>NC_092801.1:28026597-28345208 GCF_918797505.1 Bemisia tabaci | reverse complement strand
AGGCACAATTTTCAAACCGTGTTGCCATTGGAGAGTTTGTTCATGCTAAATAAGACATTATATGGAAAGACTATGATTTCGTGAAATAATCCTTGAACACTTCATAATTTTATTTGGAGGCAAATTGCGTATACATAGGATTAGGTTTCTTCAAAAAGAACTATTTAAATAGCGAGAGGAATGTGCCACTCAGCGCCGCTTATTTTACGAAAGAGACCTATGCTGCCATGGAAGAACGCCGTGTGAACATTCGAGAGTTGCCAAATTTTCTCGGATAAAATGTTTATTCTTGAGGAAAATTAAGACACTTTAGATCAAATCACAAACAAAATTATCTGAGAAATTGCCTGAATTAAATTCAAAAACTTTCCTGAAAATTAATGATTTGCCAGAAAAAATATGGCAACGCCTGAAGGCTCATATGACGTTTTTCCTTAGCACGGCAGTATGCTTGTAACTACACCAGCTGCATCACATGGTAAAGAGTATGCACAAAACTGATTAGAATCACCCGAGGAAATATTTGCTAATATTAAGTCGCGGTTCTACAGCCAATTTTTTACTGTAGTAAACTAGAACCATCAGCCCCGAGTGATTTGCGACTTTTTTGCAATAAATCTCGACTTTTGGTGATTGATTACTGCAAAGATTCCTGTCCATAAAATCAAAATAATTCAGCTACAGTCTCTAACCGCAAAATATCAACTTATTGCTGTTCAAGAAGTATACATAATTGTATAATACTGGGATTCCCCGTGTCTGGTATGAATTATTTCGGTTTTCGAATTCCTAAAATGAATCAGTGAGAACGAGAACACACCAACTCGAAAATATTTAAATATTCAAGACACTTACAAAATTGCACAGAAATTGGTTTAAGAAAAATACGTTTGTTGCCGAAATACAAGGACTTTAAAGACACTTTAAAGGTCCAATTTGGAACAAATGTGCAAACTTCAATGGCCTTAATTACACTGAAAAAAAAACTCCGGCCGTGGGAGCCGAAATTACGGGCTATATAGAGATACCGTCCGTTCCGGGCTCAGAGGCCGGAAATGCCGGCTGCTGGAGCCGTAACTTCGATTGCTCCGGGTTCGGAGGCCGAAGCTACGGCTCCAGCAGCCGGAATTGTCGGCCTTTGAGCCCGGAACGGACGGTATCTCTATATAGCCCGTAATTGCGGCTCCCACGGCCGGAGTTTTTTTTCAGTGTAAAATTGGCTGTCTTTAATGAAAATTGAGCATTTCCTAGTTACCGAGTTGGTGTGTTTTCGTTATCACTGATTCAAATATATACAGAGGAACATGTTATCCTTTATGCACTCTCTCCAAATCTATTTCGCAAACTGAGGATTAATCACTAAACTTGTCTCTGAATTTTATTTTGGTTTAATTTGTAAGACAATTTGTGAGATCAAACTAATTTCACCTCTAAATTTTACTAATAATAGTTGGGTTTAAACTTTGATTTCAGGTTCAAAGACATTCCTAGTGGCTGGTGGCAGGTGAGCACGGTTCTAACCGGTAGTGGATGTGCCCTCAGCGTTCTTGTAGCTGTCACGGCAGTTTCTGCGTGCTGTTTCGCCTACGTCATTCACACAACAACCGCCAAAATGGCCGGAGTTCTACAACTAACAGCAGGTATGTGAATCAGTCTGTTCAATAGAGACCGCCTTCAAAAGATAAGTAGGCAATCAGCCCATCCAAAGAGTTAAAATAGTTGCATTCCGGGGAAACTACAATGTTGTTTTGTCTCACCAATGTTTTTACATCCTCTGTGAAATCGCTATTTATGCTTTGATCATTTTTACTCGGAAAATTTTTCCTCTTCTAGATTTTGAAAAAGTTTGCTGGAACCTCATCAGATCTCGTCTAATACCCACATAAAATTCAAATAACTTTGATTTTTTCAATGATCTAACGGCAAAATTTGCAAACGTACTGCAACGATGGTGAAGTTGACCTAAAACACTTAATAATTTGAAAG
Source organism: Bemisia tabaci (assembly GCF_918797505.1). NCBI lineage: Eukaryota > Metazoa > Arthropoda > Insecta > Hemiptera > Aleyrodidae > Bemisia > Bemisia tabaci. Next base: position 28,343,222 of record NC_092801.1, on the reverse strand, counting down.
TATTACCATTATTATCAGGATTTCATTTCAGGACAATCGAATGTGTCGGAACAATATAATGAAAACGTGAAAGGGATTGGCAACTGTTTGCGAATTTTGTTAATTATTAGGGAAGGTTAGGTTAGGTTAGGTTCTTACATATCACTTAAGAAAAACAAAAAATCCGTCCGGAAAATTAAATAATCGCAAAAGCGGTGAATCCAAAAATCATGGTTTGAGCTGTTCAAAGCCTAGGTATTATGATGGTTCACACAATAACTGCCAAAACAGCAACAACGAACATTAGGCATGTCAATCAGTTTGTCCATCGAAGGTCGCCTTCAAAAAATAAGGATGCAATCAGCCCATCCGAAGTGTTGAAATAGTTGCATTCCCAGAAAACCTTATCCCTGTTTATCAGAGACTCCTTCAAAAAATAAGTAGGCAATCAGCCCATCCTACGCGTCCAGTAAAATAGTTGCATGTGTAGAATTTCTTATTTCTGTTTACAAGCTGATCAACGCTGTAGTCAAATCAATGAATTTACGTTCATTATTTTGCGAAACAGCTTATCATGCGTATCACAGATCACGTATTTGAGACGTTCTTGATATGCTAAACGTAATTTTTGTGCGAAACTCGTAAAGTATCCTCTCAGTTGGGTGTGCCTCTTTCGTATGCAACAGACGCATGCTAAACTTTCTCCGGAAGCCTTGCCAACAGGAGCCGTTTGAGAGTGACTCTTTGATAGTATATTGTACACACATTGACGAAATATACCATACCACATTCATTCGCTGAAAATATGGTGATACTATTCCGAATATTATTCAGATTTCTTCCAGAGGCAAAACTCCGAAGATATCTCAATCGATTCGTGCCTCGCTCGGCGGAGCGCGCGACAGGCCCCGATTGCGATTTACCGCCAAAGGCCTCAATTTCATCCGGAGCATCCTCCATTGTTGCCATTTTTTCGTTTGCCGTTTTCGACGAGTTTGCGTTTTTGCCAAACTTGATAAAAATCTAGAGTACCTGTATAGCGAGAGTATAGACAGATGTGAAACTCCGAAAATCCATCAGGCCTTCATCGATGCCTCCGCGAATAAAGTTAGGGACCAGAAATGCAGCCAACCTATGAATTTCAATTATCCAGAGCGATTTATTAATACAATTGGACGTATTTCTATCAAACGGAACTATGTGCATTAAGACATGAGCCCTGAGACCCATAAGAATACGTGCATAACACGGCTCACGTCATAATGCACATAGTTCCGTTTGATAGAAATACGTCCAATTGTTACGAACCATCGTTTATAAAGCACGTATTTGACTTAGTTTTTGCATAAATTTTCTCATTTTTGCGGAAGAACGCTCATTTATGTACATTCTTAGCCATCTTGGTTAGAATTGGAATCTGCAGACTACTGCAGACTGACAGTGAAATTTTGTGCGTTAAAAGTTGGTTAGAAGGGTGGCTGCACTTTTGGGCCCTAAGACCTCCATGAAGCGATCTGTCCATACTCTCGCTATACAGGTACTCTATAAAAATCCAAAAGAATCTCGAAGTGAATGTTATTGTGTATCGATAAGATAGGCCCGCAAATTTTCGGTCAGGTCAACGACACGTTCCAACTAATGGTGGGTGAACACCAATTTGTTGAGAAAAAATGAAATAAAACTCGCCTAATGATGACTGATGAATGTTGGAGTCGGTGCTTTTTCAGGAGAGTTTTTGAAAATTATATGAAAGGTTGTAGTCATTGCCATTCCTCAAATGATTCCTTCTTTAAAGGACCCAATATCGATGGGTAAAGTGCATTACCATGTATTTCCTTTACGGTGTTTCAAAATTGCCGCTCTGCATGCAACTCTCCATGCAAAGATAGGGAGCAAATACATTGACAGGGCTGTCACTTTATTTGGGGACTCTAAAACTGAAATCACGGCAGCCCTGTCAATGTATTTGCTCCCTATCTTTGTATGGAGAGTTTGTCTTGACGTAGACGTGGACTCTGAGGATAGCATAGGATATCCCCTCCATTTTGGCCTCAAATTGAGAACTTTTTTGAGCTTGGGAGTTGCTTTCAGAGAGAACCAGTGGCGCCATCGTGTTTCTCGCGAACTTTTCACAAAAATCAACAGTCAAATCGCAAATACCTCACACATGCAACATCTCCATTGTTACCTAGCTATCAATATGAATTGCCGAAAGTTGGCAACGTTAGAAAATTCATGTGACGTTTTTCCTTAGCAGAGAAGTTTACTCTACGTAATTGTGCAGGAATTATCTTATCGATGACTTTAGTGGTGTAGCACGCAAATTGTTAGGATATGAGGAAACTCGAAGCGCCTTCAATAGAACTGTAAGCAATATGCACATCCACAGAGCACGAATAGTTGTATCAAGGAGACATGGTCACCGTATCAGGGACCATAAGGTTTTGAGCCTTACAGTTTTATCCTTGTAGGTAGAAGTCCAAATGTATTGCCTCTGATTCTGTCTATTTTTGCAACTCGAGCGATTCAAAGTATCAGACCCTCTTCTTCCGCTCCAAAACTTCGCAACAGCTTCGTCTCCTAGTCCCCCCACGAAAATGGCAACATGTACCCTTTCGCTTCGCAGGTAAATCAGCGAAGGCTGTCGTTAAAGGCGGCGTCGGTTGCTCGGTGACAGGTGCATTGGGATTTCCAGTCGGCGGGCGCGGATTGCAACCCCCCATACCCCCCCGCCCCCTACCCCTGGGGGGTATACGGGAAAAGGGGGGGGGGGGCGTGCATGAAACCAGAAGGACAAGCGCTAGTCCCAACGAGTTCCGCGTCGCTTCATATTCGATTTTAATGCAGCCCGACGCACAGTGGATCGAGTCAATAGTGGAGGTCGGACAAAATTTGGAAACGTTAAACGCTTATAACTCCGTTTATACAAAAATTCGAGGTTCTGAAAGTGGTTCCGTTGGTTTTCTCGTAAAATTTTCTTCTAAAAGCACCCCTTGACGAAAGCAAAAAAAAATGCTAAAAAATGCTTATAACTTCGTTTGTACAAAAATTTGAGGTTTTAAAAGTGGATTCGTTGGTTTCCTCGTAAAATTTTCTACTAAAAGCACCCCTTGACGAAAGCAAAAAAAAAATGCTAAAAAATGCTTATACACTCAAAAAAAAAACTACGGCCCTGTGACCCGGTTGCTCTGGACACTGGTGATCCCGGCGTTAACGCGCTGTGCGCCAGCTAGTACTGGACCCAGCGGCCGGTGTCCCGTGGACCCCGCGCGGCCTTCATGGCCGTAAGACCGGTTAGGAGCCGAGCGTAAGTTACGGGTTTCAGGATCGGAGCCAACCGCTTCCACGGCCGTTGGCAGTGAGGTGAGATTCAGTTTTCGGAAAATGGCGTCACCATCAGATTAAAATTGAGACGGCTACGTGTATATTCGCAGAAAATTATAATATTTTACGTCAATGTTATTCAGTGCGTGAATTTAAAGTTGCCGCCAGCCTTGAACATTTTCGGGAGCGATCGCAGCCACCACTCAGCGTTGTTTATTGAGGTTAGAATCTAGTAAATTGCTTGTCATTGTTGGTCATTGCTCATTACGTGTGTTCGTTTTTCGTTTAATTTTGGAGGTTTTCGATATATTTTCTTGATTCTGTGCGGTGCACGATTGATTCTAAAGTTCTGTGTGATAACGCTTGTCAAATACTTTCGGAAATGCGACGAGAGTTAAGTGAAAATTGTCAGTTTTACCTACACACTGAGCTCATATCCTCTCCTCCTGTAAGTTCGTTTGCAATTCACTTATTTTCCCCCTACTAAGGGAAAGAACTTAAATCCAAGAAAAGCAATCAATTACCTGCCACGCATCTTCCCACAGAGTAAATTACCGCCACACTAAAATACTGATAATGTAGACACAAGAATGTCTATTTACCGATTGCAACTTCATTGTGCCACCTTTGCTTGCTCATAAGATTGGGTTGATTTTTTATTCCATTTCAATCTAATCTCTGGCTTATACTTAAATGTTTTCAATTGAGAGTAGGTAGTATTTCACTCTCCGACATCCAACACCTCCCTTCTCTGTTGCCAAAATAGCTGTCCGCCAGCGGAAGCTATAAGCCAATCTTGCCTGCGTTGATTATCCGATAAGAGCCAGTGCAAACATTGTTGCTGTGAATATCTCTCTGATTCCATATCCCAATTCTAGGGAGCTCAGTGTACTGTAATAGTGGTAAAATTTTGTGTGAATCGCGCTTCAGTTTGCTGAAGGGAAGATCTACAATTTTAACAAGTGTGACAATTTTCGGTGGTATATTTCTTCGCTAATATTTTGTGGAAATTGTATCCGGTAGTTATTGCGGAGAGTTATATCTTGAAGTTTTGTCAACTTTTACTACTGAATTTACACTTTGAAATATTCTCAACCTCATTTTCAAGATTCTGAAGCTTTTCTAGTCGTAAGGAGTAAAAATCTGTAAGTACCTAGACCTACGCCTGTGCTTTTCCTTTGTTAATCATTTGGGTGATTTCCTACTTTGCATTCGTATTTTTTATTGAGGGATGAACCAGGTTTTGTTTTTGACAAATGCTGAATTCTCATTGAGTGAAAGTAATTACATTTATTGAGAACGGGCTGCCAAGTGATAAAAATGATTTTTCAATTTACATTTTTCGCTGCAATGAGTTTTAGCAATTTATCATACCTTGGACAGTCTGTTCTACATTTAAAATAGGTAGCATGAATTTTTGATCTATCTACATTTGTTCCTTCCAGTGCTTCCCCAGTGCTTTATTTATTTCTACGAAGGCTTGCAACATTAAAGTTAGGTTTTTGAAAATTTCTCTTGATATCTCTACACGATGAATAAGCTAACATTCATATGCTGATTTTCTTTCTCAATAAGCATCATCTCTTCTCTAAGATTCATCTCTTTTCTCAAATTGACTTGCTGAACTATCAGCCAAGGAGTTCAAATCTCTCTTGATATCTGAAACATGATCAACAAGCTAACGTTCATATGCTCTTTTTCTTTCTTAGACATTGAATTATCCATCACTTTCCTGAAACTAAATTGTTATGAACTATCAACAAAGAAATATATACCTATTTTAAAAAGAAGGAAAGAAAAAAAATCTTGTTCAGAAATTGACACAAGATAATTCACTCAATGTTTAAAACTTTGCTGGAAAGTTTTTCTTTTCTAAGTATGTACTTTAATGGTGAATTTTCAGCTGTAGTTCCGAAAAAATCCACCACGTCGCGGACAGCGGCGGCGCGCAGAGCTCCGGCCGTCCAGCCCGTAAGTAGCGCCTAGAGCGCAAGCTGCCTATGCCGCTCGAGGCCGCGACTTACGGTTTTCATGTCCGTAGGACTCCGCATCGTCCCCGCACGTAGCAATCCGGCCGTCAGGCGCGTAGGCGAACGGTAGTGCCATATAGCCCATCCAGTCCGTGCTCCAGGTCCGCTGCTTATGGCCTCCACGGCCGGAGCTTTTTTTGAGTGTAACTCCGTTTATACAAAAATTCGAGGTTCTAAAAGTGGTTTCGTTGGTTTTCTCGTAAAGTTTACTTCTAAAAGCACTCCTTGACGAAAGCAAAAAAAAATGCTTATATCTCCGTTTTTACAAAAATTTGCGGTTTTAAAATTGGTTTTCTTCGTTTCCTCGTAAAATTTTCTTTCTAAAAGCACCCCTTGACGGAAGCAAACAAAAAAATGGTAAAAAATGCTTATAACTCCGCTCAAACTCTGGTTATACTAAAAGTTGAGGTTTTATAAGTGGTTTCGTTGATTTCCTCGTAAAATTTTCTTCTAAAAGCACCCCTTGACGAGATAAAAAAAGAGAAAAAATGCTTTCTGAAAATGTGGTGACGAAATTAACATAAAAATTTTCAGTTTTAGTCAAAAATTTCAAGTCCGACCTCTTAAATTGACTCGATCCACTGTGCGACGTAGGGAGCAACGCGCGGGAGGGGGGGGGGGGGGGGGTCACCGAACCGAACCGAAAAACGCTCGGAAATCCGGATTTTTTGCCGGTATTTTTGCACGGTTCGGCAACAGTGGCGAGGTGTAACAAGGCTCGAACCGACTTGTTCCGCAGTTTGCGCACACGCCGGTGCCGGAGTCATTGAGTTTTTAAGTTTTTGAGAAGAGGGGATGATTCGTTTTTAAGGAAGATTTGGCAAGGTGGACATGTGCGCCTTCACACACGAATAATTGAGGTAACCGCCCTGAAAAACCAAAATCCGTGCGGCCGCGCCAAAGCGTTGTTTTCGTTCGCAGATTGAATCCGCCGTTGCTTTGTCCAAAATTGCACACAAAAAACACCCAATAATCAAAAAACAACTTAAACAGTTAACGATAAAGCACAATGTGGTTACGTGGTAACGGCTGGAGTCAGGTTGCCACTCAATTTTTTACTTGCTTTTATGAGTTTTTGCAGCTGAAAATGAGCTGGTAGCAGCTCGAAACGTCCTGCCTTTTAGTGTTTCAATAATTGTTAGCCTTGTTTACCCATATTTAATTAAATCTTCTTCTTAAACAGTTACAAATAAATTTCCTCCGAGTTCATTTTGCCGTTTTCACACGAATGAACGGAACTGCATTAGAATTTTTCAAGATTTCTGCCTGTTAATTGCATTTTCACTGTAAAAATATTCGGAATTCTAAAATGAAAATATCTCGGATTTTACTTTAGATTACACAAAAATGTTATCAACATTTTAACTGAAATTGCACAGTCATCGCCGAATTTTTTAAGAGTCTGGACTCCGCACTGGAAAAAAAAAACACATTGGATCTAGAGTCCAGACTCTTAAAAATATCGACAAGATTAAATACTCTTGATTCAATCAGATTTAAGCTTAAATCAAGAACCAAGCATCTTAATTTGAGCAGATTTCCTTTTGATTTAAGCTTCAATCTGATTGAATCAAGATTCCTTTTTCTTATCACTGTTTTCAAGAGTCTGGACCTTAGATCCAATGTGTTTTTTTTTTTCCAGTGCGGATCCAAGATCCTTCTTTCTTAGTAAAAATTTCGCCGAGAACAAAATTACCATATTTTTCTTTTCTCTGTAGGTCACAAGCGTTAAAAATCTAACCAACTTCCCTCCGGCAGAACCGTTAATGACACCGAGAGAAGCTCGCAGGCAAAGAGAGACCATTATTCCATAGCAAAGTTCTGTAATTACCGGTTTCCCACCAACCGTTCTCCGGCCACAATGGACGCGGAGTCGATGAGCTCTGGAGCTTAAAAATATTGACCCGGCTGCAAAAATAACGAGTATAAAATTATCCACCGGAAGGGGAGAGCTCAGCGCTGCACGGCAGGGCGCGAAGAAGTCGTTATCAGTATTTATAACAATAGTTTTGAATGCATTAAAGTAATGAACGGTGCACTTGAAGTCCGAGTAACTCGAAAGCGGTGGTGTCATGTAGTGGAGACAAGAGATTTTCTTTTTTATGTATCATCGTGTAACAAAAGAGCGAGCGTGAAGAATAGTTTTCATAGAACAGCTGATCGAAACTAGAGGTTCCCAAAATAAAAGTTTGAGGCGGTAAAAGCTGCGAAAACGACGAAAGGATGATCCAAACGCTTGGACGCAACTATTCGTGTTCTGGGGATGTCCGTATTGCATACACAAGTAATTGAAGGCGTTTTGAATTTCTTTGCGCTTTACAAGCAGAACTATTCACAGTACAAGCAGTTCTATGAAATGCAATTCCAGGCTAATTATTTCAATCGATAGATAAAGCTGTACACAAAAAGGATACAGGAAAATGAAGTGATCCTATTGGTTGAAACAGGTGCCTCTCGTTGTAAACTAATAGGGAAAATTGTGGACTGACTGTAGGGCCTAAGGTAGGTTGCTGAAACACATTAGAGGCCTGAAATAGTTTAGACCATCATTTTCCCCCTGGATCTTTAACAGCCACTCAATTCATCGCTCCATATCCCTTGGTTTCCTTCGTCTATCAGTTTCAATGATCAGTTCACTGCGCCTTGTTTGGCCCAACGGACCTGTTCGCAAAAATTGCAAACTAGGCGCACTCTATCAGTCTCATTCAAACCTTTTGGCTATCCAACGTAAAGCTGTATTATTTATAGAATTCCTGTCGAACAACACCATTTTGTATTGTGAGTAATGAGTGGAAACCGAGGTGTTGTGGATTTCCTTTAATTTACTAAAGCACTTTCAGACTTACGCCATCAACAGACCTTTATGAAAAAATCTTGAACACAAACATATTCACAGTTCGAGAATTTTCATCACGAATATATAATGGTGTTAAAATTAAAAACATAAGAAATGATAAGAAAGATCTTTGCGCCTGTGAGACCTGTGAAAGTTTTGAAATGTGAATATGTTTGTGTTCAAAATTTTTCATAATGCTCTCATGATGGCGTAAGCTGGAAAGCGCTCTGAAAAAAAAAAAATTGTAAAATTTACCATTCCTTCACGCTGTATTTCGATCAGCGTCAATTCAGAGTCAATTCTACCAGAAATAAGGTGAACTATATGCTGGTACGAGGAACCATTCTTCTGGCAGAATCGACTTGAAGATTGGTAGAATTTACCATTCCTTCACGCAGTGTGAAATACAGCGTGAAGGAATGGTAAATTCTACCAACGTTTTTCCAACAGTGTATTTTAGTGAATTGAAAGAGCATATCCACAACGCCTCGATTTCTTCTCCTTACTTACAATGCAGCTTCCAGCTTATATAAAGATCAACACTTTCTTGAAACTTTCGACTCCTCAAAGCTCTCTGAATCGCAATAAAAACCATATGATATTATTCTCTAAAGGAAATGATCTATAAAACGAAGGACTGGAGCGACCCCTGTATTGTCTTCTCGCTTATTTTCAGCCTTTTCGTCGAATGCCCCATCTTTTTAACCACTATTTGACGACAGCAAAAAGTTGGGATGGGCGCGTGATGTGCACGAGGAAAATCAGGGTCTAATTCATATTTATGGCATCCATGGGCGGCCCACTTCCGGTTCGCGGGCCGGTGCGCCCTGCCCTGGAATTCCGTCTCGGCGTTATTTTATTGCTCGCCACGAACGGGCATAAATATTTCTCGTATTATCTGCTCGTAAAAATTGGTCCGCGGAAAGATAAGTGAAAGGGTGATGATGATTCGGGGAATTCTTCTCCCACGATTCTCTTAATAATTGATTCGCTCAGTTCGGAAGCAACCCGGTTCTGGAGGAAAAATGCGCAGGAAACGAAAAAAAATGATCGATTCGATAGAAAAATTAATACATTTTACTTATTCTAATTATTTGAATTCAAAAAATAGGTCGAGAGCTCGTCATTTTCGACAAGGAGGAACGTAAATCTATTGCAATGTTGCAAAATTGACTCAAACATTCATTTTTTACGAGAATAACCCTGCATAATTTTCGTCAACAAATATGTCTAATTTCTGCATGAGATCAGATAAGAAATCAGTGAAATTTTCAGTTTGAAATTATCAAAATTCTTCTGATAAAAATGCAAATTTCCGTAGAAAAATCTGGCAACATTGAAATTAAGTTGTCATACGTTCTTTCATGAGAAACGACGCCTAGTAGCCTATCCACAGCGCTAAAATAGTATTGTCATATCAGAAAACCTCACCATCTTGTTTGTAAGAAATTTGGTACCGGCGACTAAAGGTCCTCTAACACTGGGTAAAAAAACACATTGGATCTAGAGTCCAGACTCTTGAAAACATTGACAAGAAAAAGGACTCTTGATTCAATCGGATTTAAGCTTAAATCAAAAGGAAATCTGCTCAAATTAAGAGACTTGGTTCTCGATTGAAGCTTAAATCTGATTGAATCAAGAGTATTTTTTCTTGTCGATGTTTTTTAAGAGTCTGGACTCTAGATCCAATGTGTTTTTTTTCCAGTGAATACAAGGGGGCATCTTGATTTCCACTTAACCCTGTGATCTCTAGGAATCCATGCTTTCGTCGGGAGGAGGGGGTGTCATGTGGAAATAGACCTACGCCATCACGCCAGAGAAGCGACGATCCATGGATGCGGTATGTTTTTGAAAACAAGGCAATCAAAATACTGAAAACATTCAAATAGCGAAGCAGGAGACTGCTGGCGACTCATTTCTTCGTCATAAACTGTGCGGAGACACGTAAAAGCTGGGAAAAATAGGAGCCGAACGCGCAAAAAGTGGACAAGCAGAGCTTTCTAAGTAAGAGCGATACTAATAAGAAACGCTGCAACATTGAGAAGCAATACTTCTCCGTCGTTGTTCGACTTAACGGCAATAAAACCCGGCTGTTGTTCTCCGCCCCCCTCACCAGCGCGTCCTACATTGTAACCCCAAGATTCTATTATGAAATAATTCTCATCTTGCGACAGATCATTTTATTACTCTTCCAGGATTGCTATATCTCAGAAAAATCAAGCGAATTTTCACATGTAGTAGGACGATTACATCATTTGGACTATTTCTGCCAAACAGAACTATTTGCGTCATAACGTGAGCCCTGTTACACATATATTCTTATGGGTCTCAGGGATCATGTCTTAATGTACATAGTTCCGTTTGGCAGAGATACGTCCGTTTTTGTTTCTAGTTCCATCAATTTTTCAGTCTTGATAATTTATGAATTGCGCCGTTTACTGTAGAACATTCTGCAGGATTTCAAGCAGTAACATTGTTAGTTTGCGCACACGCTATAAATTCCTTTGGTCTTAAAAGGTTAATCCAATGTATTATACTTTGAAACACCGTGAACAGCAATGAAAAACATACTAGGAAACCTCTTTTTGCTGTTTTCAAAGTAAAATTTCCGTGGAAAAGTTATGGAAAAGTCAGCATCAAAATTTTTAATGTTAGAAAGTTTCATATTGTCATGGTACAGACCCTATTATTTAAAATATGAAACAGGAAAGCATGAATTTACGTAATAAGTTTTTTAAAATGTACGTAACTTTAAGAGATTAAAAAAGTGTGGGACTGTAATTTGACGCAAAGTATGACTAAAAGCGTTTTATAATTCATATATTTTAAAACGCGTTAAAGGCGTTTTCTCTTTGACTTTTCCGAATTTGTCTACTCTTTTCTATGATTGATAATCCGAGGGCAGTGGACTGATAGTTGTAACTAGCAAATAAAGCAATAAACAAAGAATACAAATAGAAATTAAAGCTCTCCTTTTGGTTGAAACGAGTGGTTGTTTTATACCAAGGGGGAAATGATGGACTATAACTATAAGGGTCTTTCATAGGTTGTCGGTTAGTTAGTTTACTATCCACCACTTTTTAATTGCAACCATCCGTTTCTACCAATAGAGTCGTCTATAGTTTTGTCTAGCTATGTCTTAAATCAGCCCCCAGGCTGCCAACATATTGAATCAATAAGTATCTCAAGAAATTATAGTACCGAGCAACTCTGCCGCATGAGCCATCAGGCGCGTTGCCAAGTTTCCTTTGCTAAAAACAGAATTTATTGGGATAATTGTGAATATTTTCTCCCAAAATTTTCAGACAATTTTGCACGCAATTGAATCTAAAATATTTGAAAATTTCAAGGAAAAATACGCATGAATCTCGTCAAAAATACACGTTTTATCAATGGAAATTTGGCAACTCTCGAATGTTCATACGGCCTTCTTCTTTAGCACGGCAGAACTCTGCTCAGTGCATTTGTAACGTGCCAGAAATTCTTCGCTTGGCTTACAAAGGGGCGTAACGACACGTTGAGATTAGAGTCCCTTTATACCGAGAGTCAAGACAACATCCCCTCATGGAGTCACAAACGGGAATAAAGATTACACAAATTGAACGTTTTTCGTAATCTTTGATCGGCCCATTCTCAAATTCCTTTCTCCGTTCCCTCTCTCATTCCGTTTGTTCCTTGTCGAACCCGTCATTCCTCGGTCCCTTCCAGATTATAATCCTTGCAATTGGTGAAAATGTTATCTTTATTCCCGGTTGTGACACTGCGGAGGCCTAAAATACGGTAACCAATCAGAAATGGATTCATATTGTCTTGACTCTCAGTATAAAGGGACTCTAATTGAGATGAGAACGAGAATGCATTGAGTTAAGGGGACGGCAGGGCTCATTCCGAAATGTAGTTATGCCATTATGTCAGGAGGACGACGAAATATGTTCCCTGCAGAATATAACTCGTATTGACAGGTTAAAATCCCATCCATCCCTTCCACAGCGCGCGTCGTGAGGAACGTGAGGGACAGCCCTACTTGGCATTAACGTCGCAACAGTTTCCGAAAGTTTACGGTGCGTCAACATGCCGCCAGTCGCTCATTATCAGCGCGACATCGGCCTGAGACAATGTAGCGAGCGAGACGGTTTACGCACGGATTTTTAAGGGCAAACGCGGCAGTATCGGGTGGTTGATGTAGGTTAAACTGCGGCGTTTACAACCGTAATAATTTGAGATAAAAATGACGGCAGGTTGAACGAATTGATGGTGAAACATTGAATCATGTCCTTGGAAAAGAAGAGTATTTCCGGAGGGTAAAAGTATTGAGCACGAAAGTATATGATAAAATATTATCAGTAAAATTGATGCCGGCCAGGCTAGCCTAGTGGTCAGCGCAACTGACTCTAGACCAATAATAAGGTCCCGGATTCGAATCCTGGTGGTGGCGACAAATTTTCAAAGAACGGATGACAGAAACAGACTCGACTTGGCCTCAATCAGATTCGGCCTCAACTTGTGCTTTCTGAACTGCATATTTGGACCGCGTTAAGCAGAAAGCACTGGAAAAAACCACATTGGATCTAGAGTCCAGACTCTTAAAAACATCGACAATAAAAAAATACTCTTGATTCAATCAGATTTATAAGCTTAAATCAAGAACCAAGCCTCTTAATTTGAGCTGATTTCCTTTTGATTTAAGCTTGAATCTGATTAAATGAAGAGTCCTTTTTCTTGTCAATGTTTTCAAGAGTCTGGACTCTAGATCCAATGTGTGTGTGTGTTTTTTTTGTTTTCCAGTGAGGAACCAAGCCACATCAGCTTTGGCCAAATTTAACTGAGCAATTTAATTTCTTACAAAGAAGTTTTGTGCGGATTTATTTGAAATTTTTGGGGAGTATACTTCGCACTAGGCAGAAAATTCACTGAACTTCACACACACAAAAAAATTCGCACAACCCGTTTGGCAATAGCTGATAAGGATTGGTTCCTTTCTGCTTAACACGGCCCATTTCTTGGTTCCTGACCGTGGTGTGCCGTAGTGTGCGGTATATCGATTGTTATGTCATTTAAAACTATGGAAAAGGATCGATAAACAGGGTGTTCGCTGCAGCGAACGTCTTAATAATCGATTTTTTACCATATGTTTAAATGGCATAACAATCGATGCATCGCAATTTCCGCCACGCCACTGGTTCCTGAGTTACTTTCTTACGTTTTTAATGTGCGCATCTTGTTTCACTGTAGAAATACGTATTCGCAATTCAAAATTCGTTCATGATTTAGTGACCCAATAATCCATCATCAAAGATTTTGCCTTTTTAAGCGCGACCTCAAATCAACGACTCTTCACCCAGTTCCGTCTCCTCGGCTAAGAGCGGGTTTCCATCCGGGAAAACTCACTCTAGGCTGAAAGAAAGCGCCTTTTATTCCAATCCACCCTCACTCGGTAGCAATTTCCATTATTATGTTAAGTCGGCTGCACTGGCACTCGTGCCGCCATAAATTTCACCGACGCGTTTGAATTCCGCCGAAGTCACTTAGCCGCCCCTTGTAAACTACCATCGACCTGCATTTATTTTTAACCTCTCCTGGGAGTCAATCGATAAATCGCTATCGAATGAGCTTGATCGATACATCCCTATCTTAACAACGCTATAAATCGAATGACCTTGATCGATGAAGCCCTATCTTAACACACAGTGGCGTGGCGTGCTTTGCGATCCATCGATATTTCCCCATTTGAAGCTGTGATAAATAATCGATTATTGAGGTGTTCACTGCGAACACCCTGTTTATCGATACTTTTCCATAGGTTTAAATAGCCGACGACATATCGCAAAGCACGCCACGCCACGCCACTGCTTAGCAACGCTATGTATCGAATGACCTTGATCGATTTATTCCTATCTTAACAACGCTAAATATCGTTTAAGGTCATTCGAGAACCATTCAATTATCGACCCGCAGCTTCGTTTGTCATCGGGATTACTCCGCTTTTGTTCCTTTCACCGCGATGGGATCGCGCCCGACCACACAACTACCGTGCTCAGTAAATACGCCGTATGAGCCATCAGGTGTTGCCGAATGTCCTTCAAATAAGCTCAAATTTTTAGGAAAATGTGTGAAAATTTCTCCTCCGATTTTTCAGAGGATTTAATTCATGATTTGATCTAAAAAGTATTGAAATTTCAAAGAAAAAAGTTACCAACTTTTTTCAAGCTTTAATATTTTCTGAGAGCAAATTGACAACATCCGAATGGTCATACGGTGTTTTTACTGCGCATGGCACAGAACGCGTGCTCTGCCGTGCTATGGAAGAACACCGTATGAACATTCGAGAGTTGCCAAATTTCTCTTGATAAAACATATATTTCTGAAAACATTCATACATATTTTTCCTCGAAATTTTCAGGTATTTTAGATTAAATTGCGCACAAAATTGTCTGAAATTTGTAGAAAATAATATTCGCAATTTTCCCAGTAAATTCGGTTTTTATCGGAGAAAACTTGGCAACGTCTAAAGGCTTATACGGCGTTCTTCCTTAGCACGGTAGTGCTCTACTTCTTTTTTACGTAGTCCTCGTATTATTCTGATTTTTCTTGATCTTTTTATTTTGCCCATTGTTTTTCTCATCAGCATTATCCTCTCTATTTCTAAAAGCAGGGGTCCGATTATGACTCTCTTATCTTCGAATGTGTTTCTCACGTAGCTCTTGAAGCATCACTACAAATAGGACAAACAGAAACAATCACAATACGGAAATAGAGCTAGGAAGAGGACGCGCGTTGATGAAGGCGCAGAGATACAACTATTCGTACTTGATGGATGTCCGCGTTGCGTCTGCAAAATTGAAGGCGCCTTGCCGTGAGACGTGAACTCGCAATGCTCCGCTCTATGCTGTTCACAATCATTATAATTATCATTTTCACCATAATCATCATTTTTATCATCGTCATCATCATCAGCATCTTCTTCTTCTTCTGTTCCTCCTCCTCCTCCTTTTAAACCACCTGTTATTTCTCGTCACCCTCTCCTTATTCTTCATCGCTTTAATATTCTTCTCCTTATTCGTCCTATTATTCTTTTATTTTTGCGTCCTCCTTACTGCCTCTTTTTCTTTTTCTCCTTCTTTTTTTTCTGCTTCTCCTTTCTCTTATCCTCTCTCTTTTTCTAATTCCTGTCTTTTTCCTTTATTCTCTCATTCCTCTCTTATCTCTGACTCGTCTTCTTCTTGTTCATCTTCATTTTATCATTATTTTTCACCTCCATCACCCTTATCTTTCTCAAAATCTTTTTTGACTCATCCTCTCACTCTTCTTGTTTCTCTGCCTCTTGTTTCCTTCTCTTCTTCCTCTTACTTATCTTCTTCTTCTTTTCATCCTCCTTTTGCTTGTCTTTCCACTTCAACCTCTTCGTCCTCCTCTAATCTTTCTTCTTTTTCTATTCCTTTCTCTAACTCATCCTCCTCCTCCTCCTCTTCTCATCCATATTTTCCTACTCATGCATTCTCTGCTCTTTCCTCCTCTTCCTCTCCTCCTCCTTTTTCTTCTTCACCCCCACCCCCCTCACGTCCCTTGAGTCAACTCCTTTTCGCTGCCGCGCAAATTTATCGTGGCCTTTTAGAGGGTTCTCTCCGAGGGGTAGCGTAAGTGAAATATAAGGCACTTGTTTTGTCAGAACCCGGCTTGACCTTTATCTCTGCCCGCAAAAAGAGGTTCTGCCGAGAGAGGGGGGAGGGATTCACCCCCTTCCCAGATTATTTTCCAGTTTGACTCTCGGCTGAAAACTTGTTCACATGTTCTTCCCTCTGCACGTGTCGTGTCTCTCAGGTTAGCAATCTGACCCTTGAAACTTCCTCTTTTTTAACCTGGAGAAATTACGCTTTGCGTCTGTATCCGTGACAAAGTGACAATACGGGTCGCATTTAGCCGGGCCCCCTCGCGCCTTTAACCTTTTTGAGAAAATCGAAGCGATAAGTTTCGCGCTCTTTTATTTCAAAAATCACTTGGAATATCCCAAGTTATGCTTCCCGCATCGAATGACACATGGATTAAATTTTGCAATAAGGAGCGTTTATTTCTGGCTCTTCCATAAAAGCACGTATCTGAATGGGGAAGTAAGGGCATACATGTTGTTTCTAAAATGAGCCGGAAATAGTGGATCTTTACTGCAAAATGTAATCCACATATCGACGCGGTGAAACTATGGGACCACGTATATCGGTTTGCCACGTTGTAAACTTCCTGTCATACCTTATTTCTTAAGTCAATTCTTAATAAATTTCGTGTTTTTTCCTATCTGTGCGGAGAAAACTCTGTGAAAATCTCAAGAAATGATATTGCTTTGTTCTTCCTCAAAAAATTAAAATGGGGGCGGAGATTTTTAAGCACCGCAAAAAAGATACGTAGCCTGGTAGTCCCACCGTCGATTTATGTCTTTCTGACTTATTTCGACCCAAGATATTCATTTTATTTAAAAACATAGGTATTATAATTCATTTATTTATATATAATTTATTCATTATTAAATTAAGGGGAGCCAACTCACAGCTGGTTCTATCTTGGCTTCTCTCAAGATTGCAACTATGATTTCACGGAATTGAAGACATTCATTAAAAAGAGAATAATTAATGAAACAATGAAATTTAAAACATATTATCAATGAACGAGAAAATAAGTAAAAAAAAGAAGAAGAAGAAGCGCCATAGTTATGTCTGCATAGTAACATTAAAATCACTTACTTTGTAAGTAAAATTAACCTGAAATACTAGCTCCGAATCACAAATAATTAAGAATTTTTCAACTAACACATACACTGGAAAAAATGTGCTTGCCTCAAGCATAATGATTCTTGAATTTGCCGTCAAGAATATTTTTTATCTCGAACTAAGCTGAATTTTTCTTGATACAAGAAAAATAATGCTTGGGTTAAGCAAGAAAGAAGTTTATATTAAGCAGAAAAACTCTTAATTTAAGAAAAAATACTTCTTGGCGGCTTCAGTGTAAACTCATCGTAGCCTGCGCTTTAATAAGTCGAATCTTCAAAAATCATCCATTCTTCCTTAACAGTATTATATATTTCTCCTTGCGAATTAGGAAGAAATTAAATAAATATACCGGATCGCAGACGATCCAGATTTCGCGAGCACTCAAAGCGGGATAATTGGACTTTTCACAGATTGATGGCCAGAGATTAAATCAAATTGCTTCTCGCCGGCGGAACTTTACTTGTTGAACCCTTCCACTTTTCCTGCCAATTTGCTTTCGTTTGATAGTAATCGCACCTTGGAGATTAAGACGAGAAGGCAAAAGTCGAGTCTTGAAAATCTGTTGACGGAAATTATAAACAGATTAAAGGGAATAAATCACGCTTTTGCGAGGAAATTTAGCATTCACGGAACGGGGGAAGGGAGGGGGTAGGAGCCCCAATCTGGGGCTGCGATGACGTGAAAGACAAGCTTCGTCACACCCTTGATGAAACGAGGGGTTGCCACTTGTATCACAATCGTGGATGGATGCTCTTTTTTAAACCGCGTATGAGAAAACTTTGATTTTAAGAACAGAATAGTTTAGTAAGAGTTTAACGACTCAGAAGACTTTGGAGGAGCGAATCATATCGACAGATAGATGTAAAAAATGCGTTTTTCATATGCCTACGAAGTACAATTGGATTGCACGTTGCAAAAAGGAACCACTAGCATTGCAATGATGCTAAGATTGTGCAACTTCATCCTTTGCAATAAAATTGCGGGAATCGTGAAAAACTATGAAATTTAGATGGTAATTTTTGTCTTAAATTCACAGTTTTTAGCGAGTAAAATAGAAACTATTAATGGATAATCGGGTTTTTCCTCCGAGACAAAAGAAGTTCCACAATCTTAGCAACATTGCAATGCTAGTGGTTCTTTTTTGCAAAATGCAATATAATTGGACGTATTTCTGCTAAACAGAATGGTGTGAATTTTGACGTGAGCCTTGTTACGCATATATTCTCATGAATCTCAGAGCTCATACCTTAATGCACATAGTTCCGTTTGGCAGAAATACGTCCAATTCTCTGTTGGATCAATACAAATTCTAATGAAAATGCCTGCGAGCGAGAAGTATCGTTGAGTCAACAGGAAGAGTTCCGTAAACCTAACCTCAAAATTACCGACATGCCCGTAACTTCCCGTACAGGCACTCTAATTCAAAGATTGCAAAAGACGCTTTAGCACACACACACTGAAAGAAAATTCTCGGCGTTTTTACCAAGGTCCGTTGGTACCTTTACCATCTCATTTTTTTTACCAATTATAGGTAATTTTACCAAGACACACTGATAAGCTTACCTAAAAACCGTTATTTCTACTGTTTTTATCAGGTAAGAATATCACTTTTATTGGTAATCAATTCCCGGTAACTTTGCGATTTTATCTTGGTAATTCTACCACAGTCGATAAAAAATATTGGCGTTTTCACCAAGGTCCAGTAAAATTACCGCGAAAGTTCAATAATTTTACCGAGATTTCTCGGTAAAATTACCAATTTCATTAATGGTAATTTTACCAAGAAAAAACTGGGATCAAATAGAACCCTGAATTCTTGGTAATTTTACCCTTTTCTTAGTAAATACACCGAGATTTTTTTTTCAGTGTAGGCTGGCTGCCCATTTGGGTCCTAAGAGTTCCATGATCTAACCTCGAAATTACCGACATCCCCGTAACTTCCTGTACAGGTACTCTAGTTCAAAGATCGCAAAAGGCGCTTTAGCACACGCATAAGAGAGCAATCACGACGAATCGCAAAAACGTCCTCCAACCGGCAGCATCGTCGAACTTTGGTAGATGAGGGGCCATTTAAAATCGTGCCCAGGAAATAATGAGCTACATTTATTACACTCATAATTGTATCGAATAAAAATCCCCCTCGACGAAGCATCGTTGTCAAGCCGCGCCCGATCGCAGAGAGCCGGGGGCTTTTTTTCTCGGCCGAAAATGAATCCAGCCTTCGGGTACCAATCTCCGCCTTGACAAGCAGTTTCATCAACGATGATAATTAATTACGCACCCTCCCCTTGCTCGCCTCCTCGCATTTTGAATACTTTTTTTCGTCGGCAGCGTTGACTGTTGTCATCTTCGTTCATCCGAGAAATTTATCTCACCGTTCGGTCCCACGTGACTATCATGCTGCTCTGCCGTGCTGAGGAAGAACGCCATGCAAACCTTAAGGCGTTGCCAAATTTCCTCTGGTAAAATACGATTTTCACTGGTAAAAAAAACCTCTTGGTTCAAGAGTGCAGTTTCTTGTCGCCGGATTTAAGAGTCTGGACTCTTGTTTCAATGCAAAATCCGCTTGAATCAATGCAAAATCCGCTTGAAACAAGAGTTCAAGACTCTTAAATCCGGCGACAAGAAACTGCACTCTTAAGTCAATGCACCGTGGCATTGGTCGAAGAGGTTTTTTTTGGGGAAGCTGTGAATATTTTTTTCCAAATTTTTTAGACTATTTTGTTCGCAATTCTATCTAAAATGTCTGAGAAGTTCAAGGAAAAATATGCACAAATTTCGTCAAAAAGACATGTCTTCTTCGAGGAAATTTGGCGACTCTCGAATGTTCATATGGCGTTTTTCCTAGGCGTGACAGTGCTGTGATACAGAGGACAGCAGTGATTTCTGAGCCCTGAAGAGCATTAGAGAGCGTGCTAACCATGGTCCATGTCTTAAATGCAGATTTTTCTTTCTTTCGTAGCGCAGCAGCATCATCGTATTTCGTCTTGGGTTCGAAATCCCGCTAATTTGAGCTCTTTCACCTGCCATTTTTCACGCATTGAAGAGGCGCACGGTTTGATAGGAGCGATGTATTATCACTTACCGAGAAGAGAAGAATTTTTAATTTTCTCGAGTTCGTGCACAAATAAAGCCCTAAGCTTAATAGCACACCAAAACAAGTTTCTTCTTGAAAAGTTTTATTTTGATCGTTAAAAATCAGTCTTAGGGAAAAATTCTAAACTATTTTCAAAAAAATCAAAGAATCGGCTCATTCTCAAATTCTTATCTCCGCCCCTTCTCTCATTCCGTTTGTTCCTTGTCGAACCCGTTATTCCCCGGTCCATTCTACATTATAATCTTTGCAATCGGTGTAAATGTAATCTTTATTCCCGTTTGTGAGACTGTGGAGGCCTAAAATGCGGGAACCAATCAGAAATGGATTCACATCGTCTTGACTCTCAGTATAAAGGGACTCTAGGTCGTACAATCGCGCACACAGTAGAAAAAAATCCGGACGATTTCGTTGTCGTTTGCGGTGCAGACCGAGCCACGAACACTCGCTAAACCGGCAGTACACTCAAATTCGCAATCACCTTTCCACAGGTCTCCTTCTCTAGGGACCGCAGCCCGACTCAATTGCGAGTTCTTATTATAATGACGTCACCGGCGCGGCGCAACACCCCATAAACATTCCGACCGAGGCCCATTGCATTCGGTCTTGGCTCGAAATCTCCCGCGGAGCCCCGAGGTGCTCTGCGATCCATCGATATTTCCCGTTTGAAGCTGTGGTAAGTAATCGATTGTTAAGGCGTTCGCCGCGAACACCCTGATTATCGATACTTTTTCATAGGTTTAAATAGCTGATCAATCGATGTATCGCAAAGCACGCCACGCCACTGGCGGAGCCCCGAGACTGAGATCGAGATCGAGGCGCCAGCGAGCGTTTCCGGTGTTTACTCGCCGCACAATTACCATGCACTCCCGTTTCCGGTCGTAAACCGGCACTTCCGGTTAATGCTCCGGCGATACGAGGCGAGAGACGGGGGCTCCTAATGTAATCGGCGCGATATCGGATGCGAAACGAGGCTCATTGCACGGCGGCCGAGAACATGCAAGATGTAATCATCGTTGACACGGTGTTGACTTTCGGTTTAGCGCCCGAATAGAAGCCACTTCGAATGCCGTGCTAAGGAAGAACGCCACACAGTGGGCCAAGTCAATAGGAGACGTCGCATACAATTTGGAAACTTTAAACGCTTATAACTCCGTTTATACAAATTTTTGAGACTCTTAAAGTGGTTCCATTGGTTTTTTCGTGAAATTTTCTTCTAGGAGCACCCCTCAAAATTTTAAATGTGACGAATTGAACATCAAAATTTGCAGTTTTAATCAAAAATTTCATGTTCGAGCTCTCTAATTGACTCGATCCACTGTGCGCTGCATGATCCTTTGCAGGGTTGCCACAGTCAGGGAATACCGGGAAAACCGGGAAATGTCAAAAATATCACACTGAAAAAAAAAAAGGTTCGGTCGTATGTACCGAATTCCGGTGTTCCACATCATCCCAACTAATTCGGGTCATCAAACTGAGCTTTCGGATTGTCAAACCGAACTTACCGCTTGTGTGACACAACTTGTGCGGTAAAGTGAACTGACAAACTAAGTTTGGTCCTATACTGTAATTATATGCCGAACGTTTGGTTATGCAAGTTTAGTTTGACAAACCGAATATTTGCGATGGTATGAAAGACCGAACGTTCAGTTCATGACCGATTTTTTTTTCAGTGCGGGGAAAATTTGTGAAATCACCTTTATTTGATTTCTAGAATGGGTTTGAGGTTTCGAACAACAAATGCCTGAAAACTATTTTCAATTATGTCTTCTTAACCATCTGTCATATCTTCAGTTATCAGGGAATTTTACCAAATGTGTCAGGGAAATCAGAGAAACGTCAGGAAATTTCATCTTCCGAATTGTGTTGCAACCCTGCCTATGGACGTTGCCAAATTCTCTTCGACAAATCAAGAATAAAAATCGGTTTTTATTTTCTTCGGATTTATCAGATAAATTTGTTTGTAATTTGCTCTAAAGTACTTGAAAATTTCAAGAAAAATATTCATACATACATATCAAGCCGCTAACTCAGCGCACTAGAGCGCTCTGCGACTCCAAATCGCCATCGGAATCGATCCTCCCACAAATCGTCGGGCAGATTACACCGTCTGATCTCCCCCTCCACTCCCTCCCGCCAACCTTTTACTGGACGTCCACGCCGCCTTCTTCCGGGAGGAACCCAATCAAATACCTTTCTGGGCAACCGACTATCTGCCATTCTCCGCACGTGCCAAAATAAACGCACGTGCACGTGAAAAATATTAATATATATATATATATATGAGTCGCTTTTATAGCGCTCTTTGGCGCTGTGCGACGCCTAATCGCCACAAAGCTCGGTCTTCCCACAGGTCATCAGGGAGTTGACAATCTCTTATCTCATTTAACACCCCCTGTCGCCAACCTCTCACTGGGCGTCCCCTACGTCTCCTCCCAGGAGGAACCCAATCAAGCATCTTTTTTGGCAGCCTCTCTTCCGTCATCCTATTGACATGACCATACCAAACAAGTTGTTTGGTCATGACGTCGAACACAATGTCATTTTCGACTTCCATTATCTGACGCACTCTATCATTACGGACCCGATCTCTCCTAGAAATTCCTGCTGACCTTCTCCAGAAATCCATCTCCGTTGCTCTTAGCATATCCTGTGTCCGTTTCTTCAGCTGCCAAACTTCACATCCGTATGTTAATATACTTTTGACTACAGCGTTGTATATCCTCCTCTTGTTATCTTTGGAAATCCGCTGATCCCAGAGGATTCCATTTAACATCGCTATAGCCTTCCTTGCTAAGGTGTTCCTTTCCCTGATAGCTTGATCCGTCCTTCCATCCTGGGTCAACCGCACTCCCAAGTACTTAAAGTGCTCGCAGCCTTTGATCTGCTGCCCATCCTCCAACTCAATGCTTTGCTGATCACCGCCAAAAGTCATCTTCTCAGATTTGGATATGCTGACTTCCAGACCCCACTTCCGATACTCTTCTACTAGCTTGCGCATCATGTATTCCGCGTCATCTTGATCTTGAGCAACCACCACCTGGTCATCAGCAAAGCACAGAGTAAACAGAGTTTCGAGATCACCCAAGGGGACACCCATACCAGAGCATTTCTTTTTCCATTCTTTTAGCACGCACTCGAGATTTTAAATAATGTTGGCGACAAACAACATCCCTGTTTTAAACCCTTAGTCACATAAAATCCCGCTGACAACCCCCCATGGCACTTAACTTTGGTAAAACTCCCTTTATAAAATAGCTTAACAGCGTCAATCAACCCCCCGTTAAAATTCGATTTTTCCAAGGCCTCCCAAAGTTTCACCAACGGCACGCTGTCATACGCCTTCTGGAGATCCACAAAAATTAAATGCAGTTCCTGAGCTACGGCCATTTTCTTCTCAATGACCTGGACAATAACAAAGAGGTGATCTATCGTAGACCTGCCAGCGCTAAAACCAGCCTGCTCCTCTGCTTCGTGATCCTGCCATTCGTCCTCGATCTTCGCTTTCAGTATCTTCCCGTACACTTTGCTTATTGTCCCGGTCACTGAGAGCCCCCGGTAGTTGTTACAGTCGTCCTTCCTTCCCTTCTTTTTGTAGATGGCCTTGATCCAAGACTCCTTCCACTCCCTTGGTACCTCGTCACCCCTGATGCATTGTTGCATCAGTTTTCTGAGGCACTCAAAGAGCTTGGCAGTCCCGTACTTGACCAACTCGACAGGAATCCCACCAGGACCCGGTGCCGAAAAATATTAATCACTTCCTCAAATATAAATGTTTTCTCAGAAGAAAATTTGGCAACATCCGAATACTGAAAAGACATTTTTACTTAGTGCGGCAATTGAGGAGACATTTCAAACGCGATGGGTTTGTTGCAAACTATTTCCAGAGCGAGAGAATATTGGTTCCGCCTGATTTTCCAACTTTTCCTTTCATCTTGCCAGAGTATTTTCTCTTTCGTATTACTGCAGGTTTCGTTGCGTTTTTCTGTTGCTATGTCTTCCGTGTTTTTTTGAGGTAATAGATCTTGTATCGATTTTTTTGTTTCGATGACAGTCCTTAGAAATCTTAAGAAACTTCAGGAAACTTTCTTTAAGAAAGAAGATTGCTTTGTTACCGCATTCCGCAGCGTTGTGGAATTGCGTGAAGTACACGAGAGCAAATAAACGCCTTCAATCAGGCTTCATACTGTTCAAAACGAAAGGGTGAACTATTTGTATCAAAATATCGAACCCACTGTCAAAAATGTAAGATTCTTTTTAGCGTCGCGTTGTCGCCGTTCGCCGTTGCGTTGTGTCATTACGTGTAGGACATCGGATCAAAAAAACGCCTTCAATCACGATTGATACTGTGCAATACTCAGGAGTTGATATAGTTGTATCATAGAATCGAACCCAAGTGTAACTTGCTTAGCGATCGCTTAGATTAGTAACTGAAGACACCAGTTTATGAAATTCCAATACTCTTCTAAACAGCCATCTAGGATCATGAAAATGATCTCACCTGAGTTCTCGTATCTCTTTGCTTTTTTATGAAGATTTTTGACCGTATAAATTTCCTGAACTTTTATTTGCACAATTTCAATGACATTTGATATAACTCCGCTTGTCATGTGGTCGCCAACAAAAATATTGAGGCTCGTAGAATTCTCCTTTTCGATGCTAAATTAGGGAACCATGCTACTCATTTTGCAATGTTGCTGATATTTTATCGTAATACAAAAATTAATGTGAAATTTCTTTCAAATTCTCGTATTTTTCCTTCTGCGTTCGAAGAACCCGTGTAAACTTCTTAGTGATAAAATCGGCTCATTTTTTTTCGACAAAATAAGAAATGAGAAGAAATTTTAAAATTTCGCGTGGAGGAACAGGGTTTTTTATTGGCTACGGAGTAATTCTTATAGACAATGCCTTTGAGCTCCACATTGAGTATGTAAACACCATCCACTCTCTGCGCAACCCAAAAATATATATTCTATTTCCTGCCGTGGCGAGAAAAATGCCGTATTAGCATTTAAACATTGCCAAATATATTTTGATGAAATACAAACTCTCTCGATAACTTTTGATATCGATTTGAGCCAGTTTTTAAATATGGCCCGATAGGTTTTGGAATATTACTCAAATGAAATTTTATGAATGCTCCCATTTACACAATGTAAATTTTTATTATTCATAAAAATTTGTTTTAAAGATCCATGAAGCCGCTATTATTTTTTATTTTTGCGGCTTTCATCATACAATATCCTCTGTTTGAGTCGGCTCTTTTTATAGATTAGAAATATGATCCTAGAGGTATCCTCGAGGGGTTAAAATTGAATTCTCAATTCGAAAAATCTTTTCATCCACGGCAAATCGGTGTGAAATTCCGTTGAGAGTGGTTTTTCACTGCGAGCATAAGTTATGCTATTACCAGGTTTTACTGTGGATGTATCTCCTATAAATCCGACAAAATTTCTGATTCCATCATCGACCGCAACAGATCTACCTTTAAAGTGTAAACACCTTTGGCACGAGATCACCGCAATTGCGCCAATCGGTCGAAACGGAATTCCATTTAAAAGCACGAGCGACCACGTAAAATAAATATTACGTTTTTAATAGGAGATAAACGAGTTCGTGCGAAAAAACGCAGGAAAAACAAGCCGAGAAGAGTGAGCAAACTACAAACAAGCAACCGGGTCCTGGCCGTGGAATGAGCTTCAAACCGCCACAGCGCGGTGCTTGTTTCGGCTTCTATTTCCTATCGAGCGCAATAGAACAATTCGGTTTGGATAGTATTGATGGTCGTTGTCAGCTTGTGCTTTTCTTGATTCCACGTTGAATCGAAGTCCGCGGATCTCCTGATTATAGAGGCAGCACTGCAACCATTATACTACACTACGGTGCTATTACGAAAAGCGCCGTTATGAACATTCGAAAATTGCCTTTCCCTTGATAAAACATGTATTTTTGACGACATTCATGCACATTTTTCTTTGACATTTTCTGATGTTATAGATTAAATTGCGTACAAAGTTTTAAGACAATTTTGCGAACAAATATTTACAATTAGCGGATAATAGCAATCGGACGTCGAAGAGCGCGAGGCTGCGCTGTGAAAGTGGCTTTACGTACATTCACAATATTCCCTGTAAGTTCAGTTTTTTCAAAAAGCGACAAAAACGCACAGGGGTAATCGCAACTCCTGGATGCATCTTTTGCGATTTAAGTCGGAAAAGCTGAAAATGAGAACATTTTATACTCATTAGAATAAAAAATCAATCACAAGAAACCCATTCCCTCAGATAACTCAAATGACTTTTGAGGCAATGTTTACCTGTTGAACCAATCGATATCGATACAATCTCACCAGTTTGATGTATCGAATGTGATCCATACTTTAAACGATGTATATGAAACATTGTTCCCATTTCATGCGTTTAAACTTAATTTCTTAGTGAGCGTTACCTTGGCAAAGCACATCAGACTCCCGTTCGTTTTTAGTTCAAACGCAGACGGGGGCGCGTGGAGGGGGGGGGGGTGCAAAAAACTGTCGATTGAATTGGTACCCCACCGGTGGGGGGAATGGACCCCGCAAATCGGGCCGATAAATAATCGCGGGACAAATGGGGAGCGGTCGAGAAGTGAGAAGGAGAGCAGCCAATGGAGCCCATGCACCGATTAACGAAACGTGTCGGGTGTACCCGCGAGTCCTCGACCATGTTAAACATTCTTCGAGCCAATCCACGCCGTCGCCATTAAACTTATGAATTGCCGCCGTGCAAGCCTTGTTGACAATTCGTGTATGAATATATAAGGCATATCGACTGAAATAGACTGATATAGTGACCACGCCATTCAATATAATATCGAGCTCTTGGTTCCAACCAAGCAGTGTTCGAAACTCACCTTTGAGTTTTAGGAGCCAAGTGGCGCATCAAGCCCAATTTTTAGTCGCCATTAAAGATTTTTAGGGGCCAAAGTGACTTTTTGCCTAAATATGACGGCGCATTTAGTGAAAAGTTAGGTGCAAGATGTTTTCGTAACAGAACTAGTAAGTAGCTGTAACATGGAAAAGACAAAAGCACAAAGGATGAAATCGTGAAGAATAGAAAAAGCTTTTACTTGTAGTGCTGAAAATTTCGAATATTCACCTGATATAAAAATTCAGATTTTTGGGGGGCAATTTTTAGGGGCCACTTTGGCACAGAGCCTTCATTTTTCAGGCGCCATGGCCGTTTTTTAAGCGCATTTGGCGCGTTGGCGCCTGTGAGTTTCGAACACTGCAACCAAAATAAACTAACATAACCTCATGTGCGAATTCTTCATGAGTTAATTGTGTTAATTTATTAAAATTTAGTCATTGATCCGTCATAAATTAATTAAAGACTCATTAATTATGAGAATTTCCAATTGTGAGAAACACTCGGACGCATTTTACCACCATGCACAGTGTTTGTTGTTTACTTTTTAAAATAAAAAATATGAAAACTTACTCTTAATTAAATTTCAATAGATATAATTTTGCGTTTAAATCATAAATGTGAATTTTTCGACTCATCTAGGACATTATTTTTATATTTGACACAGAAAGTAAACGCTCAATTAAATTTTTTGATTTAAACGTCATGCCTCTCTCCAGTACTCTACACGGAGAAAAGAACTTCGGTTAGGAGAACAGAACTTCAGTTCATGTGGAACACTAAAGTTTTCTATCCGGGTAACTAAATTTTCCTATCGTGGACGAACCAATCTTCAGTGCAAATAACTGAACTTTTATAAAAGCCCTTATATGATTAATAAAAATTTGGGTTATCTGAGTTGAAGTTTGGTTACCATCAGTGCGGCAAGGCGTGAATGATCAACCGTCGATATGTTCCCATTTGAATCTATGGTAAAAAAATCGAAATGAAGGTGTTCGCTGCAAACACCCTGATAATCGATCCTTTTCCATTTATTTAAGTAGCAGATCGATCGATTCATCGCGAAGCATGCACGCCAGTGGTTCCCATGACTGAAAACTTCAGTCACTCGGAGTAAAAACACAAGTGTTCCACATGAACTGATGTTCTTTTCTCTCGTGTACATTGCTGTTAAGACAAACAACGACTTTAAGGAACATCATGACAACCTCGAAGTCTTGGCTGCAAGGTGCAAACCCCTCACAACTCCCTACGTCTGATATTTGCGAGCAGGAATCAATAGCTAATAAAGCTGTTGCAAATGGGTTCGGCAAAAAGGCGTGCATGACTTGAGTTTTTACGGCTGTTCAATTCCTTGTATATCCGCCTCGATCCCGCGGTTGTTAGAACCAAGTCGTTTTACGTGGCTGAACCTTTGAACCGGAATGAAATGCCGTGTGGAGACGGATCATAATTTGTGCTGACACCCACTACTCTGCCCGATTCTATCGACCAAATAAGGCAAATTCCCGAGGATCGGGATCTAAAATAATAGTGTTCGGTTATTTTCAGCGAGGGTATTGGTTTGATATACGGAAGCGAGATGTCACTAAGCGTACTCTTAATTTTAGTCCAAATAATTTTGGAAAGAGAACTACTTCGCGCCGAACTACTTCTCGAAAAAATGTGATCACTATGGAAAGTATTGCTATGGAGTATATATGTTACGGGCAAAAGTTAAAAGCTGGGGACATGATTCATCATTAGAATGAACAACAACCTAATCAGCCAGAAATACAATTTTTGGGCATTTTTACCCAAAAATGTCCATAAAAACCTTCCCTTTGATCTGGTGTCAATAACTCAATTGCCTCTTTTTCCTCCAGCTGATGTTTGTGGCAGGCCCATTGGACTGCGTTAAACAGGAAGGAACCAAGCCACATCAGCTATTGCCACATTTAATTTTTTACATGAAAACGATTGTACGGTTTTCGTGCAAATTTCAGCGAATTTTCTCCATAGTAAAAAGCAAATTCCTCAACAGTTTCAAAAAAATCCTCACAAACGTTCTCTGGTAAAAAATTAAATTGCCAGGTTTTTGGCAATAGCTGATGTGGCTTGATACCTTTCTCTTAAACGTTGTCCACATATCGATGGCTGCAGAAAATTCAAAAAACTCCTATCACTTTCTTTTCAAACCACCCTTTCTTCGAACCGCCATAAACTCGACATAGCTCTGAGTATTTTTGGACCTTTTACCCAAAAATGTCCATAAAAGCCTTCTCTTTGATCTGGCATCAATAACTCAATGGAGATGTTGCATTTGTGAGGAATTTGCGATTTGACTGTTGATTATAATGTAAAAGTTCGCGAGAAACACGATGGTGCCTTTGGTTTTCTCTGAAATCAACTCCCAAGCTCAAAAAAAAGCTCTCAAGTTGAGGCCAATTTGGAGGGGATATCCCACGCTATCCTGAGAGTCCACCTCTACAGCAAGACAAACTCTCCACGCAAAGATACGTAGCAAATACATCGACAGGGCTGCCACTTTATTTGTGGACTCTAAAACTGAAAACACGGCAACCCTGCTAATGTATTTGCTCCCTATCCTCGCATGAAGAGTTTGTCTGGATGTAGAGGTGGACTTTCAGGATAGCGTGGGATATCCCCTTCATTTCGGCCTCAACTTGAGAGCTTTTTTTTTGAGCTTGGGAGTTGATTTCAGAGAAAACCAGTGGCACCATCGTGTTTTTCGCGATTTTTTACATAAGAATCAACATTCAAATCGCAAATTCCTCACACATGCATCATCTCCATTGTCTATTTTTCCTCTGGCTGATGTTTGCAACAGGCCCATTTCCCCGGAAAATAATTATTCTACCAGAGGAAATTTGGCAACCCCCAAACGTTTGTTCGACGTTTTTCCTCAACACAGGAGACTCGTACGTGGAAATCCTATTACGCGTTCAAAGGTGAGCGTGGAGCGGAGCGCAGGAAAATTACATCTTGAGTGACCGCGGGCCAGCGAGCGCGCGAACCGGTCCGTGCGAATTCGGAAATCTAATAACCGGCAAAATATGGACACGGTCGAGACCGACCTTACCGTTTCACCGTATGTCCATCTCGGATTGAGCCACAAAGCGTGCGAAAACACGTACCGGCCGCGGTTCATACTCGCGTGTACTTACTGCTCACTTCCGTAGTACGGTGTAAAGTACGGTTACTCGTTGTTTACGTCGCACCGAGTGGGCGTTATGCAGGGCGTAATGCAGCTCCTGGGACTGATATGCACGGGCATTCCGCGTTTTGTGGGAAAACGTCGTATGAGCAGTCGGATGTTGTCAAATTTCCTCTTAGAAAATATTGAATGTTGAAAAAAGTTGTGAATTCGTTTACTCGAAAGGTTCAGACTTGTCAGATTATATTCTGAATTAGATCCTCTGAAAAATCGGAAGAGAAATATGCTCGAATATTCCTAAAAATTCAAGCTTTATCGAAAGGAATTTGGAAACCTCTGATGGACCATACCGCGTTTTCACTTAGCACGGCAGCATTCCGCGTTATGTGGAAGAACGTTGTATGAACATTTGAGCGTTGCCGAATTTCCTCCGATGGAAGTTTAATTTTTGAGGGAAAGTTATAAGTGTTTCACCGTCGTATTTTCTGATACCTAAGATTGAATTGAGAATTTAATTCAGAGAAAAATTGGAAGGTAGATTTTCATCATTTTCACAAAGAAATTGTGTTTTACCAACGGAAATTTGACAGAAAGGCGAAGGCTCATACGGCATCTGTCTTAAACAAGGCAGTTTTTTTTCCCGGCCAAACGCCAGGAAAATACCGTATAAATAATCGAAAGCCGCTGAATTTCCTCTGATGAAGTACAAAAATCTGGAACACTTGTGAAGGTTTTGAATAATCGCAGAGAACTGTCGTCGTAGTGTGATGTAACGCATCCAAACATTCCGAGGAAAAAAACTCATAATTACTCGGAAAATACTAATCTATTGAGAAGAATATGGCAAAAGTCTGTCGTTTCCTTCACAAAAGAATGTAACTACATTCCTGCTAATTTTCCCCTTGCAAACAGCATTTAAACTCAGAGAACTTTGGGCATGCATGTACAACTGAAAAGTTCACGGACATTCCTCCTAATTTTATGGCATACTCAAGAATGTTTCTGCCTAAATCGAGTGACTTTTTTCTCTAATGAAATTCAAACAAGCAGTTCCAACGCCAAAGCGTTGGAGGGCGCTTCTTTAACACTGCGCATGCGAGGAACGTTTTCATACGGCCAAGCGAGAGTATTGCGGACGGACGATGTATAACAAATTGCCTACGTGAAGGTGGTCCGGCAGCAACATACCCGCCGCTAGTCTCTGGAAAACAATAGAAAATAGTAGTTGCGTACGTTGCCAGCGAGCGCGCTGCGAGCGCATCTGTTTCAATTACCTAGCATCCAGTCGGGCCTCTAACTTTCTATTCTCTCTGACATAACCTTCAACCTTCAACCCAGAGCCGCAAACAGCTGACGCTTGACGATGCTGCGCCGAGAAAATGAACCAATCACAAAATAGTACAATAATACGTCACTAAAATGAAGAGATCACGTGACTGTTCGTGATTTTTTCGAATCAATCTGAAACTACAACCTCGAATATGAGGCATTTAAGCATAACGAAGCCCCAAAATAGTTTAACCAGGTAATACGTCCGTGCGAGATTGTTATGCTTAAAAGCAAAACATTTCACGAAAACTTTTACGAATACCAGATGCAGAAAAAAATCAAATTTTCCCGGGTGTACCAGAATGGCGTCATTACCCATAAGGCAAAACGGTATGTAGTACTCATGTCATAGTAGTAGTCATGACTCTTCTTCCTCAAAAAAAAAAAAAAAACCACACTAGAGTACCTTTATAGGGAGAGTATGGACAACTCGAAAATTTGGAGGGTAGGTTTGATCAGGTCATGTAGCTCTTCGGGCCCAAAAGGGCAGCCATTCTATGAACTCAAATTGTCCAGTGGTACTAATTTTCACATTTCAACTATTCACATTGATCAAAAATTATAAAAGCACGTATACAACTTTGATTTCACTTAAATTTTCTCAGTTTCAAAGTTTTAATCCTTACAGACCCTTGTTTGTGATTCGCTGTTGGCCATAAATTGAGCAATCTTCCAAATGCATAGGTTGGCAGCGGCACTTTTCTAGTGATTTTTTGTTTTTCACATTGTCGCCCTTTTAGGCCCTAAGAGCTACATAAATCGAGTTATCCATACTCTCTCTGTAAATGTACTCTAAACTATACCACCGCATGTGTATTCTAAAGGAGAGTCATTTGCAGGCTAACTATAAGAGTCGAAAAAAATACGTGGATTATCTTGAAGTGTTGACTCAACGAGTTGAGACCTGACGAGTTGAAGATTACGGCTCGGAGAAGAAAACACTTTGCTAGACGTCAGAAATAAATCCCTTTCATCCTTTCATCAGACCCTACTTGGCTCCGTTCCTTGACGATGAACACTCACTTGTAATTAAAGGAGAGATCAAAAAATCATCGTTGTCAGTTTTATAAGCAAGTATATTAAAAAAACTATTGAAAAAAAATTCCTTGAAAAGTAATAAATGCATTTTTCCTTCTTTCAGTTGCACTTAAAGAAAAAAAAAAACAGCCCTTTTTGGGACACGTTAATAAAATCAGGATGCTTTTTATTTGTTACTCTTTTTCCTGCTTTGTTCATTAACACAGTGATTATTCACATCAGAGAGGTATGCTTTTCAGCTAAATGTGTAAAGCTGCTGAGCAACATAAATGTTCCACAAGAGCAGATTTTTGGTGTCGTTCATTTAGTTTCTGTTTCTATAAAAATATTTAAATTTTAGAGACCAAAATCAACACGAAAAAACAATCTGTTCGTTGGTTTAATTTTGAGACATTCAGCTGCAATGGCTATTATCATCTCTGCAGAAAAATATTTCAGGTTACGATTTTTTAATTACAGATAAATAATCAACATTCCCCATTCCCCCTCTATGAAGTCCAGAATTTTCATTTGAGGGCACACAGGTAATGGGATTCCCATGTGTGTAGAACTATCCGCCGAATTTACGAGAGCCAGATTTTTGATTGAATGTTTATCGGCTTAAATATTTCACGATGAAAAGGTGAGCATAATCGAACCAAAAATGAAAATGAATACCTCCCACGCCTTTCACCGCTTAATCCACCTCCGTCATACTGCCGTGCTGATGAAAAACGTCGTATAAACCTTCAGGCGTTGCCAAATTTCCTTTGATAAAACACGAATTTCCTGGTAAACTTATGAATATTTTCCCTCCAATTTTTCAGATAATTTTGTTCGCAATAACACTTACAGTCCCTGAAAATGTCAAGGAAAAATATTCATATCTTTCCTCAAAATTATACATTTTACCGGCGGAAATTTGACAACTTTTGAATGTTCATACGGCGTTTTTCCTTAGCACGGCAGCATAGTGTAACCGTTCTAAACGCCGAAATCGATATGGCGACAATAGGCTCATTTCCAAAACCCGAAAAACCTAATTAACCGAATAATGAAACCAATTTAAGTCTATTCCATCATCCGGCCGGGCATCAAAGGTCCGCTTTTAAAGTGACCATCGTTTTAATCGAGCTTATCTCATCATTATCCGCGGCCCGAACGAAACTCAAAACCGCACATTTCAAGCAATATTCACTGCGAGGAACGGAGCTTTTACCCCGCGGACATGGAGCCGTGATCCGGGCGTTTTAACGGGCAGTGATTACTTGCTGATAATCCTGCGAAATTAGCGTTTTCTTGGATAACTCTTCAAAGGTCCACCAAGGGTCAGCGTGCGATGTAACAGCTGTATATTCCTTGAATTTTCGAAGCAGGGAAAAGTTCAGGTAAGGAATCGGTGACTGGAAAAAACGCATCTCTCGTGCTGTTATAATAAAGATGAGAAAAACGTATACCGAAACACGCATGATACGGTTGTTGAAGTAATTTATTAGCTTGGAAATTAGCGTCTCTTACTCTGTACTTTATTGTCATGGGAACGGAGTTCCCCATGATATTAGAATCGTTCCGTTGCTTTCGCTATGGGATTCCCTATACCTCTGCGACCTTGAGCGTTTCGCCCAGTCTCCGATTTTTGGTTGATTTTCCGATGTATCAAAAACCGTTGTATTTTTTAGCCAATCATGTCTCTACGTCAAGTTGTGTTGATTGCTAAAATTCGCTTTCAGCGAGTTTTTTTCCATATACAGAAATATTGCCTCAGCTTACTGCCGCGATCGCAAATGCATACTGAGATGAACCTTGTGACACATGACAGCATAGGTAAACAATGTCTCACAGAGTAATGCGGTTGATCCGTTGTCTGTTATCACGCCAGTGGCCGAACCGTTGAAATCTCAAGGACGTCTTTTGTGAAGCCCCGCTCAGCGTTCGAGATCCCTTAACTGTTCTCTTTTTCTCCTCTCATAACCGAGCGGCGAGATAGCTCAATCAACTACACCACCGTTCTGACTCTGGGAGAGTGTCACTTTTTGTGGGAGCGGGGGTTCGAATCTCGTAGGGAACAGCTAATTTTTACTGGTTGTATTGAATGTTTTAGACCAATAATCTAACAATAATTAATACTTGGCAACTTAGGAAGCACATAGGTCCCTTATGATGCGTATTCGGGCATATGTGTAGAGTAAAAATATCATACGTAGGGTGTCCCAAAAGTACCGGGACTGGTTCTGTAACTTCAAAAGTAAGATAGATGCAGACATGATTTTGGTCTCATTTTAAAGATCAACTCAATACCTATCGATTAAAACCAAGATCAGCTCAATCGAATAAAAATTGACCGAGTTATGACAATTTGAAATTAGTGAGGAAAGTTTACCCCTACGGTTTTTAGGAAGATTTTTCGCTTACCAGGATTCAAAAAGTTAATATTCGTATCCACTTTCCTCCGAATCTTCCATAACTTCCTTTTGCTTTTCAAAGTACCGTCCATCAAACCGGATGCACTTTTTCATGCGCTCTTGCCACTTATCCAACATTGTTTTCCTGAATTCTTCCTCTGGGATGGAGTTGAAGAAGTTTTGAATTGCATTCTGGATTTCGGTCTTCGATACGAATCTTCGTCCGCGAAGCTCCTTTTTAAGCGTAGGAAACATCCAAAAATCACATGGAGCCAAGTCAGGGCTATAAGGGGGATGAGGGATTGTTTCAACTCCATTTTTACTCATAAATTCACGTGTTAAGCTCGATGTGTGAGGCCGCGCATTGTCTTGATGGAGTATCCACGAAGCTTTCAAGTCCGACCGTTTCCGGGAAATGTGCATTCTCAACTCCTTTAGTACTTTGCAATAATACGCACTGTCAACTGTTGTGTTTGATGGTACAAAATGTTGATAAATGACACCTCGAAAATAAAAAAAACACAATAAGCATCACTTTATCGGCCGACTTTTCGATTTACGGCGATGAAGAATCTTCCTTAAAAACCGTAGGCGTAAACTTTCCTCGCTGATTTCAAATTGCCATAACTCGGTCAATTTTTATCCGATTGAGCTGATCTTGGTTTTAATCGATAGGTATTGAGTTGATCTTTAAAATGAAATCAAGATCATGTCTGTATCTATCTTACTTTCGAAGTTACAGAACAAGTCCCGGTGCTTTTGGGACACCTTACGTATACTTTACGCCGAAAAAGCGAACCTGAAACTTAAATGCGTTAACTTCCGAAAACCATATATAATCCAACGAAAATAAATAATTGGTACATAACAGCTTTCTTGTATGCAAAGAAAATAATTAAAAATGTTAAAAAAGAGATGTCAACACAAAATTACATAGCCCCTTCAATTCAGAAGATACTACAAACGAACTGTACCTTAACATTTTCATATCCCAGAAGCTAACGTTCCCATGACGAATATTGCTATCGCTAGCGATTGCAAAATCCAACTTGTTGTGTTTGTAACTGCTTGTTGAAGATGGGCTCAGCCCGAAATGCACCGAAGCTAATAAATCACTTCAACAACCATATCATAAGTGTTTCGGTACACTTTTCCCTCATCTTTAAGGAATTGGATTTGGTAGGTAGATTTCAGGGTCGCAATTTGAAGGTCCAAACAATTTGAAG
Organism: Bemisia tabaci; assembly: GCF_918797505.1. NCBI lineage: Eukaryota > Metazoa > Arthropoda > Insecta > Hemiptera > Aleyrodidae > Bemisia > Bemisia tabaci. The sequence goes on along the minus strand of NC_092801.1, from coordinate 28,307,170 downwards.
AAAAATATTATTAACTTCCACAGTAAATTTGTACTTTATCAAAGGAAATTTGGCAACGTCTGAAGGTTCATCCGGCTTTTCTCAGCACGGCAGTATTCTCGTTATCATGAAATCACTTCTTAATCAACCTTTGTATCGTCAAAAATTCAAACCAGAATTCCTGAATCTAATTGAATTATTGGAATAACTTATGCAAGAAAAATCCTTGTATCCGATCCCATTTTTTTCTCTCTCTCTCCCTCTCTCTCGGGGGAGTCTAATTTTCTATACTGCCGTGTTAAGGAAAAACGCCGTATGAAAATTTCAGAGTTGCCGAGTTTCCTCTGATAAAATGTTTATTTTTGAGGAAAATTATGAATGTTTTCCCTTGACATTTTCAGGAACTTTAGATCAAAATACGAACATAATTCTCTGAAAAATTGGAGAAAAAATATCCATAAGTTTACCAGGGAATCCATGTTTTATCAAATAAAATTTGGCAACGCCTAAAGGTTCATACGGCGTTTTTCCTCAGCAACATACGCGTCCTACGTTCGCACCTTGTGCAACATGTGCACCAATTTCAACCCTAGTTTAGCTCGCATTCAGGGTTTAAATAATGAACAAGCGAGTTTCTTTTTAAAGGAAATGCATGAAGATTTTAACCGAGGTCTAATCGGATTTATACGTTGCAAATCGGAGGAAATCCCGGGGTGCGTTTCTCCACCCCACATTCACCCCCCCCCCCCCCCCCTATCCCCTTTTTCATCTTCAACCCCCTCTTCCGCGAACTAAAAAACTCCAGCGAACTTGTTTCCTTTTTTTCAGGAGCAAGGACGCCGCAAGCGAAATCTTTTTTTGATTGGGCATTCATCGGAGAGCTCAAAAGCGAGTTTCTAGTCCCCGAACCACCGATGAAATGTCACTTTAAGTCCTCCACCTTCTCGCCCGCGGCATGAACTGCATGTCTCGCGGTTTGTATACGAATGCGAGCGCCGCTGGATTCACCGCGTTTCGATACCTTTATCACCAAACGCGAAAACGGGATCCGTTGAAGCCACGTTGACGGGTGAAGCTGCACGGAGGAAAAAAGATTGATTCACTGGAAGAAAAACACATTGGATCTAGAGTCCAGACTCTTGAAAACATAGGAAAGAAAAAATACTCTTGATTCAATCGGATTTTTCCTTGAATCAAAACGAAATCCACTTAAATTGGACGTATTTATGCGAAAAGGAGATATGTGGAAGTGGAAAGATGGGGTGTGCTCGTTAGTGGTCGGGCCATAAGAATGAATGGGGAATATAAAGCGCCAGTGACGTCAGCGGCGACGATGGAGACTCCGAGCCGCGGATCCGTGTCTTTAACTCATGAGCCCTGTCCACAACGCTCTCTTGCCATGCCCGCGGCTCATGAGTTAGCATATTTTGGTGCTTAGCTCCTTTTGATTTAATGTCAAATCCCGCTTTTCAATTTTCTCAAAAGGAGCTATATCCACTTTTACATTGTTTCTTATGGCCCAACTAACGAGCACACCCCATCTTTCCACTTGCACATATCTCCTTTTAGCATAAATACGTCCAATTAAGATGATTGGTTCTTGATTTAAGAAAGATTCTGATTGAATCAAGAGTATTTTTTCTTGTCGATGTTTATAAGAGTCTGGACTCTAGATCCAATGTGTTTTTTTTCCAGTGTTCATGCGAATCACCAAGTTTATTACTTCAGATAACCAAAGTTCTTCGCAAAGGCAAAAGCTCAGTTGGGAGGCCAACGGTGTTTTTCGCCTAGTGAAGTTACTTTCTTTCTACAGGTCTAATAAGATTTTGCAGCCTTAAATTGCCTAAAGCATTAATTTATAAGGAATGTTACGCATATAATATCTGGAAATTTGTAGATTCCGTGGAAAACAAAAAAATCCCTTACGAATTTTTATGAATTTTTTATTTCAAAGTGCCTGTTGCAAACTTCAACTAGACCCAAAAAATGAGTCGTTTCTTATAGAATATGGCTCAAAAATCGTGATGAGCGCATCGGAAAAGTCTGAAACACACTAATAAACTTCACAATCTACGCAAAAATATACGGGGTTTTCAAGCCAACTACTTCAAAACCCGTACTACGGCCCAGGTGAACATTTCGTTAGAGGATTCGTTCCATATGAATATTACGCATTAGGATGCCAAACAATATTTAAGATGGCTGAAGCTTCCATGAGCACATCTTGAGGAAGCATCAGGGTCTTTATCAATGCAGGGACAATGTAAATATGAAGAAGCCGGTTGATGAAATCCCGTCTCGTCAAGTGTGTTTTCGCGGGTTGGCGTTCGCCATGTTGAATATTGCGTAGCATCCTAGTGCGGAAGGGTTGGATGGAACGACTTCTCTTACAAAATGTTCACTTGTATACCATGGTATCGCTTTTGAACCGGGAAGCTTCAAAAACGCATATTTTTAATGCAGATTGTGAAGTTGGGAGTGTACTTAAGACTTTACTGATGCGCTCATCGTGATTTCCAAGCCATTTGTTGTGAAGTAACTCTCCCTTTTATTCTAGTTGAAGTTTACATACAGGCCTATTTTTACCGCGTTAAACAGAAAGGCACACAGAGAAAAAAACTTTGTGCGTGGGACCCGAAGTTTAGGTCATATGGATCTCTGAAGTTTTCGGATTGAGCATCTGAACGCTTTAGATCTAGCTGTCGAGGTTCGGATCACACATCTGAAACTTCAGTTCTTACAACTGAAGTGCTTCGGTTTTCACATCCTAAGAACTGAAGTTTCAGATGTGTGATCCGAACCTCGATAGCTAGATCTACAGGATTCAGTTGCTCAATCTGAAAACTTCAGAGATCCACATGACCTAAACTTCGGGTCCCACGCACGATCTGTTTTTCTCCATGCACTAAGTCACATCAGCTAGTGCCAAATTTAACCGAGAAATTGGATTTTTAACATGACAACGGCTGTGCGGATTTTTTCGCAAACAGTAGGTAAACTTCCTGCATATCATGACGCAATTTCCTTAAAATTTTCAAAGGATTCTGCACAAACGTTCTCTTGTAAACAATTGAACTGTCCAGTTAAATTTCGCAATACCTGATAAGGCTTGGTTTCGTTCTGCTGAACGCGGTCCATTGACTATTTGAAATTTGAAGTGTGTATCGTATCCCATTCAGAAGACAGCTCACGCAGATATTTTCACCGCAAAAAGATTTAAAAAAGGGCTGAAATTGGCAACCTCGCCCTCGTGCAATTTCACTTGGCTGTATCTGAGAAGATCGACGCGCCCCGCGCGACCTCTTTCCCCCTTTTCGAAAATATGCACGCGGAAGAAGAGAAAAGTTTGTCGCCAGTCGAGAAGGTAGCGACCGCGTTGGAGCGAACAAAGCGGCGCCGGTATGAAAGGGTACAACCGCCAGTGATAATTCCGAGAATTCGTTTTTTTGAATGAGCATTGAATTGACTTTTTCAAGTTGTTGCGGTTCCGTCGATGTTAAGCCACTTAGTGCCGAGCATTCCGCGACTCCGTGCAATTAAATCCGGGGTGTCGGAGCAACAACTTCCCGCACTTGTGCAAATTTGTTTTTGTCCGGAGAAAAGGGATTTTCACCCGAAGTTACGCCCAGTAAGTCCGGAGGGTGTCTAGGAGTCAGGGTTGCAATTTCTCATGATTAAGGTGATTCCATGGACGCCATATTTTGTGTCAGAGCGACATGCGATATATCGCATCAATTGGTACCATTTTAGCGGCTCTGGTGCTTGCACTAGAGCTGCTATTCCGGACGGTCCCAGCTGGGGAGTATCAATGCAGCATGTTACATTGTAGAGACCGCGCGTTGGTTGATGGGAATCGGCGCCATTTTCGGCTATGTTCCTTGTCATGACTTTATTTTATTGCATACTGTTTTATTGTTAGTCAATGCTATGTTGTGTATTGTATTTTTGGAATCATGGTGATACAGTCAACAATTCAAAACTTGTTTGTGCTTTTATCTCGTGATGGAAAAAATGTACTTTACGTTCAAAATTTGAAAATTTGAATTTTAAAGTTTTCGCGGTTAAGGAAGCTTTAACTACTGGGTTGGAGCTTCCTAGTCATATTACTTGATATCAGCTGATAGCAAACAAAGGTTACCAGGGAAACCGTAAACGTCTAAACAACTATCGTGGCCATTGGGGCGATTATTGAAATGATATCGACTGTATGTCGCCGCTTACGACAGGACATAGCCCTATCTTAACTGTGTAATATATCGCAATTCGATATTGTTTTGATTTTTAAAAGGAGCAATTCATTCATACAGTTCCGATTAGTTTTGGCGAACGGGCCCTTAACCTACGACACTCGGCTCATGGGAATTTTTTAACTTGTCCTGGACGGACTCGTCTGTAGCGCCTCGTTCTTCGTTGTGTGTGTGATTTCGTGAAGAAGTTTCTATGGCAATTTGCTTTTATTTGTGAGCTGTTTTTTCACGGGATTTTTGAATGTTCTGTACGAATAAATTCGGTGAGTACCTCATTTATCCCTCCTTCCAGTAAAATTATTTCAACTTTTCCTTCTCCCTCATTCTGGACCCACTCATGGGCTGATTATTTATGAAATTGATCTTCGAATACCTTTTGATGAGCTAGGGAAATGGAACCATCTGCATCTCATGGACAATAAATAGTTGCCGTAATTAAGGTCATCCCGTGATTAAGGTGCCGTGATTTAAGTCATAAATTCTTCATCTAATTCTTGATTCATCTCCAAAATGTCTGCTAAAGCTTTCATGCGCTTCTCCTTGTATGCATGAATGAGCAAATTGGGTATCGAACAAGCGGACACTTTTTGAAAATTTAGATGATTCTGGACAATATCGTACAGAAGTCCACGAGCTGCAGATAGAACCATTACCTCTAGCTCATCAAAAGTTATTCGAAGATCATTCAACAACCTCTTTGACAAGTTGCAAAAACTTTTCGTTAACAATAGTGTCACACGGTACTAGGAATATTTACTATTTAACGAACCTTATATTTCCCTGACTCAGTCCTAAATTATAGAAGTATGCGTTACTTTTCCAGCAATCCAAAAAAACAATTATACAAAAAACCAATACCTACACTTTCAGATATAAAAATGCAAATTTTTTGCAGCCTCGCTAAACGACTTATCAACCAGAGATTTTTTAGGAAGCGGACCTCCAAAGAGCTTTCAAAATTAAAAGTATACAACAAGTGATAATGCCATGTATTCGCCATATCAAAGCCCAATACACATTTATACACCGGCTACGTAAATCTGCTAAGTTACAAAACATGAATCGACAGTTGTCGGATTGTACATCAATGACAAAATGTGTCTAGGCCCTCATTCTTGACTACAACTACTGCCCCCAGAGCCGCTCTCCGACGCCAATGCGTTGGAGCTTCCTGCTTGTTTTCACCTACTCGTCATTTTTCTCCAATTTTAAGATCGCAATGCTGTTGTCAGAAGACTTATAGGCACTCACTTACCAATTTTAACAAAGAAATTCAACGTAATAGAGGCGTGGTTTTTTTAGAGAGAAAATATCGCATTCGATACTGATATCGAAACTGCACTCGAATGCGATATTTTCTCTCTAAAAAAAAACCCGCCTTTATTACTTATATTCTTTGTTAAAATTTGTAAGTGAGTGCTTAAGTCTCCTGACAACAGAATTGCGATCTCAAAATTGGAGAAAAATGACGAGTAGCTGAAAAAATGGAACCAATTGATGCGATATATCGCATGCCGTTCTGACACAAAATATGGCGTCCATCGAATCACCTTAATAAAATCTTGAAACGTGTGAAAAATTTCTCGGAAGGTCAGAAAAATGTGGAAGATATTGAGATAGGGTCGTAACGGTTAGGAATTATCAGGAAAGCCGGGAAATGTCAGGGAATTTTAGGAAGTCAGCGAAAACCTGAAGATATCAGGGAAAACGACGAAAACGTCAAGGAAAAATGGACGTATTTATACGAAAGGGAACTAAGCGCCAAATTTCCAAATTTCAGTTTTTAACGGATCTGGATTCTCCATGTAATAGGCTGCTCTCACACGTAAATATGCCCCCAAAATACTAATTTCATCCCCTGGAATCAGCCCCTGAAAAATCGCAAAACAGGGAATCAGCGATTACGAATAAAATCAAAAGGAACTATATGTAATTCCCTTTGATTTAATGCGCTAACCCGGATTCCGAATTAAATCAAAAGGCGCTATCTCCACTTGATTGACGCGCGCGCGGCGAAGCTTGGTGGAAACTTGGTGAAATTTAGTATCGGGGGGTATTTTTGGACGGGAAACTCGAATTTCGGGTCAAATTTTGAAAATTCAGAAATCCAAGATGGCGGACATGGCCTAAAATGCTATCTCGGCCCCTATCCAGCCGATCTTGGTGAAACTTGGTATCAGGGGGTATTTTCGGACGGGAAACTCGAATTTCGGGTCAAATTTTGAAAATTCAGAAATCCAAGATGGCGGACATGGCCTAAAATGCTATCTCGGCCCCTATCCAGCCGATCTTGGTGAAACTTGGTATCAGGGGGTATTTTCGGACGGGAAACTCGAATTTCGGGTCAAATTTTGAAAATTCAGAAATCCAAGATGGCGGACATGGCCTAAAATGCTATCTCGGCCCCTGTCCAGCTGATCTTGGTGAAACTTGGTATCAGGGGGTATTTTCGGACGGGAAACTTGAATTTCGGGTCAAATTTTAAAATTTCATAAATTCAAGATGGCGGATGTGGCCTAAAATGTTATCTCCTATTTAAACGCGCATCGCCAAAAAATCCCAGATGTCGTCCCCTGAGTGACGGTCACATATCGACCGTGCGTTCCCTCTGGCTCGATCGATGTCAGTGTGCACTGACATGGACAAGGGGCTTTTAACGAGCGAACAAATTAACGAACCCATCGGAATCACTTAATTTTCATTAAAATCACTGTTAGGTACTTTATTGGAATCGGAACAGTATTTAGAAATTCATGAGTATTAAGAGCGCGCTGGAAGGATTACGTGGTCAAAAGCGTGACCGTCACCTAGGGGTTCGTCAGGCCCCATCTTGACTTCCTCGGAGACGCGAGTTTAAATGGGAGCTCAGAATACGCAACTTCGAACTTGTTTTCCGTGGGTTAATAATGTTTCAAAAAATCGGAGAAAATTCCAGCGAACTGTGCGTACTCAATCCTCCAAAAAAATGCAAAAATTAAAAATTACTGAATAACCTCATTGTTAAAATTTTAAACTCCGATATGGCGGATGTGGCCTTCAACAATAGCTCAATGCCTGAATCGTTTGTGTGAAGTTCGGTATTAGGGGCTCAAAATGACAACAGAAACTGTTTTATTTAGATACGAAAATTTTAACATAGGTAATCAGCACATGAAGGGAATTCACGATCCGACGCTGCTAGGTAAACCACGCACCTCGACGAGGCGGTGTATTGTGAACGTACACGGAGAAAAAAACTTCGTGCGTGGGACCCGAAGTTTAGGTCATATGGATCTGTGAAGTTTTCGGATTGAGCATCTGAACACTTTCGGTCCAGCTGCTGAGGTTTTGATCACACATCTGAAACTTCAGTTCTTACATCTAAAGTACTTCGGTTTTCACATCCGAAAATTTCGGTTCTCACATCCGAAAAACTTCGGTTCTCACACCTGAAGACTTCAGACGTAAGAACTGAAGTTTCAGATGTGTGATCCGAACCTCGACAGCTAGACCTAAAGTGTTCAGATGCTCAATCCGAAAACTTCAGAGATCCATATGACCCAAACTTCGGGTCCCACGCACGAGTTTTTTTCTCCGTGTAGAGTGCCATATATTTAAAGTTTACAAACGTGGAAATTTCCACATCTCATCCACATTGGCAAGATGCAGCGGGAAAGCAGATTGAGGTTAGGTAGGTATATTTGGGCTCCCACCACCTCCGGCCTTCACAACCCGGCCCGTGCGCTTTACGCAGGTTCATTGGCGGCCATTCTAGACGTGTAGTGCGTTTGTTTAAGAAATAGATATCATTTTAAGCCACATCCGCCATCTTGGATTTCTGAATTTTCAAAATTTGACCCGAAATTCGAGTTTCCCGTCCGAAAATACTCCCCGATGCCAAGTTTCACCAAGATCGGCTGGACAGGAGCCGAGATAGCATTTTAGGCCATGTCCGCCATCTTGGATTTCTGAATTTTCAAAATTTGACCCGAAATTCGAGTTTCCCGTCCGAAAATACCCCCTGATACCAAGTTTCACCAAGATCGGCTGGACAGGGGCCGAGATAGCATTTTAGGCCATGTCCGCCATCTTGGATTTCTGAATTTTCAAAATTTGACCCGAAATTCGAGTTTCCCGTCCGAAAATACCCCCTGATACCAAGTTTCACCAAGATCGGCTGGACAGGGGCCGAGATAGCATTTTAGGCCATGTCCGCCATCTTGGATTTCTGAATTTTCAAAATTTGACCCGAAATTCGAGTTTCCCGTCCGAAAATACCCCCTGATACCAAGTTTCACCAAGATCGGCTGGATAGGGGCCGAGATAGCATTTTAGGCCATGTCCGCCATCTTGGATTTCTGAATTTTCAAAATTTGACCCGAAATTCGAGTTTCCCGTCCAAAAATACCCCCCGGTACTAAATTTCACCAAGTTTCCACCAAGCTTCGCCGCGCGCGCGTCAATCAAGTGATTCAAGTGGAGATAGCGCCTTTTGATTTAATTCGGAATCCGGGTTAGCGCATTAAATCAAATGGACCTACGTGCAAAAATCCCCTATATCTCGCTTAATATGCATTTTTTCCTAATTTTGGCAACGTACGTAATTAGAGGAACTCTTCAGCTTTCAAACAAGCTAAAGTAAACCAAAATCGGTCCATTAGTACGGAAACGCCAATTGTTTTAGTCAAACTTGCTTTACTGAGAAGTTTGGAAATGGCGTTTAGCGCCTTTTCGCATAAATACGTCCAAATCGTCGTGTCGCCTTTATTTGCTTTCTCGAGTGGTTTTGACATTTCGAACAACAACTTTAGTAGTATAGAAATGAGGATATGCCATCACTTGACCTTTGACATTTAAGGTGTCACCAGGGAGAATCGGTGTGACGTCACTAGCGACTGGTTGCGGGTTGCCTACCTATCGTTACCAGTGTTGTAAAATTGTGCAGAAAAATGTTTATTTTTCAACCATGGTGTGAGGTCACTAGCAACTGTTGCGGGTTGCCTACCCATCACCCGCGTTATCAGGAAAATCGTGATTAATTGAGGGGTATTGTTGAAAAATTTTACGGGGAAATCTGGATTATTTTAGGATGCCTGATTTTACAACCACGGTGTGAGGACACTAGCGAGTGGTTATCAGTCTAGTAAAATCGGAGTTAATTTACTGGGTGATATATCATCAATGATGTAAAATTGGATGTTTTACTGTATAAAATGATAGCCGATTTTACGTGCTGTGACGTCACACCAAACAACATTGAAAAATTGTCCAGGGGGGCCAGGATGAATTTTCAAAATTGAAGTCCGGCAATCGATTTCCCCCAGATTTTTATTGAAAAATTGAGCGGGAGCCTGATCTTACAACCATGGTGTGAGGTCACTCCACGCTGTCAGTCTGTGCAGAAAAATCCGAATTATTTCGCGATGAAGGATGGGTGATGAATGTTTTAGTGGATGACCTGTCAACAATGTTTTATGTTGCGAGGTGTTGTAAAATTGTACAGAAAAATCTGAATTATTGTAGGATGAGGGGTGGGGTATGGTGCATGATTTTCCAACCATGGTGTGACGTCACTAGCAACTGGTTAATTGTTGCGGGTTGCCTACCTATCGTTACCAGTGTTGTAAAATTGTGCAGAAAAATCGGAATTAATTTACGGTGTTGATTGGGTGATGGGTGTTTTACCGGATGATATGTCAACAATGTTTTCATACTATGACGTCACTATCGTTGTGAAATTGAGCGGGAAAATTTGAATTAATTACGGGTGATGGGTATTTTAGTGTATAAAATGACAGTCGTCTTTTCATGCTGTGACGACATCAACCAACCAACGTTGAGAAATTGAGCGGGAAAATTTGAATTAATGACGGGTGTTGCTACGGTTATAGTATATGATATGGTAACAATGTTGTAAAATTGAGCGGGGAAATATGATTTAACCAGGAGTCGGGTATTGATTAGTATACGGTGTATGGCATCCGTGTTTACTGTTGCGGGTTGCCTAAACGTGAACGGGCTACCATTAGCTTTTTTAAACCACAACCGTTTAATCCTTATGGGCTACCTACCCACCCGAGCGAAGCATGATATGTTAGAGTCAACAATTTGCCTGAGAATTAGGCGGGAAATTTGAAGGAGCAGACGTTGCAAAAAATCTGCAAAAACCTATCTTCACAGGGTTTTTCATGTGCCATGAGTCCTTTACCGTGACGATATCTGCTCTATTAGCAAACATACACAGTACAACCATTCGGGTAAATACGTTTGACCAATGACCTGCATCATTTTACGCGACGTCATGCGAAGCATCCATTATGTGTCGTCACCCCACCCAGCTAGCGACCTTACCCGCTCTACTAGGAATCATACACAGGATGAGGTCCGAGGTTCTCCCATAAATTCGTAGCGGGTTGCCTATCCATCCGGGGGAATACGATTGAGTGTCATCACTCTAAGCATCCATTCTATGACGTCACCCTGTTGTATACCACAGTATCAACGTTGTATGATCGGAAAAAAGTTATACCATGCTATACGTGAGATGATAGAAAATTCGGGTGTAAGTATCGACAGCGGTGACTAGAGGGGCTAATGAGTCGAACTCTAGATGCGACAAGTACAATGCTCTCATCGCGGAGATGTGCGTATGTCTGCGGTTCGATTGTTGATTCGTTATCGAAAGACCTTGTTCGATAAAAAGCATTGCCGAGATAGGGATTCATCGATCGAGTTCTCTCGATAACGATTCATCAATCGACCCGGTCGCGCGACTGCGCGAGCTCCCACTCAAGGTCGCCCAGTTCTCGCTACTCATTTTCCTGTTAGAGTGTCATTCGGAAGATGGGAATCGATTCTTGGTAGCAGCTTACCAGGATCGAATTCAATCGATTGCTTGTGTGGGTGGTATCGATTTCTTGTGTGGGCGGTATCGATTTTCACTAATGTTTATTGAGTTCTGACGACGCGAAGGTAGATGATGAGATGATGGTGAATGCTGGGAACCAACCTTGATTGTGCATTTTAAGCGAAGAACTTCGCTCTCTTGCCTCCGATTAGTGGAGAGGCTCATAGATTTTTCACCGATTCCTATCGATATAGCTTCGATTGGCATCGACTATGACCAATTTTCACCATCATATGCTTGAGCGCCTGCTCTTTTCTCGTTGTTTGTGTTGTCTCATCACGAATCGGTTGTTCGATCAGTAACGATTTCCATCACGTTTCTTCGATTTGAATGCGCAGAATATGACATCTCACCCGCTCGAAGTCGATCGATTTTGCTTCGATTTCCAATGATTTCGTGGACCATGTGCGAACCCTTCCACCGAGAGGATAGGAAGAGGGGGAATCCCCGTGGTACGGGAGATTGGACCAAACTGTTACGGCGTATCCTCGAGACGAGACAGCCTTCATTTGAGTGGATAGGCAATCTGATACCGATTGTGTTATAAGTCTGGTTCCCTTTGCGATATATCGATTGATATGATATTCAAACCTATGTCACGAGATCGAACACTGCAATGATCGATTCTTTATCTCAGCTTCATAGGCAATCTGATGCGATTGCGTTATGAGACTGGTTCCCTTTGCGATGTATCGATTGATATGACACGAGATCGAACACCGCAATAATCGATTCTTTATCACAGCTTCATAGGCAATCTGATATCGTTTGCGTTGGTTCCCTTTGCGATGTATCGATTGATATGATACGAGATCGAACACCGGAATAATCGATTCTTTATCACAGCTTCATAGGCAATCTGATACCGTTTGCGTTGGCTCCCTTTGCGATGTATCGATGGAAATGACACGAGATCGAACACCGTAATAATCGATTCTTTATCACAGCTTCATAGGCAATCTGTTGCCGTTTGCGTTATGAGACTGGTTCCCTTTGCGATGTATCGACTGATATGACACGAGATCGAACACCGCAATAATCGATTCTTTATCACAGCTTCATAGGCAATCTGATACCGTTTGCCTTGGTTCCCTTTGCGATGTATCGATTGATATGACACGAGATCGAACACCGCAATAATCGATAGTCGATTATTACACCTCACCTCACTAGTGACGCCATATTTGAGGGTATGGAATGGACGAAATAGAGGTGATAGCTAGCTCGTTGGGTACCCTCTCCCGGACTGAAAATGGTGGTTTTATAACGTGAAAGCCTTGCCCGGGGCTATCCTCGGGATGATACCGCCTTGATTTGAACGAATCGGTAATCTGGTGTTGCTGCATGGTACTGTTTGCGGGATGAAGACGGCTATGGACTTTGCAGTAGTGTGTGTGTGTGTGTGTGTGTGTGTGTGTGGTGGGCTTTGCGATGTATCGATTGACAGGTAGGCGACCAGCCAAACGCTGGGTAGAGGGCATGAGATGGAGAGATGCCAGCTCCCGGAGGATCTCTTCCATGACAGATTGCTGTGGAGAGTGGGCGTCGCAGAGCGCCTTAGTGCACCGTGAAAGCGGGTTATACATACATACGGTTTCCAGTGTCGTGGCATGCTTTGCGATGTATCGATTGCTATGCCGTTTAAACCTTTGAAAAATATCGATCGTAACGAGCACCATGTGCATAATCGATTCTTTATCATAGGTTCAAATGGGATACTCCATTATCATACCTTGACACTGAGGCTTTGAATGTCAGCGACTCGGGACGAGGGCGCCTTCATTTGAGTGGATACTCGATCTGATACGTTTTAAATGCGTGTTGCAGACCCCTCTCCTCCTCCTCCTCCTCCTTCTCTTCCTCCTCCTCCTGGATCACGATGTCTTCTTACCGTGGATTTTTACACACCAGCGACCATTTTCTGTTCGTTTTTTCGTCGGTGTGGTCCGCTTTTGCTGTCAGCTCGGCTCGGTCGAAGTGATTTGTTATCAAATTTCGAGCATGCCTCCGATAAAACCCGGTCGTGGTGTGTGCAGAGGCCCTATCGTATCGAAAACGATGGGAAACTCGTCTTTTTTCCTGACCCCGAACGGTGAACAGCAGATAGTGATCGGTTACAGTTGTAATGAACAGTTTACTCCGATCATCAAATTTTACGATTACGCTACAGTTCAAAACATGGTCGCCCTTAAGCCGAGCGAGTGGAGAGAGCTTACACGCTGGGACAAAGACATCGATGCGTATTTTGAGGGGGACAGCGACTTTGGGGAGACACGCTATCTCGGGACCGTATCAAGATTTTTGAAGTTTGGCAGGATTCTGGGACGGAAAAGTCTTGTACTCGGTCAGAAAAATTCATCTCATCGTAAGTGTGCGAGAGAAATAGCGCTTCAAGAGAAGGCGTGGAAAGAATTGAAGAAACTCGCTCCATCGATTAGCGCAGTAGTGGACAAAGCTGTTGACAATCAGCAAAAATTTCAAAAACTTTTTTCCGAAACTTGTGATTTAGTATTAAGAAAATGTCAGTATTTGGACAACGCTTCAATTTCAAATTTTGTGAGCGCTTTAGACCCTGGCTCGTTTGATGTTAAGACTTTTCCGATGATGGTTTTCCCCTATGCTCTTTGCGAATTGAAAAACCAGTGTCGTCATTTAATCGTTAGGAAAGTGATGAGTATAAAACACGGTTTCAATTTGAGCCATCATGATCTCGACGGTTCATAACACAGTATGAAAGTGTCTGTGTGTGGCAAATATACAATACTCATGTTCCTTTTTATATCAATAAATCCGCTGTATGTGATAAACGAATCTCTTCTTGTTTTTTTTTTCTCCCCCTCATCCGAGCTCCATCGATTCCTCTAGCCAATGCAGCCAAGGCTCATGATACTGAAACATCATTTGTCTATACCGGTGTTCCCCGTGAGCAATCAAGGAATGAGAATTTGCACATCCCGTCGTGGTTCATACCCCATCAGTGTTTCACTTGTCTCAAAAAGAAAGGAAAAATGACTCATTTTCCAAATTCAAAACGGATCATATCGATTTAGATGAGGATGATGGTCGACAACTGACTAGAAACATCACCGTTTAAATAATCGAAAATTATTGATGGCTTTCACACCCGCACCAGCACCACGCGTTTAAATGAGCGGGACCGCAGGTCCTCGGCTATTGCCAAGCCGTGGAAATCAGAAATATATTATAGGGAAGTTGATCGAGACAAGTTGAAACTTGTCGAAGGATGGCATCGCCGGGAACGGATATTTGGAGATTATCGAATGTGAGTTACCGCGAAAACCCCGTATAAGTAGTGATACTTTCCAGAGTCATTCGTGATTTTTCATCAGTTATATGTATGGTGAAAGGAGCTAAGTGAATGAGTAGTTTGTGTGGAACATGTGTGGTTTCCGAATGACACTCTAACAGGAAAATGAGTAGCGAGAACTGGGCGACCTTGAGTGGGAGCTCGCGCAGTCGCGCGACCGGGTCGATTGATGAATCGTTATCGAGAGAACTCGATCGATGAATCCCTATCTCGGCAATGCTTTTTATCGAACAAGGTCTTTCGATAACGAATCAACAATCGAACCGCAGACATACGCACATCTCCGCGATGAGAGCATTGTACTTGTCGCATCTAGAGTTCGACTCATTAGCCCCTCTAGTCACCGCTGTCGATACTTACACCCGAATTTTCTATCATCTCACGTATAGCATGGTATAACTTTTTTCCGATCATACAACGTTGATACTGTGGTATACAACAGGGTGACGTCATAGAATGGATGCTTAGAGTGATGACACTCAATCGTATTCCCCCGGATGGATAGGCAACCCGCTACGAATTTATGGGAGAACCTCGGACCTCATCCTGTGTATGATTCCTAGTAGAGCGGGTAAGGTCGCTAGCTGGGTGGGGTGACGACACATAATGGATGCTTCGCATGACGTCGCGTAAAATGATGCAGGTCATTGGTCAAACGTATTTACCCGAATGGTTGTACTGTGTATGTTTGCTAATAGAGCAGATATCGTCACGGTAAAGGACTCATGGCACATGAAAAACCCTGTGAAGATAGGTTTTTGCAGATTTTTTGCAACGTCTGCTCCTTCAAATTTCCCGCCTAATTCTCAGGCAAATTGTTGACTCTAACATATCATGCTTCGCTCGGGTGGGTAGGTAGCCCATAAGGATTAAACGGTTGTGGTTTAAAAAAGCTAATGGTAGCCCGTTCACGTTTAGGCAACCCGCAACAGTAAACACGGATGCCATACACCGTATACTAATCAATACCCGACTCCTGGTTAAATCATATTTCCCCGCTCAATTTTACAACATTGTTACCATATCATATACTATAACCGTAGCAACACCCGTCATTAATTCAAATTTTCCCGCTCAATTTCTCAACGTTGGTTGGTTGATGTCGTCACAGCATGAAAAGACGACTGTCATTTTATACACTAAAATACCCATCACCCGTAATTAATTCAAATTTTCCCGCTCAATTTCACAACGATAGTGACGTCATAGTATGAAAACATTGTTGACATATCATCCGGTAAAACACCCATCACCCAATCAACACCGTAAATTAATTCCGATTTTTCTGCACAATTTTACAACACTGGTAACGATAGGTAGGCAACCCGCAACAATTAACCAGTTGCTAGTGACGTCACACCATGGTTGGAAAATCATGCACCATACCCCACCCCTCATCCTACAATAATTCAGATTTTTCTGTACAATTTTACAACACCTCGCAACATAAAACATTGTTGACAGGTCATCCACTAAAACATTCATCACCCATCCTTCATCGCGAAATAATTCGGATTTTTCTGCACAGACTGACAGCGTGGAGTGACCTCACACCATGGTTGTAAGATCAGGCTCCCGCTCAATTTTTCAATAAAAATCTGGGGGAAATCGATTGCCGGACTTCAATTTTGAAAATTCATCCTGGCCCCCCTGGACAATTTTTCAATGTTGTTTGGTGTGACGTCACAGCACGTAAAATCGGCTATCATTTTATACAGTAAAACATCCAATTTTACATCATTGATGATATATCACCCAGTAAATTAACTCCGATTTTACTAGACTGATAACCACTCGCTAGTGTCCTCACACCGTGGTTGTAAAATCAGGCATCCTAAAATAATCCAGATTTCCCCGTAAAATTTTTCAACAATACCCCTCAATTAATCACGATTTTCCTGATAACGCGGGTGATGGGTAGGCAACCCGCAACAGTTGCTAGTGACGTCACACCATGGTTGAAAAATCAACATTTTTCTGCACAATTTTACAACACTGGTAACGATAGGTAGGCAACCCGCAACAGTCGCTAGTGACGTCACACCGATTCTCCCTGGTGACACCTTAAATGTCAAAGGTCAAGTGATGGCATATCCTCATTTCTATACTACTAACTTTTGCCTGGAAACTATTTCTAATCATGTTTTTTTTAACGATCTGGCATTTTTTGTATGGACAGGGAATTTTACCGAAATTCGTCAGGAAAATTTCAGGGAATTTACTTTTCCAAATTCTGTGGCAACCCTGTTGAAAAATATTTTTCAAAATTATGTGCAGAATTAAACGAAATATAAATAGTATTCGCTTTCAGTGTTTTTGTGAGTTTTGTACACCTAGTCCCTGAAAACATGTACCGTAGTTTCCATTTGTTTCTTAATTATGTTAAATTGCATGAAATATTTCATAGAAACTTCAAATTTTTCATGTCGCTTTTGCAACACTGCCATTGGTCCGGAAAATCCGCCAATATTACTGTTTTTAAGGGTCGCCCGAAGCCGCTGAAAAAGTACTGATTTCCGCAGTAAGGGCATTCCATAGTTACAATTAATTTAATACAACCAACAATGGAGATATTTTTACCGATAATCCGCTATTTCGGTAAACGTATCACTTAGTAGAGGAAAATGTCATTATTTTCTGTATAGCCTCAAGTAACACTGAAAAAAAAAGGATCTTTTTGTAGCCAAAAATTATTTTTGCCATTAATTATCGCCAATCTGAAATCAAAAATTTTGCTACTTATTATAAACTACTTTTTACTGAACCGAAGCATTATTTTTCTCGTATCAAGGAAAATGTAGCTTAAATCAAGATAAAAAAATTCTTGGCGGCAAATTCAAGAATCATCGTGCTTGAACCAAGTACTTTTTCTTCAGGGTAAGGGCTCATTTAAAGTTCCCAAACGTTGGTAATAATACTCAAACCCTCTAATTTTTCCCAGTGTATCGTTTATTTAAAAGCCATTCCGTAACAAAACAATCCCAAAAAGGTCAGCTGCCTCGAAATAAATCACAATATACATTCAGTCAATGACCCGCAAAAAATCTCGCCCACATCGTTCCTTTTTTTTTTGTGACCCTCCCTTCGTTTTTTCAAAAGTCCTCGTCGCGTTTTTATTAATAACCTTTTAATTTCTCCTCGTTGATAATTGAATTCCTCCTACATCGCCGAAAAAATTCCACCCAAGTCAAGAGGGGAG
This sequence comes from Bemisia tabaci, assembly GCF_918797505.1. Lineage (NCBI taxonomy): Eukaryota > Metazoa > Arthropoda > Insecta > Hemiptera > Aleyrodidae > Bemisia > Bemisia tabaci. The sequence goes on along the minus strand of NC_092801.1, from coordinate 28,289,531 downwards.
GCGGAGCTAGGTGTTCTCTCATTCGATGGTTTCTTGGCTCCAGGCCATTAAGCACGTGGATGATGACCCCACTACCGCCGCGCTAAGGAAGAACGCCGTATGAACATTCGAGAGTTGCCAAATTGCCCCAATAAAACATGGATTCTTGAAGAGAGTTTTACATATTTTTCCTTAAAATTTTCAGATATTTTAGATTCAATTGTCAACGAAACTCTCTGAAAAATCGGAAGACAAATATTCAGAATTTTTCCAGTAGATTTGTTGGTTATAATAGGAGATACGGCAACACCTGAAGGCTCATACGGCGCTTTTCCTTAGCAGGGGAGACTAGGCGGCTTAATCGAGGCTCAATGCATCACGGCCTGACATTTATGGACCACGGGGTGCAACTTACCGGCACAAAAACTTCTACGAGGTTAACATGATAACGTTATCGAACCCTCGCCGGGCAGATAGAGCGTTGCCTCTCTTGCTGAAACAAATACAAATAACTATATTTCATTGAAAAGGTACAAAAATAATTGATCATCCATAGAGGGAAGAAAGGAGGTGTTTGTATTTCCGGAATCTTGGATTTTTTTCTACGACGTATGTCGGTACGGATGATTTTTATCATCGTTTTTCTTGGAAATGGAGTAGTTTAGAGAAATAAGGCATTCTACATAAATAAAGTGTTTTAAATTATATAATGGGTTGATTTGAGCAAAAAAATCGGACGTTATGGTCCGTTTTTCATTCTTCGAACTCCGGATTTTGCCACAATATTGACGGCAAGTTGTACCGACCGACGTCACGGGGTAAACAATCTTCAAGATGCAAACACCTCCTTTGTCACCTCTATGTTGAATATCGCCTGTGTAACTGCAAAAACGCGTTTCTCAGTTTGCGTGACTGTAAACTTCCTGTAATAATTTGTTTTTTTAATTGAAATAATATTCAAGGTCTAGTTCCTGAAAAATGTGTTGATTTTTTTCTTGTGTGAAAAATATTCTGTGAAAATTTCAAGCCATAGTGTTAGTTTGTTCTCCTTTGATGATGAAGCAGTAACAGATATTTTGAAACACCGCAATTGAGATATGCGTTTTCGCAGTTTCACCGTCGACATTTTACTTGTTGATTCCTTTTAATGCCCCAATTTTTATTTCTGTTTAAATTCCTGAACATTTAAAGAACGAGTTAAAGAAAAGACACATGTAAACGGTTATTTGATTACGATAAAACAGTTCATGCATTAATTTGAACCTACTTTGCTTCAATTTTAACTCACATAATAGATTATTCATCTGCTCTTGCTACAAATTGTATCCCGACAATGAAAGAGATCGATGAGGCAGCCTCGATCAGTGAGTGTTTCATCCCTCAAGAAGCAGACGCACGGTTTTTTCTCAAAATTGATCGCTCCGAACTTCAACACGCAGTGATGGATCATCAAAGACGAAGAGGTTATCGTCGAGAATCAAATTACTAAGTTTTTGCTGTCAATAAGTCTTCCTGGAGAGCGAGTAATTTTCGAGCGAGATTCTACGAAAAACGAACAATCTTACACGCAGCTGTGTTATATGCGTTCCGAACCCATCAGTTTAAATAGTGTACTCAAATTGATGGTCAAGAATGACCAAAATGCGCACATTTAAAATTACAATGGACCACTAGACAAGGTACGAATTGAAGCATTCTAATACATGTTTTCTAACCAGAATTTCATTTAGAACACGATTCTTGCATCTAATATTACTGAAATTAACTCCTAAAGGCATTGACGCTTTAATTTTACATGGGTCACAGGAAATTTGAATTACCCAGTCACAAGAAACTCAATACCCTCCGTGAATTAAATCGCACCTTACAACGGTTCCGGCAGGCTTCTGAATCGAGTGCTGTTCCTTTCCCAACCTTTATCGTTCAAAAAGTAAACAATTTGCTATAGCTGAGCCAAAGTGTCAGAATTAAGGCTACTGTATCGGAGAGACTGCCGCGGTAACTTTTAGTGTGCGATTTGACTCACGCAGACCATTGAGTTTTCATGAGCGGGATGTTTGAATTCACGCGTCAAGAATTTTAGTAATTTTTGTTGCACGAATTGTGTTTTACGTGAAATTTCGGTTAGGAAACATGTAGCAGAATGCTTAATTTTGCATCTCGTCTAGTGGTCCATCCATTCACGCTAATGAATATGGCTGTAAGTCCACTATGCGGATCGAAATAGCCTGTCAAAAAGCAGTGACGCCGGCGGTGGAAAATGCACAAATGAAAGTGCAACATTGATTTATGGCCAACAACGCATGGATGCAACTACTCGTACTCGAGTATTATCTGTATTGCATATACGAAAAACTGAAGGAGCCTCGGGCGACTCATGGATCATTTGGACCACATATTTTGCAATTAGGAACGGCACTTTCTGGCTAAGTTCCGAAACAACTCGCGTAACATTTGTTTCCCATTTGTGTATGTTATGTTTTATTAAGAATGCCCCGGAAATTGTAGCTCCTAATTGTAAAATATTGTCATACTGCCTCGCACTTGATATTCGAGTCAGCATATTTGTGAATAACTTTAATCCTCTATTAAACATTTTTAAATTTCTTATTGCAAAGTTACACAGGCGCACTAAAAAAATTATCTAAACATTTTTTGCATCGTTAGAAGAAGATTTTCGATTGAAAGGGAATGTACATCTCGTAACATGTAAGGATTTTTTTTTCCCTCAATTCAACTGAAATTTTATTTCCGTAAAAAAATTTAATTTTTCATCAATGGAATCCAATCTTTGGAAAATCCGAGCAATGAATAAATTGAGCGGGTACAATATGCAATTTTGTCAAAATTACAAAGGATTGAGTCGGCGTGACCGATTCGTCAAATGGAGAATCTTTCGTTTCCGAGAATCGTAAATTTAGAGCTCGAGAATTTATCGGAGGATGTAGCTCGTATCTCTAAGCGTCGGGACACCTCGTAGGAAAGTTTGAACGCCTTAGAACTAACAAGCCAAATGGGAATAGGGGAACGTTGCCATATTCCAGGAAAAATGCTCTAATCGAACGAGGATCACCCCGGAGCACACATGAAGATATTCTTTCCATGTTATGTGATTTTAAAAACTCGGTTCCGCGACATCAAGTAAGGAAAAGGCTCGAAACTTCGAGGATGATTTTTAGCGGAAACGTTCATTCAAACGAATCCCTCAGGTAACGTGATGGTGTATCCGTATTTGTAAACCACTAACACCATAATGCTCACATGATGATCACTGTGACTCATGACCGTCACAACGAAACGATCCTTGTGACTCACAACCGTCACAACAAAACGATCACTGTGACTCACAAATGTCACAACGAAACGATCACTATGACTCACAACCTTCACACCAACCCGATCACTGTGACTCGCGACCGTCACAGCGACCTGATATTGTGCCTCGCGACCATCACGACGACCAGATCACCGTGACTCACGACCGTCACATCGACCTGATATTGTGCCTCGCGACCGTCACAATGACCAGATCACCGTGACTCACGACCGTCACCGCGACCTGATCATCCTAACTCACGACCGTCTTGACAATCGTCCACAAGGAAAGACCCTATTCAACAGGGGTGAAATTTTCCTCGTGTCTTTACTTTCAATATAAAGGGACTCTATTGTCGATTAACGTGAGTGATAATATTGCACCAGCAACAATGAATGATTGAATATTATTCATTGATCCAAGTTCCTCTTCATTAATCCTTTTTCCTGGTTTATTGTCAAACGGACAGATTTCTATATACCAAACGGAACTATAGACGAAAGTAAAAGTTGGACGCTAAATTATCTAAAAAATTGGGAGAAAAATCGGAGAAATTTCCTCGGAATTTCCGATTTTTCTAAGGAAATTTGGCATCGTCTGAAAGCTCATACGACGTTTATCCTCATCACAACATAACGCTAAGACTACGGAGTGCGAAGGACGTTGCGTTGTCAATAAACAAGTTTTATTAATTTCGCCACTCCGACGTCCGCGGACGTAGAATCATAATAGAAAAACAAAGACTCGTCTCGAAGTTGGACGCTAAATATTTTTCCCCCATCGTGTTCAACTTCCTTCGACCTATTAAAAGGAGCTTAAGGAGTTGTTTATACCGAGCCCGGGGCCCGAGTTGGAGTAATCTCCAAAGTTCGGGGCTCCACCATCCATCGTTGTCGGGTGGATGGTGGGATCGCTGAGGGACGATGCCGCACGGAGAGTAAATTCTGGTTACGAGCATTGAATTTCAGGACATATGCACGGAAAGAAGAAGAAAATCGTATCCCTTACGTAGAAGTAATATGGACCACATTTTACAATTAGAAACTATACAAATTCTGACTCAGTTTAGACACGCGTACGTACAACGCTGTCGTGTTGGAATATTACGAGTTCGCGTAATCCTTTGAAAATTTCAATCGGAAATATTCTATGGTTTTTCAACATAGAGTACATAGAGTCGTAATGTAATTGGGAGAGCTGGCGCCACTTTTAAGCATTTTCCATGTCCCGAATTTCGAGACTCCTGTGTGACGCCGGGTCACTTTTTCGATACATAATCAATTGTTTGTGATACACGGGTACCCGGTCATCCGATGACAACAACAACAACAACAACGGAGATAGGAATTACCACGTATTCCACACCGCCATTTTGGATCGAAAATGTATCGAAAAAGCGACCCGAACTCGGCGCACACCGGGCTCGGAATTCGTCGAGCAGAACATGGCGCCAGCTCTCCCATTTACATTACGACTCTATGTACTCTATGTTTTTCAATAACTTCAGAATTTATGAGAAGAAATTTAGCAACTTTGAAATTTTTCGCCCGGCGTTTTTCCTTATCACGACAGCGTTGTCTATTGTATGATGGGACTCGTGAGATACACTACTGTTCTAAAGTGAAGAGCCATTGAAACAGTCTAATTTTGCCAAATTTTCTATGGTATTATTATTTCTTCTTTAGCTCTCTATGTTTTCTTTGATTCATAATATTTGTTAACTTGACTTGAAAAGTCTATCAGCACACTCTTCATTAGTCTTTGTCCGTTCATGTGGATTGCTTTGGAACTTGAAAGTTTCTTTTTCTCGCGTTCTTTCATGCGAAAAAATAACTAACAATATTTTCCCCTCGCACTGCACCCTTCACAATCAGTCACATGACTAGAGCTGACCCATCTCTCTCTGATGTCACCATTGTTTGAGTATTTACATTACAAAAATGATACAAACAAGTCCTCGTTAGCTTTTTCATTCGGGAATTTAGTTTAGAACTGCATACTTAAACCAAGCATTGAACACATCAGAGACATATTTGAATTCATCCCAAGAAAACTGAACCCGCGTCAATGAGATGTAAGGTAACCCAAAACGCCTTCAAATTTTCATATAGGCAACATGGGCATCCGCCCGGTTAGAATAGTTGCGTCCTGATGTCGCTGGCAATCCTGCGTAATTTCTTTCGTAGAAAATGTTCATCAAAAGGATAGCTTGAGGCAAATTTTCGAGAAATGGATAGGTACAGGTCAAGTTGCTTGAATGTTTGCATCTACTACATATGACTTGAAAAAATTAGCGTAGATGTATGAAATTAAAAAATAAAATGATTAGATTAATCTAACATACCAATGCGTTTCGGCAATCGCCATCATCGGGGTAAAATTTACAAAAACATATAAAATTAACAAAACAGCAATAAAAAGTACATGAACAACAACGAACTGCATCGGTATGTTCGGTTAATTTAATAAAATAAAATTTTGTAATAAATAAGGATGGTATTAAGACATTTTAACAAGGCTACAGCATTAAAAACACTAAAAGGCAGGACTTTCAAACTGTTACCAGCTCATTTTCAGCTGCAAAAAACACACAAAAAATAAAGAAAAATTGAGTGGCGACCTGACCCCGGGCCGTTATCACGTAACCGCCCATTATGTGGTTACGTGATAACGGCTGGGGTCAGGTCGCCACTCAATTTTTATTTATTTTTTTGTGTTTTTTGCAGGTATAAATGAGCTGGTAACAGCTCGAAACGTCCTGTCTTTTAGTGTGTTTAATGCTTTAGCCTTGTTTACCCATGTTTTAATTCCATCATTATTTATTCGTATGTTCCGGGGTATGTTTTTGTGCTTTATCGTTCTGTATTTTAATGTATCTAGGCTAATTTTTTGTCAAGTCAAGTTGAGTTTCTTTGACTCTTAAAAACATCGACAAGAAAAAATACTCTTGATTCAATCAGATTTAAGCTTAAATCAAGAACCAAGCCTCTTAATTTGAGCGGATTTCCTTTTGTTTGATTTAAGCTTGAATCAGATTGAATCAAGAGTCCTTTTTCTTGTCAATGTTTTCAAGAGTCCGGACTCCACATCTAATGTTTTTTTTTTCCAGTGCTGGTTCATAATTAAATAAATTCTACCCTAACTATCATATTCAATTGTTACGACTTTATAAACGACTCTACGACTAACGACTTTATGTTACGACTCTTTGTTTTCCACGACTTTATAAATATAATTATTTCAAAATTCTTACCACATGTTTGTCATCCCGCAAAAAATCCTCGACAACCCCGCATCAAGTAATGCCCCGCGAAATCGCGTTGCCGGGGTTATTTTTGCCGGGGACGAGAGTTAATTACATTTCTGCATTAATATCCGATTGTAACCCCCCCCCCCCTACCCCTTCACCACCCCCTCTCGAACGACGCCCTTATCTTGAGGATCGCGGATAGCGCTCCTTTTTCTCCTCGTATTAATATAAATCTGAGCCAGTGGTGTGGCGTGCTTTGCGATACATCGATTGTTATGTCATTTAAAACCATGGAAAAGGATCGATAAACAGGGTGTTCGTAGCGAACGCCTTGATAATCGATTTTTTATCACAGCTTCAAATGGGGAAATATCGATACATCGCAATTCACGCCACGCCACCGATCTGAGCTCGCGAACTCGGCGCCGCAACTTCGGCTTTGACCGCGGTGAACTTCGGTATCCCGCCCAAACCTCGTAACTCCCAATGCTAATGATATGGAGATACGCGGTTTTTTGCTGAATATCTCGTCCGCATCCGCGGAATCCACCCCTTTCAAAGTCCGTGATGAATCGAAGATGCTCGCCGGATCGTGTAATCCTGTCCTCGTCTCTGCTTTCAAACGCGGGAATTTTCCTCTTTCGCTCCGATCGCGGGTTTTTATAACCGCTCCCGTTCGGTCTGCTCTGGTATTTTTATTCGTTACCCTACTCCGGTGAATATTACTCCAGGAAGGAGAAACGGCGTATGAGCCTTCAAAAGTTGCTACAAAAAGTGAGAATTGAAAAACAGTGTTAGGGATAATCTCCTAAAATTAAGGGAACTGCCCCAAATTGTTGGATGATATGGACATTGCTACCACTCCAGTGAAAACTACTATCGTGCTAAGGAAAACGCTGTATGAGCCTTCAAACGTTGGGGTTGCAGGGTTGCCACAGTCAGGGAATACAGGGAAAACCGGGAAATGTCAGGGAGTTTTAAAAAGTCATGGAAAAACTGGAAATGTAAGGGAAAATAATGAAAGTGTCAGGGATTAATTGTTAATTCACCTTTATTTGCTTTTTAGATTGGATCTGTTGTTTTGAACAATAAGTTTTACCCGAAAACTACTTCAAATTATGTCTTTTTAACTATCTGGCATACTTTCAATTTCCAGGGGATTTTCCTCAAATGTGTCAGAGAAATTAGGGAAATGGCTGGGAATTTCATGTTCCATATTCTGTGGCAAATCCTGAATGTCTCTTGGTTAGACTACAAACAGTTCTAAACGATCCTAAAAACGTTTTCAAATTATTTTTTTTTTAACCACCTGACATACTTTCATTCCAGGGAATTTCCCTCAAATGTGCAAGAGAAATCAGGGAAACGGCAGGGAATTTCATGTTCCAAATTCTGTGGCAATGCTGAATGTTTTTAAGTTAAATTACCTACAGTTCTCCATGAGCCTGAAAACGTTTTCAAATTATTTTTTTTTTAACCACCTGACATACTTTCATTCCAGGGAATTTCCCTCAAATGTGCAAGAGAAATCAGGGGTGTGTCAGGCAATTTCATCTACCAAACTTTGTGGCAATCCTGAATGTATTTTAGTTAAACTACGAGCAATTCTACATGAGCCAGCCTTCAAAAGTGACCTCTCGCGACAGCTACGGCCACGACCCAACCCGCATACAAGTGGCGGAGCAGGATTAGCACACAGTGGCGTGGCGTGCTTTGCGATATATCGCTGTTCTGCCATTTAAACCTATGGCAAAGAATCGATTACCAAGGTGTTCGCTGCGAACACCCTGATTATCGATCCTTTTCCATAGATTTAAATGACATAACAATCGATATATCGCAAAGCACGTCACGCCACTGATCAGCACACATTGCCGATCCATGCCATAACCGCCTTGTCCCATGATCGTGGCTGAACGCGTCGCCCCCTCATGTAAGGGATCAACCTTTCATTCGACATGAGCCCTAGGAAGCATACGGTTGTATGGGCAACACGGCTCATATCGAACCGCAATTATGCCTTGAAGTCAGAAAAGCGACAAATAACGGCCGGGGATCGCCCGAATTACCACCGCGAACAAAGGTCACAAATGGAACCATTACAGACCGTCGAATAGAATTTAAATTCAAACAGTGGCGTGGCGTGCTTTGCGATAGTTTGATTGTTCTGCCATTTGAATCTATGGGAAAGGATCGATTATTACAGCGTTCGCAAATAATCGATTATTTACTGTGGATCTGAACGGGCATATATAGCCGATTATTCACGTTTCACCACTGAGTTCAAAGCCCGGTTGTCCCTCCCATTCACCAAAATCGCGTCAGGTTTCTGTTGACCGGTGGCGAGGCGGGAATGATCGATTATCGATATTTAACACTTATGAAACAATAGTAAAGAATCGATTATTTAGGTGTTCGGTGCGAGCACCCTGTTTATCGATCCTTTACCATAGGTTTTAATGGTATATCAATCGATACATCGCAAAGCACGCCACGCCACTGCTGGAGTGCTGGTGACAGGTCGTCCACGAAAGTTTAATTTCAATCGGTGCTGACCATTAAGGGTGCAGTTTTGTTTTGTTCCCGCGGGTCCGTGAATTTTGAAATTCGGTGAATCGGAATTTCTATGAGCTGGTTTTAATTTTGCGATTTTTCGTTTGTTACAGGTAAAGATTTGGTTTTGACACTGAGTGCTATGCTGAAAGACTTACAAGCGTGTGAGTACATTTAATTCATTGAGGTTGCTCTAAAAAGGGCTTCTGGTGAGTGACACGTATTCTTCCGTCCTTAGAAAGAACGCCGTATAAAAAAATTCCGACGCTGCAAATTTTTTCTAGCTGAAATATTTCTTTGTGAAGAAAGTTCAAAATATTTTTCAGATGAATTTTCAGAATTAATAGATTGAATTGCTTAGAACTTTATCTGAGATATTCAAATACAAAAGTTCACAAGTCTTAGAGGAAGTATGTATAATAATTTAAACAAAATAACTTTGGCAACGGGTAAATGTTTGTACAGCGTATTTCCTTGGCCCGACAGTTTACTGAACGTGAGAATCGATGAATGAAAGCTAAATATTATTACGCGCAATGTTAACTGAAGAATATTGGGGGGGATCAGGAACCTTACAGGAACCGCAGGAGAAGTAATACTCACTTTTGGGTGGGAATAAACTTTTATCAGAAGAAAAACTAAAGAGAACAACAATCCAAGACTTTCACTTCTTCGACAAACTTTTTAGGTTAACATTATAAAACTTTTTTACAAAAGAAACTCCTCCCTTTCCGAAGCTCCATCAGCTGATGCCGATCGGGGCTTGGACATCCAGCCCGCCCTGAACCCCTTTAGGGGTTCAGACCGAGACAGACGTCCACCCCCTACCAGGCATCATCCTGAAGAGCCCAGAAAGGGAGGGTATTAGCACCGAACCAGGGGAGGGACCTAATTAAATATCGAGGATGGCCCCTCCGCCTGGGTTCAGGCGGGCCACAGCCCAAAGGTGTCTTGGTAGGGTTAACTTAATAGCCTCTATCCTTTCTGCTAGCGCCTCAACTGACAACGATTCCAAACCCATCTGTTCTTGCCTTGCCTCATGCCTCTCTTCTTCTCTCCTCTGTGGCCTTGCCCTCTCCAGAACACGCCAATCTTCTCGTCTTTCCGCTTCTTCTTCCTCCTCACTGTCCTCATTCAATACATTCCTATCCGTCGGTGGTGGCCGTAGTGCTTTATGCAACTCTTCCATGGCCCGATCCTTAACGTTTTTCGCCAGGGAAACTCTGCAGATTGGGCAACTTTGTAATCGAACCCGGCATTGGTGACAAATTCGATGCCCGTTACTGCACAACTCGAATGGGGGCTCAGCGGTGAATAAACAAATGGGACACTTCATAACCGCTCTCCATCGTTTCAAAATTCGCGTTCGATAGGATCGTGATCGCTGCATACTGAAACAGTACCCGAAGAGAACGAGGGTTAGATTAGGATAAACTTTTACTAAAAATTTTGGGGGGAAGGAGTGGAGGATGGGAGAAGGGGCTTTTGATTTTATTCCCTTTTTTCCCGCTCTATATTTTTTATAATGGCCATGTGATTTCTGTAGTACAGATCATCAAATGCCAGAGTAGCAGTTAACGCAAAATTTGAATGTCTGTCCAGACCTCGGTACTTAGCATTAGGATCGTCTTCTTTTTTGCCGAAGGGAGTTGAAGCCTCAGTCTTATCAGGACCAGATTTGGGAAGTTCATTTTCGGAGGGGTTGGGGACGGGGGATTGATGTCTTGACGGGGCAGGTAGAGGGAAGCCATCCTTTAAAGGGGTCGGGAGGGAGCGTTCATCCTTTGAGGGGGTCGGGAGGGAGAGTTCATCCTTTGAGGGGGTCGGGAGGGGGAGTTCATCCTTTGAGGGGGTCGGGAGGGACAGGAAACCGTTCTTCTCCATTCTAGAAAGTCAATGTTAAGGGGACATTATTGGCAACGGGTACAATTTGATTACAGGCCTCCTGAGCATTCCCGTGGCAGTAATTACTTCAGCCACCCTTACATGCCCATCAGGATCTGGGAAAATTTTAGCAATTCGCCCTCTTTTCCATGTGAGCGGGGGTGCCTGCGCATCGTGAATCAAAACTAACGTTCCTTCCTTTATACTCTTGGTGACTTCTAACCACTTGGACCTCTCTTGCAACGTGTGGAGATATTCAAAATGCCATCTTTCCCAAAAAGCCTGTGCAAAGAACTCAACGTACGTCCACCGCTGCAAGAAAGGGGGGTTTTCAATATCGTACTTTTTCTCCGGAAGAGAACTTAAAGGTCTTCCTATCAAAAAATGTCCAGGGGTGAGAACCTGCAAATCCCTGTGATCGGAAGACAGCGGAGTTAATGGCCGCGAATTGAGAACTGCTTCAATTCGTGACGTAAGAGTCTGAAACTCCTCCTGGGTGAGAACTGTCAAACCACAAACCCTTTTAAAATGATATTTGAAACTCTTAACTGCTGCTTCATAAAGTCCCCCTAAATGAGGTCCCATTGGCACGTTAAAGTGGAATTCAACCTTATTGTTCACAGAAAAATGGACCAGCTCCGGCTCTGTTCCCGATATAAGTTTCAAAAATCTATTTGCAGCTCCTGTATGGTTACTGGCATTATCACAATAAATATAACTAGGTAACCCCCTTCTTGACACGAAACGCTGCAAAGCAGCAACAAAGGCATCAGTTGTTAAATTTGACACCATTTCCAAATGAACAGCCTTTACGCTCATACAAACAAATACACAAACATATACGGCAAACACTCGAGCGAATCTAGTTTGATGGATCTTCACTTGGAATGGGCCACAAAAATCAAGAGCTGTTTTAAAGAAAGGGGGGCTTTGTTGAACCCTGGTTGCGGGGAGATTTCCCATGAGAGGAGGGGAGACACTTGACGGCTTTACCCTGAAACAGGCGATACACTCATTCACAACCATCCGCGTCAGTCGCCTGGCAGCTAAAATCCAGAATTTCTGCCTTAGTAGCGATTGGAGTAATTGTGATGGTGCATGCAAATTTTTCCGGTGATAATAAACAACTAATAATTTTACTAACGGGTGACGCGACGGAAGAAGTAAGGGATAACGCACTGATTCTGGTACTGTTGCATGCGCTAGCCGGCCTCCAGCGCGCATCAAGCCATTTGGATCTAAAAATGGTGTCAACCGCTTTACCGCGTTAAATTTCGATGGTAAACGTTCGCCTTTTTCTATCAAAAGTCTCTCCCCCCTAAAACTATCCTTTTGAATTAAAAGGAGAGTTTTTGTTTCCGCTAACTGTAACTCCTCCGCAGTAAATTTTCCTGTTTTAATCTTTTCCAATTTTTTAATATTATCAACTAATAATATTTTTCGGACCAGAAATCTACGAACATAAGCCATAGCATTAATTGTTTTTGTCCACGTTGACAAATGAGGTATTTTTATTTCCTCATCTTTAATTTCCTGTTCTATTTGTTTCACAATTAAGGTGGGACTTATTACTTTTAATTCCGGTAATTTTTGGCTGGATGGTAACGTTGTAATAGACTCCGGCCATTTCTCTATTTTCTCTTTCAGCCATTGTGGTCCCTCCCAATAGAAATAATTCTGTAATATTTCCTTAGGTAAAAGACCTCTACTTGCTAAATCCGCCGGATTATCCTTACCTTCCACATGTTTCCAAATAACTTTTTCCTTTAATTCTTGTATCTGTACCACCCTGTTGGAAACAAACGTTTTTAACCGATAACTTGGAGTCTGAATCCATGTCAACGCAATTGTTGAATCAGACCATGAAAAAATTTGTTCAACACCAAAAAACTCCTTCAATTTAGGAACATACTTTTTTATCAACGTGGCCGACAACAATGCTGCACAAAGTTCTAATCTAGGTATTGATATCTTTTTTAAAGGCGCTACTTTTGATTTTCCAAAAACTAATTGAATCTTTGCCTTATGATTCTCTTCAGAAGGTAGAGGTGGTATCCTTACATACATCAAACTTGCTATGCCAGCCTCACTCGCATCACAGAAACAGCATACTTGCACCTTCCTCCCTTCAGTGTCAATAAGCCTTGGGATAGATATTTTACTCAAACAAGGGAGTTGGTCCACGAAATTTTCCCATTTAAAAATTACCTCCTTTGGCAAGGGATCATCCCAGTCCACACTTATCAACCATAATTCCTGCATAAATACTTTTACCTTAAAAATGACTGCTGTCAGCCAGCCACAAGGATCAAATATTGAAGCAATAAGAGAGAGTAAGCTCCGTTTTGTGGTTGGAGCTGGCATACTAATTATTTTGTAAGTGAAGGCGTCTTTTTCCGGAGACCACTGAATACCAAGAATTTTATGTTGTGGATCCTCAGGGTTCCCTTTTGGCATCTCAAGATCACCTATGGGAAAACCCTCCAAAACATATTGTGAATTAGAAGTCCACTTTCTCATAAAAAAACCTCCTTCTTCTAACAATAAGATTACCTCTTCAAGCAATTCCCGAGCTTTTCTCTCATCCCTCTCTCCATGTATCAAGTCATCCATATAAAGACTTGCGTAAAGAGCTTTTGCAGCTCTAGGGTATTTATGACCGTGGTCTTCTATTAATTTTTTTATTGTTCGAATCGCCAGAAAGGGGGAACAATTAACTCCGAAAGTTACTGTAGTCAAAGCATATGTTTGAAGAGGTAAATAAGGCTCAGATCGCCACAAAATTAATTGATACAAATGATCACATGGGGCTAACTCAATTTGTAAGTACATTTGCTTTATATCCCCCGAGAAAACAGTCCTATGTCTACGAAAATTTAACAAAATAGTCGGTATCTCTTCCAATAAAGAGGGACCAGGTAACAATAGGTCATTCAAAGATAACCCGTTTGAAGTCTTCATGCTAGCATTAAACACCGTTCTTAATTTTGTTGTACTTGAGGTTTCGTTTATCACTCCATGATGACTCATATAGAAATGTGGCACCTCTGTAGAAGGAGTAGGAACTGGCTTCATATAGCCATTTTCTAAATAATCGGACATAAATTTAACATACATTTCTTTTAATCTGGGATTCTTTTGTAATCTTGCCTCCAACTGATGAAACCGTTTCAAAGCAATTGAACGAGATTCACCAAGATGGGACGCTTGGGGGCGGAAGGGTAGGCGAACTTGATACTTTTTGTTCGGAAGCTGAATTGTAGTCTCCTGATAGAACTTTTCAGCAAATTCATCTTCCGGTTTCCGAGCCAACGGTGGATCGGCTTCTTCCATTTTCCAAAAATTTTCCACTTGACTTTGAATGTTACAACACACAAGCACTGTGGATGAAGTACATTCTGGAGGGCGCAATGGCTCTGAATGCATGGAAGGGAGAGGGTTAAAAGACTTCCCAATAACGACATATCCAAATATAGTCGGAATTAGGGCAGGAAGTGACGGACCGAGAGTTATCGGACCTCCTGTAACTATTACAGCATACAGGTCGATTCCTAATAGCAGGTCTGGTTTACCAGGTGCATCAAATGTTTCATCTGCTAAAGGATAATTTCGCAAAAGTTTTTTAAGTTTCGGATCCAGAGGAACAGAGGGCAATAATCCCGTTATATTTTTTACCACTGTCATAGGGTAATCCGGTGCCACGACCTTTCCTCCCGGCGTTGAAATAGTTATTTCAACAGATCCCTTGGTCTCAACCGGAGTTTCTGACAAACCAGAAACTGATGAGCCGTTAAGGTTTGGTTTCAACTTTAATTTTTGACAACATTCCGCTCTTAAAATTCCTTGATCCGCTCCACAGTCGAGAATAGCTCGAGCTAACAGCGTTCGGCCGTTTTTTGCCGTTAATAAAACCTGAATTGTTGGAAGGATCGCTGTACATTGTCTAGTTTCACTCACATGACAAGTGACATTTACATTATTTTGGTGTGAGGAGGAACTAAGAGTCGAAGTAGGGTCCATTTTTCCAAGAACTGATTTCTCCGATGCTGGGGTATGTTGGTACATCTGAGTAGGCAATGCGGTATTCTGAGCTACGTGCAATTTTGTATGATGACTTTTAGAACAAATACTACATTTTTTGCTCTTACAGTCTTTAACGCCGTGAGAGTTAGAAAGGCAATTGAAACAAAGTCTGTGCTGAACCACCAAATCCCTTCTAGCCTCAGGACTCATATTATTAAATTTTCTACATTGCGCCGTAGCATGGTTTGGATTTGGTTGGCACTGAACACATTTAAAGTACGGTGATAGCGAATTCCCCGGTTTTGAATTATTACCATTAATGTTTGTAGAAGGTTTGAATTTTTCTGTACGAGAAGATTCATCTAAATTTCCAACTTGAAGAGCTCTCACTGGTGGCCCAGTGACAGGTTTTTGACACTTTTGATTTGGCTTTTGCCTATTTTGTTCACTCTCTGAAAACTGAGAAATTTCCGTATGCAAATATTCACAAATTTCTTCCACAGTTGGCATTTTTGTTTTTCTCGTCCCGAAAATCTTCAAACCTCCTTTTATGGTAATTGTTAAATTTTCTCAATAATACAACTACTAACAATGAGCAATAATTTTCTGGTTTCAATCCCAAAGCTTCCAAAGCTTGCATGTTTTCTTTTATTTTAGAATAAAAAAGAGATAAATTTGTAGCTGTTAATTCAGGCAAATCTAAAAGACTAATAAGATGGTGAGTCAACAACCTTCTTTCATTACGGTAATAATCAACTAATAATTTCCACGCCACTAAATAGTTGTCCGAAGTAAGTTCCAAATTTTTAATTAATCTAAGAGGTTCATCATCAAGCTGTGCCAGCAAATATTGGAATTTTTCATTGTTACTTAAAGCAGTTGAATTATGAATTGTGGCTTCAAATAAGCCCTGAAACACTGACCAATCTGATAGATTCTTTCCATTAAACCTCGGTAATTTAATTTTTGGCAACTTGAGATGAGCCCTAGATGCAGCCGCGGAAGAATTAAATTTTGCCGAGCAAGCATTATTCAACCCTTTTTTTGCTTTAAAAAATAGACTTTGAGCTTCATCACTTATTGCAGAAAACTTCCGTTGATAATCAATTATGTCCTCTTTGGAGGCACCTGTTTCAAGAATTTCACTCTGGATTTGGTCAAACATATCCTGGAGTTTCTTTAATCTTTCTACTCTAAATTCAAATGATTCATAATTATCAGGTGTTATATTTTTCGAATTTTCCAAGATAGTTACGGCCTCCTCCAAAATGCAATCTCTTTTCCTATTTAAAAATGAATGTTTACTATTATTTTCCGCCGAAGCATAAACAGAAGAAGGGGAAGGAATAAGTGGTGAACCTGAAAAATCTCTGTTCGGAGCCGCAAAGGTCGATTTATTTACCTTCTCTAATTCTCGATTTTCAATGAGAAGAGTATCAGAATCACTATCAAAAATATTAATTAGAGGTTGTTGTTGCTCAACTCCACCACGTTCACGATTTAATTTTGACAATGGATATTCAAATTCACTACGAAGAAATTTTGCATACTCAGAATCCATAATGTTATCCGCACTGCAAGTTCTCACCCCCAGTTCAAATTTTGCCTGTGAAAAAGTAGGTAGCATTTATTTCTTAACCTCAAAAGAAATTACGGTTTGTTTTTTTTTTTTTAAAAATAAAACCGGCAACTCTCAATGTCGGTCGGAAAATGACACAGTTTTTAATCACAGCTGTTCTCAATTTATAGATCTAGTTACTACGGCAATGAATCAATTGTTGAAGGTTATGAAGAAATAATATAAAATTCCCCTTTGAGGTTAGGAAAAAATTTTCACAAAAAAAATGAAAAAAGAAAAAATGGAAGAATATCACCAAAAGTGAGTTAGGATCAGGTAACACTAGCTAGGATTGCGAGGTCAGGGCGAAATTGACAGCTCTGGACGGGGGACACTGCTTCCACAGGGCTGGGTTCAAGACTCAGGAATCGGAATTGGGACTTGGCAGGGGAGCGGGGTTGAGGTTATCTCGAGGCTGCTCTTTTCCACAAGTATTATTTCCTCAATTCTGGGTCGAAAATATCCGCGAACGAGGGACCATGAAGAATATTGGGGGGGATCAGGAACCTTACAGGAACCGCAGGAGAAGTAATACTCACTTTTGGGTGGGAATAAACTTTTATCAGAAGAAAAAACTAAAGAGAACAACAATCCAAGACTTTCACTTCTTCGACAAACTTTTTAGGTTAACATTATAAAACTTTTTTACAAAAGAAACTCCTCCCTTTCCGAAGCTCCATCAGCTGATGCCGATCGGGGCTTGGACATTAACTATTTAATAACGTTGCTTTGAACACGGTCACTTCTATACTAAAGTAAATAATTCAATCTCGAACTTTTTAATGGCATATTTCTATGATGAACTTTACAAGTGAATAATTTTAGAGACACATAACCCTGGTTTTCCTGTAAACCCGAGTCATTTGAATGTAATAAGTTTTCAAACGTTAAGCATTCAGAGTTTTAAACGCTTGCGTGAAAATGCGTCATGAAATTAGACATTGTTGTTGATCTAGCCACTGTGCGATAAAAATAACTACACGACTGAAATTCTCATTATATCGATAACAATATCGAAATGACAGAAAAAAAGAGAGACAAGTACGCTGTTTGGTGCGGAATGAACGCTGGAAAATGTTTCCTGGGCTCCTCTTGAAACGACTTTGCCGCGTTCGTTGTTCGTAGGTGAGAAAGAGTAAATGCCGCAAGGCAAGGTTTTAGCACTGTTAAACAATCAAAGCATTTTTCAGTATATTGATATTGCAGTGATAAAGATTAGTAACACTAAAAAACACAATGCTCACATTAAGTTAAGAAGTAAGAGAATCCAGCAAAACGCTCTTAATTAGTGTCGAATGAAAGGGAAACTAAACGAACTGCATCATGACGCCTGGATACAACTATTCGAACTCCATGGATGTCCGTATTGCATACCCACGTAGTTGAAGGCGTTTTGACACTCCACGCACTCGCAGCTTCACCTTGGGCGCGACCGGCGGATGCGGGCTGCACTGCGAGGATCCGAAATGGCTTTCGTTCCTTGTCTATACGGAAAAGACATCTCTGAGGCATGGATAGTGGTACATAGGCGTAACATGTGAATATGTTTTGTGATCCGATTTTTATATCGCAATATGTTGGGCGTGATTTGTAGAGCAACTATACGTGCCTCAGAGAAGTCTTGGCGTCTTAAAGAGATATTTCCTTGATTTTTTGCCCTATAGTTTGATTTCAGCGTTGCCTTTTTTTTCGATGAAGTAAAATATCACTGATTTATGTCGCAACATTGTCAATTTTCCGGAAAAACACTGAATTTTGATGGTGCGAACAAAAATTATCCTCAAAATTGGAAAAAAACTGCGTGTATCTTAGCATGGTTCGTAGAATTTAATTTAGCTTAATTTTCTCCACTGACAACTGGATGTATTTAAGTCAAAAGAGAGTATCTTAATTTTACCATAGGCCCATCCATGCATTTATTCTAATGGTCCTCATGGCTCATATCACGACTCCCACAGTGCCTTTGGATTAAAATACGTCGTCAGTTGGTTCCCTGTAAACGTGTAATTTCATGAATCGAGGTTTTATAGTTGTGAATGCGTTGTTATATTTCAATGATACGCTCAATCTGAAATTAAAACTAGTCTAAAATCTGTCATGGGCTCATTCAATAAGAGAATAACAAAGGCTAAATCGGTATTCTACGAACCGTATGAACATTGCACATCGATTCAACGTACGCCACAGTTCGCATCAAATTGTTAGCCTCTATCCAATTCCGACGCAATCGTCAACAAATAAAACTCAAAAACGCTCTAATTAGCGGCTTTTAAATAGCGACTGAGGCTCGTTAAGGTGTTGCCACTTAGGAAAATAATAAAATTGTTTGACAGACGGAAATAAATTGCATGGCAATGATGTACTGGTTTACGATGAAATACGATGAATCACATATTTGTCCACAACGTCATAAACAATACCTTACATTAACGTTTGATTTTATGGCCAAACACTGCCATATTCATCTTTATCATTCGGGGGTTAACAGCTTCCCATGTAGTTATGCACTTCCGCAGGCTCTTGCGAAGAAGAATTGCAACACCCTGCTGCGCTCGCTGATCTTTTTCTACGCCACTATAAAACAAATCGTAGTCATGCACATTAACACAGCCTTGTCCTATTTTCTTGGTTTCCTTTTTATGTAATTGGACGTATTTCTATCAAACGGAACCAAGCATCAATTTGAGTTCCTTTTGAGGAATTTAGAATTCCGGATAGCGCGTTCTGTCAAACGGACCTAAGCGCCATGGAAAAGCATTGCGAGTATAGGACGGAATAAGCCGGACGCCTGTTTCCGCCGCCAATCCAAGCCCCCCTCTACCTTCCTCACCTTATGGCGCTTAAGTCCGTTTGATAGAAATACGCCCAATCGAAATAAAATCTGTCGATTTTTAACCATCCAAACGATTTCCAGGAGTCTTTTGTCCGATTAGTGGCTATTTGACAAAGAACGGAGGGTTTTTCAATAAAACTTTTCCGGTCAGAAGCTTCTGAGCCCGTTTTCTTAAAACTTCATTTTTGCACTTACTGCTCTCTTCGCTATCACGGTAGTACAGATTTTTATGCCAAATAAAAAGTCTAAGGTTTCGTAAAATGGACTATAAAAAGGTTAATATACTGTCCGAGTCTCTTCATTTCGACTCGGTCGTGATTCGGCAGGGAATTCCTGGGCCGGCCCGACAACCGCGGAACGAGTGCGGTTTTGTTTTCGTGACGACCGCGGGACATGCATGCGATTATTGTGGCACCCGCACCGCCGCGCCGCACCCGCGCCCTCCGACTGAAACCTGATATATCAACTCCCGCGCGTTATTTTTCGTCCCCGCCTGCGGAATTACCACCCCGTAACTGTCCCGACGTCCTAATCAAATACCCGCCCCTCGCTAAACCCTTGCGAGTGTTCGCGCGTGAGGTTAATTGGACGTATTTCTGCCGAACGGAACCATGCGCAATAAGACACGAGCCCTGAGACCCATAAGGATGTATGCATAACGGGGCTCACTTCATAATGCACATAGTGCCGTTTGGCAGAAATACGCCCGATTGCCCCTATTACTCGCTTCATCAAAAGTTCGCAAGATGCTTGGGATCACGGCGTGCATGGAGGTTTTTTAGTATTCCTGAAGAGGGCGCCTCGTGATAGTATACTGCTCTGTTAAGGAAAAACGCCGTATGAACATTCGAGAGTTGCCAAATTTCCTCCGATGATATGTTTGTTTTTGTGGAGAGTTATGAATATTTTCTTTTAAAATTCTCAGGAAATTTAGATCTGGTCGCGGATAAAATTCTCTGAAAAATTGGAAGAAAAATAGTCACAGATTTTTTTGGAAATGCATATTTTATCAAAGGTGATTTGACAACGTTCAAAGGCTCATACGGCGTTTTTCCTTAGCACGGCATTATAGGCGATACAAATGCCACACAGTAGAAGAGGTTGGACATTAGGGTGGTTCTTATTTTTCGACTTTTCGAAAATCAAAGGTCCGACCCCCCTAAAAGTTGTCATTTGGTGTAAAAAAAACCTACAAAAAATTTCGGCCCGATCGGATCATCCTAAGTGGTGCCGCCGGGGCCGACAAGTCTCCAAGCGGGAACTTCAAATTCCGGACAATTGCGTTTTTTCGTCATTTTGCGAATTTTTTTCTCCCCTTTAAAATGTAGCTACGGCTTTGAAACTTTTTGAGGCAACACACTTATTAACGTACTTTATGAGAAAAATAAAACAATTTACCTCACCACTTTGAAAATGCCCCCTTCCTCCCCTCAAAGTGGCCACATCGTGCGATTTCGCCGATTTTTCCTAACATTCTGCCCAAACGGTGTGCCTTTCTTCTACCATTAAAATGTCGCTACGGCTTTGAAACTTTTTGATGTAGCACACTTTTTAGAGTACTTTACAAGAAAAATATCAAAACTTACCCCACCACTTCAAAAATGCCCCCTTCCCCCCCTCAAAGTGGACACATCGTGCGATTTCGCCGATTTTTCCCAACATTCTCCCCGCACGGTTTGCATGAACGAATTTAAATTTGTTGACAAATCAAAAGCAATGACGCTTCAGATTCATGAAGTAGAGTGTCTGCCGAGTTATTAAAGCCAAGAAGAAAAACAATCTGTCGAGCTCCTGGAAAATATAGTCGACTTAGAAGTATTTTATGGCTAAAAGGGGCAATCTACCGATGGTGAGTTCCGTTATATTACTGAAAATAAATTTCCTGGATAGTTACAATGCCTAGGTTTCTTGAATATGGTTTATATAAGTACTCGAACACTAAAACCACAGATTTTAGCAGCACGGTAAATTTTGAAGACCTGGAAATACCCATTGGAACCGAAAATTTCTCAAATTTTCCATGAAGCTCTCCAAAAGTGGCCTGCTTTCTGGACCGTCGATTCGGCCATCGAACCGAGTTTGAAATGGAAGCTTATAAAGACCTGAGGCTTAAAGAAAAAGATCGATTTGAGCGTAAGAACGGTTTCCGAGTCTCGAGGGGGGGGGGGAGGGGGGGAGAGCAAATCCGAGCTATTATTCGCCGTTTTCTAGTTGAATTTTCCCCCTTGTAAAATCGGGAAAAATCGATAAAGTGCATCGATGTATCGAATCCTTGACATGAAAATCGAATGTTACGTCAAAAAATTGTGCAGTTTCGATAGGCTGAACATGTGTGAAGAACGACTAGAAGCCCGCGGCAACATCAATTATTAAAAATAAGAACCACCCTATTGGACATGATTTCAAGTCCAAACCGTCATCTTCCGGCCAAAATATGGCGCCACGTGACGTTTAAAAATTTCCGCCGCCATTTTATTTTAATATAGAGAAGTTTTCCAACGAAGTTGTCCGAAAATTTCACTGAATTTTCTTCGCGCTGTCGATAAAATTCAGTGACATTTTCAAACAGATTTAACCAACAGTTTCTCTGTAAAAAAATAAAATGGTGGCAGAAATTTTGAAACGTCGCATGGCGTTTGTGATACTTTGGCCGAAAGGTGACGAAATGCTGATTACTAGTCTGTTCCAAAAATAAAGAATCTAAGGAAATCTGGCAACATTTGATACATTTAATCCGATTCTGCAGGTTAAATACGTCCACAGTGAATTATTCTCTCTCAAAAAGTAAACATAAAAATTTCAAGTCCATTTTTGTAAAATCATGGTCCACACCTTCATTTTGGGATTTGCATGGATTTGTCCCAAGCAGCGTTTCAGATTGTTGACAGGGAGACTAAAGTTCGTGCACGCAGAAAGTCGCCGATTTAGAGCCACGTAATTTACGGAAGTATTCTCACGGCGGTATCCTGAACGAAACACAAAACTTGATAATGTTTTATTTTGTGTGTTGATTTTGCGGCTTATCCGATTGTTACCGGAGGTAAATAACCTCGGAGCTTCGATAAAAAAAAACGCATTTAAATTCCACGATTGGAAATGAAGTCACTCCAAATGGATCGGATGCAAAGAGGAGGAGGAGGAGGGGGGGGGGGAGGGGGAGGATGGCAGGGGAGGGGGTGAGTGTTTCCGGCGGTTAAAAATCCTCGTATAAATACCCGCGAATTCCGTTTCGGAATAACTTCAGCGCGCGGAATTCAAATCATTAGGCGCCCTAATGCAGGGTACTTTGATACGTCGGGAAAACAAAACAAACAACAGCAACTTACGTGATGCGTTCCTCTCTTTCGGCTTGGGAGGTTTTGCATAAATATTCATGGCTTGGAAGTGTGCTGAAGCTTTTTTCCCCTCGCTATATTTAGAGTAAGGCCACGTAAAAAGCTGTTTTATTTAAAACCCCGTAAGAATAAACAACGGTCGGAATTGTTTTCCAGTCAAACCGCCAACGATTCTTTTACGTTTCTGCACTTAGCTTCTAAAGAATTTATATTATGTGACTAAGATTGCATACTAAAATTGAAAATAAAACGTTTTTTAGGTGACGTGAAATATATTACTCATCCAACTAAAAGGACTGTCTTGAATCAGGGAGACTTCTAATTTTTGAATAATTATTCTCAGCCAAATTTTTAGTGTATCGTTATATTTAGAAAACTTTCTTAGATTTAGTATTGATCAAGGAAGAAATTTGCGCATTTTAGCTGTTTTCATCTCAAATGACATTTAATGGTAAACGTGACAAAGATTGCATAATCAAATCGAAAAAAAAAAAAAAAATTCAAGCCATGTGAAAAACATTACTCGTCCAACTAAAACGAATGTCTTAAATCAAAGAGAATATCAGTTTTTAAATAATTTTCAACCAAATTTTAGTGTATCGTTATATTTAGGAAACTTTCTTAGATTTTTGTATAGATCACGACAGGGATTCGGGCATTTTGCAGCTTGTTTCACTTCAAATGGTATACATGTTCATGATGTGGAAAATCATTTAAAGCATAGGAAGTTTAGAAATGCGCCGTGTCTTATCCTCACGCAGGTGTTAAGGCAAGGAGTTTTCAGATTTTGTTCGTACACTTATCGTAAGTTTTGAGCCAATTTCCATTAACACATCACATGTTTTGGCTCTGAGAAATGCGCATGGTCTATTAAAACAGAACCTCAGAAGAAAATGCCCATGGCTCGATGTGGTTTACTCTCCTAGTCCCATGGTCAGGATTGCAAATCTCGAAAAAAAAAAAAAATTATCAAAGACTTGATTCATGTCAAGATGACGCAAGTCATGATTCAAGCATTCAAATGATGCTTGACAAGCATGTCGTTTTTTTGTCAAATCGTCACCTTCCAGCCAAAGTATCACGAGCGCCATGCGACGGTTCAAAATGTTCCCCGCTATTTTATTTTTTAAAGAGAAATTTATTGTTGGTTGAATCTGTTTAAAAATTTCTCTGAATTTTATCAGCACGATGAAAATACAGTGAAATTTTCAAACAGCTACGTTGAACAATTTCTCTGTAAAAAATTAAAATGGCGGCGGAAATTTTGAAACGTCGCATGGCGCTTGCGATACTTCGGCCGAAAGATAACGATTGGGACTTGAAATTATACACACATTTTATCGAGAACAAAAGTTCATTGTTTATGGGCTAAGGGTGGTTATATGTGTGTAAAATTTCAAGTCCAAATATATATATTCCGGCCAAAGTAGCCCCATCGCCATGTGACGTTTAAAAGTTTCCGCCGTCATTTTATTTTTTTTTCAGAGAAGTTGTTCAACGAAGTTGTCCGAAAATTTCACTGATATTTTTTTTTTTTTCTTTTTGTCGTGCTGCCGATGAAATGCAGTGACATTTTCAAACCGATTTAACCAAAAAGTGTCTTTGTAAAAAATTAAAATGGCGGTGGAAATTTTGAAACGTCACATGGTGCTTGAGATACTTTGGCCGGTAGGTGACGAAATACTGCCGGAAGGCCTATGTCCGTAGTTCCTTCGTGAAGGAAAGAAAACTGGAGGGAAAAGTCGGCAACACGGAACGTGAGGTCTAATTTCCCGGACAAATTGCGGCCTCGACTCTTCGTTACCGCGGTAGGCGTCGAGCTGAGCTCCCGTGAACATCCTGTCCAAGTCCAACCGGGAGGCGTTCTGTTTACATCTGAGCTCCCGTTTCCGGCTGTAACGCCCACGGCGCGAGCAACAGTCATCCACCGAAAGCCTTTCCGCATGCTTTCGCGGTTTCGCCCCTCCTCCGGCGATGCCAGATCTTGCAGAGAAAAAGTATATTTTCCTTGATTTCGAGGAAGGGGAGTAAATGGATTGCATTTTGCAAAAAGGAACCACGAGCATTGTAATGTCGCAAAGATTTTGCAACTTTTTTCACCTTGTAAATATTCACTGATCATTCATAAGTTTCATCTTTACTTCCAATAAACAAAAAAATCAAGCTCAAAATTACCTATGTAAATTTAAATTTTTGCATGATTTCAGTGGACTTGAGATTTCAGACAGATTTCATGAGATAATCATACAATCAGAGAGAGACGGATTTCATGATTTTATGGCAAAGAACGTATTTTGCTCAATCCTAGCAACATCGAAATGCTCTTGGTTCTTTTTTGCAAAATGCAATCCCGTGCACCAAAGGACACGTTTTTCAATCAACATTTCACTTAGAGAAGAAGTACTGCCGTGCTAAAGAAAAACGCCGTATGAACATTCGAGAGCTGCCGAATTTTCTTCGATATAATGTTTGTTTTTGCGGAATGTTATGAATATTTTTCTTTGACATTTTCAGTGACTTCTAGTTCAATTACAAATGAAATTCCGTGAAAAATAGGAGGAAAAGTATTTCCAAGTTTACGAGGGTTAAAAATAAACAAGTGGCACGGAATATAACAAAAGAATATGAACTATGCAAAACGATAATCCGGGTATCGGAACTTGGCTGATTTGAAAACGCCTTCAAATGCGGCGTAATACCTCACGCATTCCGGAGAGTTCAAATAGTTGTATCATTGCGCCTTAGAAATGCGACGGAAGATTGCAATTGAAATAGCATTCATGCACGCTGGCTTTTTCGATTTCCGCTAACATTTTTGCAGTCATGAATGCGCTTAAGTGCGCTTCAACGCCGTCGCAAACCGAGTTATACGTGGTTGCGCATTTCCACCGTCGATTATTAAGAGTTGACACGTCTTGCGACGCTCCATAACCTGTTTAGTGGCCAATTGTTTATGGATATTACAATTAGCACAGCTTTTGAGCAAGCGTTCTTTTTTCATCTAATATAGGAATATATACGAAATAACAGTAGAACGGTGGCACATCGTGGCACCTGACGGTGGTTGTGGTCACTCCAAACCACACTCGCAACTACCCCTCACTCCTTACCACCACACTCCTCGTACCTTTTTGTCTCGACTCGACTTTCAGTTATTTTCTCTCCAGACTTTTATCTAATCCGACGCCAACCTTCCCCTTTTCGTGGCGTGTTACACTGCAAATTATAATTTCGTGCTTTTCATCCGACTTCAGCAGTTGCAAAGAGGCACATCTAGGATTTTAATTTCAGATGCAATTTTCTGCTCTTGTTGTAACATCTACGATAAGTCTACTCGATTTTTCACACCGTTATACTATTCAGTGAATATAATAATTATAGTCATAGTGATATTCACCAGAACTATGGTGATATTTACCATAATGTGGTATGTGCTACCGAGGATTTTGGTGTTTGCTACCAGAATCGAATCACTGTGTCAGAGTACTCAGAGTGCGGTAATTTACCATTTTTTTTTTTTTTTTTTTTTTTTTCAGCGAAGTTGTGAATGTTTGTCCTCTACTTTTTCAGACCACTTTGTCCGCAATGTAATCAAAAATATCTAAAAATTTCAAGGATAAACACGCATAACTTTTTTTTCCGAATAAATGTGTTCTTCAGAGAAATTTGGCAACATTGGAATCCCCATACGGCGTTTTTCCCTTGCACGATAGTACGATTAGTACGATCTAACTTTTTTACCAGTGGAGGCTCGGCAAAATTCTACGCGAAATTCTATTGGCACGAACCGAGCCTCGAATGCAAACTCGAATTCAGGTATGTGCAATGTGCCGTGCGTCGCGCCGTGCCGAGGTGCGGAGTTATCAATCGAATCATTTTAGCGTCATCCCGGATCTGGATTTGTTAGCAAATTATCATCTTCACATGTAAATTTATTTATGAGAACCGTTACGCCACCGCTCCGATCCGCGCAAGCAAATTTCCAGCACGTGGAGCCACAGCCGTGTTGACATATTGCGTTCGTAAGAGAGCGCCTTTGTGGAGAGTGCGGACATGACGAAATACGGAGCCCGAGGTCGGTAACTTAATTATCTACTATGGGCCACCATAGTATAGGTTTACGTTTCCAAAAGTTATGCATAATATTCGATGCAAAACTCGCTGGAAAAAAAACACATTGGATCTAGAGTCCAGACTCTTGAAAACATTGACAAGAAAAAATACTCTTGATTCAATCAGATTTAAGCTTAAATCAAGAACCAAGCCTCTTAATTTGAGCGGATTTCCTTTTGATTTAAGCTTAAATTTGATGGAATCAAGAGTATTTTTTCTTGTCAATGTTTTCAAGAGTCTGGACTCTAGATCCAATGTGTTTTTTTTTCTAGTGCTGAGTAAATGTCTGCCTTCCTTCCATAGATTGACCGATTTTACTAATTATTCTTAATATTTAAGCAGTTCATTCCAGAATTTTTCTCCTCCGTGCCTTCTCTCTTTCTGTTAGTTCACTGACGTAGTGACGTGCCCTTAATTTTTTTTTTTTTTTTTTTTTTTTTTTTTTTTTTTTTTGTAGTTCTACCGGGAGAAAAAGTGGCGAATCTTCTCGAAGATATGACAATTTAAGCATCCTAATTCACTGGCTGTGTTATACATAGTCAGGGATTTCGACTCTCATCTGTTTCGCGCTACCACCCCAACATGGGGTGGGTTTCGGCCAGATGATTGTCTGGATGGTTAAACTACCATATCGACGGTGAAACTACCAAACCACGTATCTCGTTTGTGGTGTTTAAAAATCTACGCTCGCATTTTATTTTTTTGAGGTAGACCAAATCAATATCATTCCTTGAAATTTTCACAGAATTTTTCCGCACGAAGAGGAAAAATCACAGAAATTTTCAAGACTGGACGTTAAGTAGTTTTTCATTTAAAAAATAAAGTATGACAGGAAGTCTGCGACGTCGCAAACCGAGACACGTGGTTTGGTAGTTTCACCGTCGATATGTTGGTTTGGCTCTAAATTAGAAAAAACTCTGATCAGGAGCTGGCTAGGGAGATCGGGGACCGACGTGCCCTTAATTCACCGATCCATTTCGGCGTATAATCTTTGGAATTGGTCAAAATGTAATTTTTATTCCGGTTTGTGACATTGTAAAGGCCAAAAATATAGGCGCCAATCAGAAATGGACTCTAGTACTCCAGTATGGATGTCTTTACTCTCAGTATAGACTCCACCTCGAGTTCGCGGGTAATGGGTCAGTTGCGCTATAATCGCAGAATCCTGTGTTGGTGGCTTAAAAGTATACATATTTGTACTCTGAGAACAATTTTCACGTTAATAATTCTCGGATGAGAATTATCCTTGAGGTAACTGGAAATTTTTTTAAAAACACAGAACAACAGATCTTCGAAATATCAGAAACGCCGTATAAAACAATGATATTTCCTGTTCAGGCAATGGGAATTCTCTTCCTGGAACTATTAATTGGAATTTCTGTTGATTCAACATAAATATAGCCTCTTTATTGAAGCCTCTAGTTTGTAGGCGGAGAAGAACCTTTAGTTTGATCCGTCTGGCTAACAATAAGTCCACTGCGGAAAATCAACATTTCTGCTGTATTTTGGTCACAACAGGCTTTTTTGAGCCAATTATTGTACATACAGGGGACCTCTTGGCTACACTTCAGAGTACCTTCATAAAACGCACGTATAACGATGGCCAAAGTGCAAAAACACGTGTCTGCATTCTAATGGGGATGTGCTGCGTGGAGATAGGGCATTTCTTGGTTGCATTGTCTCAAAATCTCCACTAACGTTTTATCCATTATAATTAAAGCAAATGTATGTAACTTTTAACTTTTATTGCATTTTCTTTATGATTTTACAGCGCTAAAAACGTTTGAATTTCAGAAATGTCACCAGGTTGTCACCTTCTCTAAAATAAACATTAGCCATAGAGATTCTGAAACAACGCAACCAAGAAATGCCCTTCCTGCATCCAACGCCTCAAATACACGACCAAACTTGGACCTTTGTCAGGGCATAGGGAACCAGCAAAAGCTTATCGTCGAAGATCTTATTGGAGTTCGGTTTGGCAACCCCGGCTAAGTTCATACATATTTAGGAGCGGAGTGTTTGATAATCAGGGTGCACATTCGATACACAAACAGGAGGAATTTGCAAGTTCAGAAATCAAACATCGAACGAGGAGAGCGACAAGCACGTTTTGTGCGCCCGCCGGGTCCCGAGCACGGGGATGAGGCCGCGTTGCCAAATCTGCCGGAAAAAAATACACGAGGTACCGCTGTTATGCTCGGTTTGGCAAGGGTGCCCGGGGAAAGATCACGGATCGGACGTAAGACAGAGCGGCTCGTGCGTGCGGGGGTGGAAGGTGAAGAATGGAATAATCAATCGTGCATCGCTTTCGGAGGTGTGTTGTATTGTCGTGTTCATGAAAAATGCCGTATGTGCATTTGAAGGTTGTCAAATTCCTCCTGCAGGCTGATTGTTGAAATTTTTAGACAAAGCGATGGACAAAGAAGACTTAGGGAGTATGGAGCAATCTCATTGGTTGCGATGGGTGGCTCCTTTAGATAAAGGGAGCATATGGTAAACGAACTATAGGGTCTCCCGTGGGTTGCCGTTCGTTAGTATATGCCCTTTCTCCTTTGTCCATCAGAGCCAGCCGCTTCCACCAATAGGATCCCTCCATGTCTCTTTTGTCTTTCTTGTCTATAGCTTCGTCTATCATTTTCAACAATCAGCCCGCTGATAACATTGGTATTTTTTGGGGGGAAAAGTTAGAGTTTCTCCATCACCTGAGTCTTCCTGAATCGGGTCTCCTGGATCAGAATTTCCGATTTTCGAATCAAAGGACGAACGAGACAAAGAAGGAGGAGAAAATAAGGAGGATGACAATTATTAGAAGGGAGGAGAAAAATAGACAAAATTAAGAAAATTTGAGGAGAAAGACGAAGGAAAAATTATTCTTCTTTCTCTTTTTCTTTTTCAGTCTCCTATTTTCTTGTTCCTCTCATCCTCACTCCTTTTTCCTCCTCATTAAATTTTCATCTCCTTCTTCCTTTTCCTTCTTTATTCTTCCCTTTGTCTTCCCCCTCTTCTTCCTCTGATTTTTTATCTTTACCTATTTTCCTTCCGTTTTCTTTTCTTTTCTTACTCTAACTTTATTTCTTCTTCTATCTCTTTCCTACTTTTCTTCTTATAAGTCTCTTTAATCTTTTCTCCTCCTTTTTCTGTCCTTCCTCTCGCTCTTTTCCCGCTTTTTCTTCTTTTACTGTCCAACGCTATATTTCCTTGCGAATAAAATCCTTGAAAATAATCTAAGAAAAATATTATATTTTTCTTAATTTTTTATTTTCTATTTTTCTAATTATTACAAACTCTTCAAGGAAACGCGCACTTTATCATAACCCACTTGGCAATCTCTCGATTGTTGAATAGATGTTCATCTGTAGCACGTTAGTCGAAGGAATGTAGGTACAATTTTAACAAGAGGTTAAAAATTGAAGAATTACAGCGGTTTTTCAGTCGGAACAAATAGGTGTAAATTTTAAATGGAGCACGTTCTGCCCGCAGTGGTGTGAAAATAAATGAGGGGGTAATTTCTATTTGAACTCCCGTGAATAAATGCGAAGCACAAACGTGAGGCTTACGACTCGAGTAGAAATTAACAGCTGTAAATTGTTTTTAGCTGTGATGTTTGTCATATGTAACCAATTTCGGGGTTTCCGATTGCCAGAAACGTTGTTTACATGATATTTCAAAAGAGCTCATGAAACATAAAACACTAATTCAACTTTTGAACGGATCATTATTCTCTCTATTGGATACGTCATCAGTTGAGTATTTGACTTGAAAATCTTATCTTATCTTACTATCTTATCTTACTATAGTAAAAAAAAATAAGGCCTTTTTTGTGTGTACGTCCGTGTCATTTCGCATTCTCATTGGTCTTTCATTAACCAATCAGAAAACGTCATTGAAAATCCCCGGGAAATTTAAATGTATTCTTCCGTAAAGGAATTATTGATAGGTAGACAGGTATAAAAATGGGATGTATTTCTTCTAATAACCAGGATAAAAGGGAGGATTATTACCTATACAGGATAGTCCTAGAAAAACGGGATGTACCTATATTAATAAACCGGGATAACAGGAAGGATATCGATCATTGTGTATCGATATTCGATACATCGTTTGTTCTAAAGCAGTATTGACTGGGATAAAACGGGATTTCTTCATAATAACCGGGATAAAAGGGAGGAATTTTACATCCTATACGGGAGAGTCATGGATGAACGGGATGTACCTATTATTAATAAACCGGGATAACAGGAAGGATATCGATCTTTGTGTATCGATATTCGATACATCGTTTGTTCTAAAGCTGTATTGACTGGGATAAAACGGGATTTCTTCATAATAACCGGGATAAAAGGGAGGAATTTTACATCCTATACGGGAGAGTCATGGATGAACGGGATGTACCTATATTAATAAACCGGGATAACAGGAAGGATATCGATCTTTGTGTATCGATCTTCGATACATCGTTTGTTCTAAAGCAGTATTGACTGGGATAAAACGGGATTTCTTCATAATAACCGGGATAAAAGGGAGGAATTTTACCTATACAGGATAGTCATGGATGAACGGGATGTACCTATATTAATAAACCGGGATAACAGGAAGGATATCGATCTTTGTGTATCGATATTCGATACATCGTTTGTTCTAAAGCTGTATTGACTGGGATAAAACGGGATTTCTTCATAATAACCGTGATAAAAGGGAGGAATTTTACCTATACAGGATAGTCATGGATGAACGGGATATACCTATATTAATAAACCGGGATAACAGGAAGGATATCGATCTTTGTGTATCGATCTTCGATACATCGTTTGTTCTAAAGCAGTATTGACTGGGATAAAACGGGATTTCTTCATAATAACCGGGATAAAAGGGAGGAATTTTACCTATACAGGATAGTCACCTATATTAATAAACCGGATAACAGGAAGGATATCGATCATTGTGTATCGATCTTCGATACATCGTTTGTCCTAAAGCAGTTTTGACTGGGATAAAACGGGATTTCTTCATAATAACCGGGATAAAAGGGAGGAATTTTACCTATACAGGATAGTCATGGATGAACGGGATGTACCTATATTAATAAACCGGGATAACAGGAAGGATATCGATCATTGTGTATCGATCTTCGATACATCGTTTGTTCTAAAGCAGTAATGACTGGGATAAAACGGGATTCCTTCATAATAACCGGGATAAAAGGGAGGAATTTTACCTATACAGGATAGTCATCGATAAAACGGGATGTACCTATATTAATAAACTGCGGTATAACAGGAAGGATATCGATCTTTGTGTATCGATCTTCGATACATCGTTTTTTCTAAAGCAATAATGACTGGTATAAACGGGATTTCTTCATAGTGACCGGGATAAAGTGGAGGAATTTTACCTATACAGGATAGTCATGGATGAAACGGGATGTACCTATATTAAGAAACCGGGAAAACAGGAAGGATATCGATCTTTGTGTATCGATCTTCGATACATCGTTTTTTTCTAAAGCAGTAATGACTGGGATAAAACCGGATTTCTTCAGAGTGACCGGGATAATATGCAGTAATTTTACCTATACAGTATAGTCATTTATAGTAGTGGATGTAACTATGTTAAGGAACCGGGATAAAACACATCAAATGCATCATGAAACATAGCAAACACATCAAACACATCATGAAACACGTAAAACGCAATATACACATCGTCACCTTCCAGGCAAAGTATCACAAGCGCCATGCGACGTTTAAAAATTTCCGCCGCCATTTTATTTTTTTACAGAGAAATTGTTCGACGAAACTGTCCGAAAATTTCACTGAATTTTCTTTGTGCTGCCGATAAAATTTAGTGAAATTTCCAAACAGATTCAACCAACAATTTCTCAGTAAAGGAATAAAATGGCGGCGGAAATTTTTAAACGTCGCATGGCGCTTGTGATACTTTGCCTGGAAGGTGACGACATCATGATACACCTAAAACACATCAAACACAACTAACACATCATGAAACACAATCAAACACATTAAACACAACAAATACATCATGAAACACAATCAAACACATCAAACACAACAAACACATCATGAAACACAATCAAACACATCAAACACAACAAACACATCATGAAACACAATCAAACACATCAAACACACCATGAAACACAATCAAACACAACAAATCGCATGTATCGATAATCGCACGTTTCGATAACCGCATTTATCGATTCCAAATTCCCCCAAATTTCCCCATTTATACAAAAAATTACGAATCTTCCTATTTCTCTACTGTTCGAAATTATATGAATTTAATTTTTGATCATTAATAATTGTATGTATTTCATTACAATTCTTTTCTCCTATCTTTGCGACTTATTTTTCATTATCAGTTGCATTACTTCATTATCATGTGATGAAAAACAGCTGAGTATTTTTCACCACTTTATCAAGAAGTTCTGCATTAACTTTGTATATTTTCTACTGTTTAAATTGAGGAATGCAAAATGTACTTATTATCTTAAAAACAATTAATTTTGTCCCTATGAACAAACCTTTTTTTATTATGTATATAACTTAAAATTATAATTTCACTAAACGTGATGGACGCACGGAGAACGCCCAGAGTTAACGCCAGGGGATGAAACCCCTTGGAGACTTGATGGTACAATTTTTTATCTACCAATATTATTCACGGTAAAATTAAATCACCCAACCCAAGTAGCATTTTTCAACGGAAAAATTGCGATTTTATCGCCGATAAAATAAAAATAATAAAAATAATATTGGTAGATAAAAAATTGTACCATCACGTCCCCAAGGGGTTTCATCCCCTGGCGTTAACTCTGGGCGTTCTCCGTGCGTCCATCACGTTTACCGGTCGATTTTACCGGTGATAAAATCGCTAGGATCATCAACATATGAGCGATTATCGCCTCAGTCGCCACGGTGGTAGGCCAACACTTTTCCATTAGGCTATGGCCGCAACATGATTCCCAAGTGCGAATTGCCTCTATGTAGATGGATCGGCGCTTCGCAACCTTACAACTTTTTACATTGCGTTGACTGACACCGAGTTTTCATTGGATTTTTTTTTTTTTTTTTTTTATTTTCCCTCCTCTGTACTTTATGAAATACGTACTGTACTTTATGAAATACGGTTGGTAAAATGAGGTTCTACTGGTAATCTCATCATTCTGTCTTTGTAAAATTACCAAGAATAGTGAGATGGCAAAGATATCGATGGACCTTGGTAAAAACGCCGATATTTTTTATCGCCTGTGGTAGAATTACAGAGATAAAATGGTAAATTAAGTTACCGGGAATTGATTACGAATAAAAGTGGTATTCTTACCTGGAAAAATCAGTAAAAATACCGGTCTGCCTTTCTAACATTACCAATGATTGATAAAAAAAAGAGATGGTAAAGTTACCAACGGACCTTGGTAAAAACGGCAGCGGCGGCGGCATAGAAACATGTTTCATAAGCGTCATTCATGCGTTAGTAGGCGTTGATGAAAAATTGCAATTTATTGCAATTTTATCTCTATAAAATCGCGTTCGATAAAATCGCGATTTTATTGCAATTTATCGCGATTTTTCTCCCGATAATATTGCGATGATTCGCCGTCGATAAAATCGCGATTTTTTTATCCGATAATATTGCAATAAATCGCGACGTCGATAAAATCGCGATATATTCTCCGATTAAATCGCAATTTATGGCGATCACTACTACTCGGAATTGCAGCAGCAAATCCAAAAATTGTTACGCATCACCGCCACTCTTTAATTTAAATATCAAACCGACCTGTGGCCTTTTATCAAGGTTAATATAAATACATCCCGTTTTATTAATGACAAACCTATTATATTTCGTTTATATTATATTATATTCTATCCTATTTGCTTTCCATCCATTTTATTTTATCCCATATAAACCGTTTCAAACTGATTATTCACCTTTTTTTAAAACTCCAACCTTAATTGAAGTAAGTTTTTAGCTAAATTGAAGATGATCTTTTGAATGAATAAGCACTTAACAGAACTTCAGCAGTATTAATATTAATACAATTTACGAGAATAATGTAAATTAAAAAAAATTAAGTGATATTTTCATAACGAATTGACAGAATATACGAGGGGGTTGGGCCGCGGAGCGGCCAGGGGGCGGAGCCCTCTAGTTGTGAATAAAAATGCATAGCATGAGGCTTGAATATTGATTGAAAACAATAATACAGATAACTCACTGTACCATGCCGCTTGATACTGGAATACACAATGGAAGAATAAAATTCGGGGTTCGAAAAGAAATGCATTCCAAATATCTTTAATTCTCACTGCAAGAGGCCATACGAAACACGGCAGAAAAGTTAGTTTTTACTCTTGCATGATGTCTCAACTGAACCGAGTTAATCAGAAAGGAACCAACCCACAGTTTCGAAAAAATTGAGGTAAGGATGTTCTCGAGTTCCTTTAGCCGTTTATTTTCTCCTGCCAAAAACTGAAAGTTGAAAAACAAAATTCAGTTTGTGAAAAGAAGGGTCAAAGTTTATTTTCTACATTGAGCCTTACGCAGGAATAAAACTTTAAACCTCTTTTTCGCAGTTTCAACTGGATTACATTTTGCAATAAGGAACCACACTTTTTTGCCCATTTTAGAAACAACATATATACGCCATTGGTTTCCCTATGCAGATATGTGCTTTTATGAGAGAACCAAAGATAGTGGTTTCTTCTTGCAAAATGTAATCCAACTAAATGTTGGTTGGTTCGTTTTTGATGAACTCGGCCCAATTGGATTGAATTTTGCAAAAAGGAAGCAAGAGTAATCCAATGTTGCTAAGATTGTGCAACTTGCATTCCTTGCAATAACATTACTAAAATCCTGCAAAAAATCAAATTTGCAGGGTATTATTTTCATCTTGAAATTATAGTTTATGGGGGGGTAAGATAAACTTGCTTTGATGATCAGTTTATATTTGTGAGGGAAAAAAACAAATGGCTCAATCTGAGCAACATTGGAATGATCTTGGTTCCTTTTTGCAAAATTCAATCCAATTCATCATTACCGTATCCATCGATCCAAAATCAATGCAATCCAAGTTTTTCTCTCCCACGCGGCACGGAGACCCGGCTCAACCAACTCGAACGAAGGGGGGGGGGGGGGGGGGGGGGCAAGAAAATCCGCGGAATTTAAGCCGAAGCCGATGCACGTCGAAGGAGGCTCAAGCCCGCCGCAAGAGAAATATTTCCCATGGCCTCCAACCCAATTAGAAACGGAGGCCCGCCAAAGCCCCCTTAAACCCCCGCTTAAACGTATGTGACTGGGACACGGGCCCACTTCAATTTATGCGCGGAGCCACGGTAAACAAAATTCGAGCAAAACTAACATCCGCCCTCGAAGGTTATGCGCATAAATCCGGGCAATACCGCCGTGCTAAGGAAGAACGCCGCATGAACATCCCAGAGTTGCCAAATTTTCCTAGATAAAGTGTCAATTTTTGAGGAGACTTAAGCATATTTTCCCTTGACATTTTCCGGACTTTTCGGTGGAATTGCAGGGTGTCTACAAGTCCGGAAATAGTGTCGGTTTTTTATAGGGGGTCCGGAAGTACTGAAATAGTGCGGAAATTCCGCAAACGGTCCGGAAATTTGTTCATTTTTTGGTCATTTTTGTCTCACTCTGAACGAGAAATTCTAATTTTTGAAATTTTTCGAATTTTTTCAAATGGAGGTACCAAAAAAGCACTGAATTTTTCTATTGAGGAGGTACTGAGTTTTTTGGGAATGTACTAAAAAAGTACTGTAAAAGTACTGATTTTTGGCCCGCCTGTATTAGTAGGCACCCTGAATTGCGAGCAAAATTATCCGAAAAATTGCATGAAGAATATTCATAAGTTTACTAGGAAATTCGAGTTTTATCACAGAACATTTGGCAACGCCTGAAGGTTCATACGGCGTTCTTCCTTAGCACAGCAAAACAGATAGCTCGGCCTGCGGGAGGGGGAGGGGTTGAGAACTGGGGGGTGGGAGCATGTAAGATGTACACCGGGAAACATTTCTCACGGGAAAGCGCTGTGTTGGCGCGGGATAGGCCGCGGGGGTGTGGGGGTAAGTGGAGAATTAACCGCAATGATACTGTTAATAAGAAGAGGGGCGAAGAACGCCCGTGCATGAAAGTGTGGGGTTGCCGGTGTGGGGGTGATATTGCACGAGCGGTGAACAGGTCATTTCTGCCGTGCTAAGAAAGAACGCCGTATGAGCCTATAGACGTAGCGAAAACTCCTTTGCCGAATCATACATTTCTAGGAAAATTTAGCCAGGGGAAAAAAAATTAACCCTAATCAAAATTTTGTTTGAAACTCTATTCTAAATTCTTGAGTAGTCAAAATCAGCAACCCTTTTTGGTGGACTCAGAACGAATATTGCCTCTGAGGGGTGGAACCTGCGTCTTAACGTAGTTGTTGGCAAGTACAAAGTTTGCTTTTAGAGATCAACGCTTAGGTAGGATGAGCGATGAGCAAAGACTAAGTAATTCGTTTGGCAATACGATTTACCTAATTTGCATACACTGACCTAACAAACTACTCAACCCGATATTCATCGTTCATCATTTGACGAATTTTATTTGATTTTTCGCTAAACTCGTCAGTAATCATAGGGTGAATAATGGTGTTGATCTCCAAATTCAAAGTGTGCTTCACTTGCTTACATTGCTTAGTCTGTTATTGGGGAGAGATGGGTCTCCTAAAGATATTTTGATTGAGTATATAGCCAATTTTATTTAGAGGTTCGGTACTACTTTGGCTTCCAAACTTCCGAGCTACCGTTTTATTTGAGTTCGGAACTTCAAATTCGGTGACGAACAAATCGCAACGTTGGTGCGTGATTTTGGTGCCACCTCGCGAGGTGGCTCTAAAAAAGAGTCGACCCCTCGAAAACCGACCGATCTGATTGGTCGAATCTGGTAGCAACGGTGTTCACCGGTGTTTGTGATTGATGAAACAAACCGGGGCGGCACTTCCCAAAGAGGTTCAAAACTTCAAATAAAATTCGCTTATAGTGAATAAAGCAGTTTGGGATCGAATTTTTCATAGAATATACAAATAGACTAGTTTTGCTTGAAAGCGTTAATACTTGAATTTCACAAAAACTGCACTTAGTGCCTTGTCCTCCAAGCCTCTCAATTGGACGTACTTATGCTAAAAGGAACTATGTAGCACACAAACCTATGCAGATAGTTCTTTTAAGCATAAATACGTCCATTTAATGTATTTAAATTGTAGAAAAGCGTGCAGAGATGCCAACTCGTGAGAATCAACACTCATCCGAATCGACTAACACCACGACTTAATTTTTAAGGGCCTCCTAATTTTTCCGTAAAATCCGACAGCACCGCGCGATTAATTAGCGGTCGGCGAACCAAATCTCAGCGCAGACACGTTCAGCGCGCGACGGCCCCGCGGAAGTTCCGATAAGTTGGTGCGCCGCGCCGTGACTATGCCACTCCGCAACCCGCAGGACACGACCCGCGAGTAACTCATTTCAGAAACATCGAATCCACCCACGTTTTCAATATCAGTTACGCGGTTTCCGGGACTTCGGGCCCACCGCAGCGCGACGGTGCTGATCCGCACTTTTCGAGGGATTGGGCCAATGTAGAGCGGACAGGTGGAGCATTCTTGTTAACAACTTTATTTCCGTCGCACAGTGGGACGAGATGATGGAAGAGGTTGGGCATGAAATTGTTGGCTAAAATTTCAAATTTTGAGGTTTATTTCGTCTAAAATTCAATAAGTCAGTCGCGTTGGACATAGAATCGTGTTTTGATGCGTGGTTCTTGTAGATTAGCTGAAAATAAAAAGACTTGCGAAAAAAGCAACTTTCTACGTGCAATATTAACCGAGATATCATCGCCCTTTGAAAAGTTGGCTTTTTGACGTCATCTACCGCCCAACACGGTAGTGACATCCTTGGTTCCTCCTACCTTGCTTCCATCAGTCGGTTTGACGCACATTTGCACTAGTTGTTCAACGTAAAACACGGATGAAACCAAGGTACGGAGGAAACCATATTGAGCCCTACCGCGGTTGAGGACGTCATTCACCGTGTTTTTTATGATTGAAATTTTGAATTGAAAATTCGATTTTTGACGTCATCCACCACGGTAGTGACACTAGGATGTTGTCTTGATCGCCCACGCAAGTGAGTTTGCATTCACAGGATGTAAAGTTGACTGCGGGGGCAGTAAAGGTGCATCTTGGGATCACCAAACACGTTTTTGACATCCTAGATGCTAAAACAGCATATTATTTTTTTTTCAGTGATTGTTGTTTGAACGGATCTTATCATTTTTTTTATTCACAAGAATCAAGCATCGAAACACGATTCTGTAACCAGCACAACTGACCCATTCAATATCAAAGGGTGTTTCTCAACGGACATTTTATAAAAAAAAAACAATGAAGCCACTCTTAAACTTCCTTGCGTCATATTTTCGATAGTATGAGCTTTCAAAATTGCCAGATTTTGTCCGACCTCTCCTATTGAGTCGGGCCAGTGTGCGTCGGCCCGTAATGGGCTCGGTCGCGAGGAGCAACTTCGGGCAAGTTTTGCCGAAGAGAGTGAAACTGCGACCGGGCGCCGAAAGAAACTCGCAGTTCCGAGCTTCGGCCCGCTGTTCGTCCGTCTCCTATTGCTCGGCCACGGGATAAAGTTTGCATAGCGATGAGAGCAGCGGTTGAGCTTTCAAATTCAAGGAAACCCATCGCGTTGCACTGCTCCGCTGTTGTGCGACTGGACTGTGGTTTGCGACTAAGCACCTATACTGCCGCTGGTCCCAGGGGACCAGCACATGCTGAGGCGATTTGAACGAAAAATTATTCGAAGAATTTATGGAGCGGTAAAAATCAATGAAGAATGGCGAATTAGAAGCAATAAAGAAATAGAAATGATCCTAGAAAATGAAGATATCGTAAGGTTTATCAAATCGCAAAGGATAGGCTGGCTTGGTCATGTACAAAGAATAGAAGAAGAAAGGATGCCGAAGAAGGTGCTGAAAGCTAAAATATTTTCAGCAAGAAAGAGAGGAAGATTTGGGCCTCGGTGGCTAGACGGAGTTGAGCAAGACCTGAAGAAAATGCAAATAAAAGGATGGAGCGAAAAAATCAAAGATAGAGGGACATGGAGGGGAATCGTTATGGAGGCCAAAGCCCACCCAGGGCTGTAGCGCCGTTAGTAAGTAAATAAGTACCTATACTGCCACACTGAGAAAAAGCTATGGCTTATAAATCAATTGGATCGCATTTTGCAAAAAGGAATCAAGGGCATCCCAATGTTGCTAGGATTGTGCAACTTACATCCTTCGCAATAAAATTACTGAAATCATGCAAAAAGTTAAATTTACAGAGGTAATTTTGGTCTTGAATTTATAGTTTATTGGGAGTAATGATAAAACTAGCTTAGATGATCAGTTTATAGTTGCAAGGTGAAAGAAAATGCACAATCTTAGCGACATTGGAATGATCTTGGCTTCTTTTTGCAAAATGCAACCCAATTAGTGGTTCGTTTGGAGCATCATTAACAGTGGTCAAGACAACTTATAATCATATTATAGTAGCACATTATACCTTAGAGGTGGCACGGGATACCTTAGTGGTTCACAGATCGAGAATCATCAGTTCATTTTCGACTATTAGTGGTGTTCCACATGAACCGCACTAACTGGTTTAAAAAGCCATACATTTTTCTCCATGCGTGATAGCGAAGAGCTCATTAAGTCTCAAATTTTCAAAATCGAGTTTCCTTCAAAATTTGCAAAATCTATCTTATTTCTGTGTGAACGAAATTGAGGAAGCCGTAAGTGCGCAAAAAATGACGTGGTTTCAGACAAAACAGCCGTTAGCATATGTCCACTAGGGAGCCAAAAAAAACATAGCTTTTAAATAAAACTCCGCTCTTTTTTGCCAATTTGTAACTTGAAAATGTGTTTCTTGCACATTCAAACTGTAATCACAAAGCATGCAGTAGATAGCACTTACGGTCGTCTTGTGTAACACTAGTGTAATACAGTGGCCAGTCTCAGTAACGACTATTGTTATAACGAGAACCTCTCTGAAGCGAGGAAATCAGTTGGTCCCTTTAACCTCCTACATTAAATAGTGTATTTTACTCCCGACGTAAGGACGTGGTGACGGAGCAACTCTCTCTCTGTAGCGAAAGGCCGCCGACCTGGCTCATGGGTCAAATTGCAGGTTCATGCCCAGAAATCTACCTTCTAAAGAGCGTAAACAATGACTTCCGTCGTTGTTTTCGAATTTCTGGCGGCTGACAAATCAGCGCAGTTTCAGAATAGGTGACAACCGCTTGTAAATGAACAGAAGGAAATTAGTTGGATTCAATATGATTTTTCCAATTATTTTAAAAGATAGTAATCCTTACAGAGCGTGCGAAGACCTAATGGTAGTAACAGGTTGAAAAACGATACCTCTGCGGGTTTAAGTAATCGCGCAGAACACAGAGCGGTCAGCGCGACACGCATATTAGCGCCTTCAAGACTGAATGAAGACTTCACGCATTGCGCCAAACACCATGCGTTTGGCGCGAGCCGTGAAGCGCCTACAAGACCGTATAAATACTTCACGCATTGCGCGTTCGCTACGGAGCGCAGTGCGCTCTTAAAGGTGATTCGATGGACGCCATATTTTGTGTCAGAACGACGTGCGATATATGGCATCGAATGGCTCTATTTTTTCAGCCACTGATCATTTTTCTCAAATTTTGAGATCGCAATTCTGTTGTTAGGAGACTGAAGCACTCACTTACCAATTATTACAAACAAATTCAACGTAATAAAGGCGTGGTTTTTCTTTTTTAGAGAGAAAAAATCGTATTCGATTCTGATATCGAAACTGCACTCGAATGCGATATTTTCTCTCTAAAAAAACCACACCCTCATTACGTTGAATATCTTTGTTAAAATTGATAGATGAGTGCTTTAGTCTCCTGACAACAGAATTGCGATCTCAAATTGGAGAAAAATGACGAGTAGCTGAAAAAATGGAACCAATTGATGCGATATATCGCATGCCATTCTGACACAAAATATGACGTCCATCGAATCAAGTTAATATGAGTACTGTATTAACATTTACACAATTGTTTTCCTTTAAATTTAACAATTTTTTGGCGGGAAGTCAAAACCATTTGCCACTCTGGGAGATTTTTTAGATAATTATGAAGAAGAAACATTTTTACAACATTATAATCGCGCTGGTTCCTCTTTGCTAAATGCGATCCAGGTCAGAATCTTCGAAGTCGTGCGTATCATCGTGGCGGTTTTGAATCTCAATTTCTTGGATTAAATCGAATAAAACCTACATTTTCAGCGCCAATTTTGGATTCAAAAATCGAGCGAGACTTCCGAGAAAGACCTCGCAGCGCAGGCATTGCTCATTTCATCCCTTACGCGATCTGTGACACCTTTCCTCTTACTTCATCCCTTACGCGATCTGTGACACCTTCCCTTTTACTTCTTCATCCTTTACGCGATCTGTGACACCTTCCCTATCTCAGAGCACGATCAATCCCCGCTATTATATTGGAGAAAGGATTCTAACGCGTGTCTTGTAATTTGAGCGTACCCGTGTTTCATCAACGGGAGATGATTTAAATCTATAATGTGGGAGCCAATATTTGCTCTGTTGCCGTTCTACGTCATTATGGCTACATGCCCGTTCAAACAAGGCATTGGTCGGAAATGTAGCGGAGTTAAATTATAAATAATGCTGTAAAATGCTAGTTTTCGAATAGAACCTATAATGCTTGGTATACAGTTGATCCAATTTTGTACTCTAAAATCGTCTGTGCACTAAAAGTAGAAAGTTCGTAAGTTTATTAATCAAGTAACTGTATCGCGATTAGATTAAATGGTAGTGAAATGTCAGCCAAAAAGTGATGAAGAGACAGCAGCTCTCGGAAAACCTCTATTTTCAAAGATTCTAGATTGGTGTAATTAAATCACTCCAATGTGCTACAAATCGACTGCTACTACTTACATCTACAATCATAATGGGACTAGTAGGATCACCGCACGCAAAAGCCCAAGTCTATTTATATAATGGACTACATTTGCAATGAGGCGAACTACAATTTCTAACTCGTTTAGAAACAATGTATGTGCCAATTGGACGTATTTTCATATTCTGATTAACTTTAAATCATATTCTTAATTTCATTGTCCTTTCTTTCTTTCTGTATTTTTCTCATCCAATTTACTTAGTATGTAACAATTTAGGCCTTCAGGCTAGATTCTGTCAGCTCTAGCCTCAATTTGTAAATATTTAATAAATACTTCTTATGACAAAAAAAGAGAAAAAAGTGGACATATTTCTGCCAAACGGAACTGTGAGCATTATGATGTGAGCCCTGTTATGCATAAAGTCCTGTGGATCTCAGGGTTCATGTCTCAATGCACATAGTTCCATTTGGTAGAAATACGCCCAGTTGTTTCCTTACGCAGATAGGCACTATTATTGATTAGCCAGAAATTGAAACCCCTATTGCATATTTCACTCCAAATTAAAATTCGTTATTACAACAGTGGGTCACGTCACCTCAGTGCGAAGCGAAGCGACGTCAGTTCGCCTTCAAATTATGGATAGGCATTTAGCCCATCGCTAGAGTTAAAATATTTGCATCCT
Organism: Bemisia tabaci; assembly: GCF_918797505.1. Lineage (NCBI taxonomy): Eukaryota > Metazoa > Arthropoda > Insecta > Hemiptera > Aleyrodidae > Bemisia > Bemisia tabaci. Next base: position 28,245,934 of record NC_092801.1, on the reverse strand, counting down.
AAAAAATGGTATTTTCGCATTGCCGGCATGCTTTTTATATCAATGCGCTAATGCTCGCCTTCAAATCATGGGTAGGCAATTAGCCCATCGCTAGAGTTAAAATAGTTGCATCCTAAAAAACGGTATTTTCGCAGTGCCGATAGCTTTTTATATCAATGCGCTAATCGTGATCGCTGGGCAATTCCCCATCGAAGATAACCCTCCATCTAGCTCTAGGAAAAGTTTGCGACGGCTCCATTAAATTCAACCATTCAGAACACGGCTCCGAACCACGCACAACTGACCCGTTGGTGCAGAGCCGAAGCAACAGTACCTGAAAACCGAGTCACTTGACCCTTGAAACGTCTCGATCCCTGCCAACTTCGGCAACTCCGAGCCCCGTTTGCCATGTTCGAAGTTCCCGAAGTTTTTTACCGGGAGGCAGCTCGCTCCTCAAGTCCCTTGTAAAATTACTTTTATGATCTCCCGAGCTCCCGCAGTTCATACTTCCGGCACTTTTGAGCGCCGCATCGATTGACGTCGAAGTCGGGTCGAAGTTGGGATCAGGAGTCGTTAACTTTTACGGTTATTTTAATTTGAAGAACCCCAATAACGCTACCTTGCTGAGATGAAACGACGTAAGAGCCCTCGGACGCTGCCAAATTTCAATCAATAACACACTATTTTCCCGCGAAAATAGTTTATCTAATAACTGAATCCAATATCCTCGTTAATCATAGAACCAAATAAGGCACCAAAAAGAACAATCTCGATACTCCAAATTTAATAAAATTATTAGTATGTTATTTCATTCACCTACTAAAAATTATAGTTTCAAACTGATTGCGGTAAACGCACGAGTCGTAAGACAATGATGGAGTTTTTTAGCCATCGTGCGTAAAAAGTTCAGCTTAAAGTTGATATCTCATTGAAAATGATAAAAATAATTAAATTATAAAAATGTAATAAAATATAATTAAAACAATTTAAAAATTATGGTGTCAAAGAAAAATATTTGTAAATCATAATAAACTGATTGAAAATATATGTAGATCAAGATTATGAATCTAATCAAAAATTTAAAACCGAAGTACCGAAGACATTAACTACTACTCATTCAATTGTAAACCAAGAAAAGGAGGAAACCTATCGATCCGTAGCCTATAAACTAATACCATTAGCTTTTTAAGCTTTTTAGCTTTTTTTTCCTCTGAAGTTGTTCGCAAATTTTTTTCACAATTTCATATGAAATGTCCGAAAATTCCAGTAAAAAATATTAAATAATTTTCTCGAAAATAAGGGGAGAGTTGGCAATCTTTGAGAGGTCATACGTCGTTTCCTCTGAGTGCGGTAGAGCGGTCCTCGATGCCCCAACTTGCGCTGGCCCGCAACCCAAAGAGATAACTTCACTCCTCTGGCGTAAGGGCGTATCTCTAATTCCACATGAGCCCCGGAAAACATAGGATTATACGGAGAACAGGGCTCACGTGGAATTCGAGATACGCCCTTTCGTCAGAGGAGCGACGATTAGGGATCGGGTTTTATGCCCGGATTAGAATCTTGGAATCTGCTATTGGCAGTTTTAACGAAGATCCAATCCCCGCAGCCCTTGGTTGGTCTGCTCGCTTAGGAACTTATTTCGTGGATTTTAGGCGATCACTTGAGCATAAATGGTCTAAAGTACTGTTTATCACTCTACGTAAAGCCACCGCCCCAACTTTCTCTCTTTGAGACGGTCCGTAAATTACGTAAGAACTGTTACCGATTTTTAGGTCCTTTGGCCTCCAGTAAAGCACCTGTAAAGCAACATAGATTCCTCTGAAAAATTGAGGAAAGCTTGTCTGGCATCTTGTTTCCCTTCCAATGGAGAAAAACGCATGATTTTCCTAGGAAATATTGAAAGAAACCAGTCTTGTTTCAGCACTTGAAAAAAAGTCTGGAATCCAGTTTCCAGACTCTTAAAAAATTCGACAAGAGATGGAAGCTAAATTTAATAGGATTTTTGCTTGAATCAAAAGGAAATTCGCTTGGATTAAGAAGCTTGGCTCTAGATTCCAGCAACATTTCGATTGAATCAAGAGTATTTTTCCTTGTCAAATGTTGTAATAGTTTGGACTCTGGATCCAAGAGACTTTTTACTCATATGAGCATTAGTATGGTTTATTCCGGTAAACTATATAGTTAGCACTTTTCTCCTGCCACCAAAAATGGTTTTCTGGTTCAATATTTTTTCCGCCGATGTGTGATAGTGAATCATATCCATTAGGGTGCTGAATTCGAGATCAGATGCGGGATTTCAGAATATTCTCTAATATTTCATTTATTGTAAGAATTGCAAATGCAGGCACATCATTGAGACCGAATATTCCTCATGATTCTGTAATGCTGTAAAGAGAAAATTCCGATAACAATACCTATTAGATTGTAGACATCTTAGACGTAAATTCATTGTCAATGGAGATTCCAGAACTCCACAACTGAGCAATTTCACTTCTCACACCCAGTGTCCTAATGAATGTGATCTACTTTTCATCCAGTATTCGACTTTCTTCTGTAAATCCTACTCCCTATTCTTGTAACTTATAAAGAAGTATGGTTCTTCATAGGTTTTATTCTGCCATGCTAAGGAAGAACGCCGTATAAACATTCGAGAGTTGCCAAATTTTCATCGATAAAATGTCCATTTTTGAGGAAGGTTATGAATATTTTTCCTTTAAATTTTCTGAATCTATAGGTAAAATTGTGAACTAAATTTTCTGAAACATTGGGCGGAAGATATTCATAAGTCTACCTGGAAATTCGATTTTATGAGAGGAGGTTTGGCAACGCTTGAAGGTTCATACGGCGTTTTTCCTCAGCATAACAGTATTGAAAAGACATCTTCTTGAAATGACTCAAAAATTAAACTCCAATGACAGACTTGCCCTGTACATTTTTTAGAAAACAAAAGAAAGTAGAGGAGGAGGAAAGCACAGAAAAAACTTTAAGTCCGTCGAGTTATTCCATTGAAACAAAACAGGATGATTGGAGACATCAAATCAACATCTGTCGGTAGAGCGAATAGTATTTGCAACTATCATTAAAATCGTAGTCCTTCGATTTTTTTTCCGTCTGAATAAACAAACGAGCAACATGAGGCCTGAGTTCCCCGCCGTCAAAGTTAATTTAAAAAGCAATCCCCCAGACAATATTTAAATTTTCGCTGTTCAAACAATGACGCAAAATATTTTAAGTTAATTAATCTGTCAGATGGAACTGAATAAGAAAAAGCTTTGAGGAAGGAGCGGAGTCGGAGATAAACGGAATATTTTTCGCTAAATTGGAAAGGGAAGAATCAGAAAACAAAGATGCTCTTGCATTAAAAATTGCTCTTAAATAAAAAGTGTGGAACAGCAATTCACGGCAGTGTCATCGCATTAAGCAGAGTTGGCAAGTTTCGTGGAACCTTCACTCGTTAAGTGTCTTCAAAGGCTTGAGCAGTTCCTATGTCCCATCGAAATTAGTCTGTTTTTTAATAGCGAAAAGGAGCATCCATAATGGGTCACTTGCACTGGTTACCGACTTGCGGTTTGATGGTGAAAGCCTATATAGATTAGCAAAAAATAATAAAATCTGTTCAAACACGAAGATTTTACGTCTAATATTAACAAGAATGCCACTCGTCGAAAAAGAAGGGGTATGACGTCATTCACGCCTTTGCGCATGCCATGATGCCTCCAAATTGGTCTTCATCAGTCAGTAAAAGGCTTACATGTAATAATTAATTACGCGTTCACATGACTTGATACAAATTGAGATTTTTTCCAAGACCGAATATAGATAACTGGAAAAATAAAATGTTGGCGTACTATAGGTACGTCGACGACTGCCTTCTAATATGGTCGGGATTCTGGAGAGAATTCGGACAATTTCTTAAAGGGCATAAACGAAGTTCAACCAAGAATCAAATTCAAAGCCGAAAAGAGGAGGGGACAGACGGAGCCACCTAGATTTGACCATAAAGATCAAAAACAACAGGCTAAAGTTCGAAATCTTCAGAAAATATTGTCATATACCGACTCAATGATTCCAGTAAACTCTACATAGCTAGCAGCATAAAGTGTCTGCATTTCATAGCATGTGCAATAAACTGGTAAATGTACCTTTAGAAAAAACAGCGTATATCACGATCCTTTAACCAGCGCAACTGACCGATTGAATACCAGCGTACTCTATAACGGGTGCCCAAATAGAAATTTGGCATTTTCTAAGAAAAAAATAAAACATATTTAGTTATCTTCTATGAAAAGTATTTTGCCGCAAAAAGAAATTCTAGGCGTGAAATGTGATCTACAGAGGGTAACAGCAGGTACACCAAAGAGGCAAAAGTTTCTGAAATAGTGCGAGAAGGTTTTCAGATGGCTGAAGAAGATGGTAACTAACTTAAAAGCTAACGCACGTTCCTTATTCATTTAATTATTAATTTTTTCCCGAGGGTGGGGCGAAAATGAGGAATCTCAGAAATTGAGGGAGAGAATAAATTTATGAATAACAACTTTCAAAGAGCCCTCTCCTTTGTTGCCTTTTCATAATGTAACACTGCTCAAGCCGAGATGGTGAGATTTTAAGCATTTTTTACTTTAAGGTAGCTCTTCAAAATTTCAAATGAAAAATGACAGACTTCACGGAGATTTTGGAAATGAAATCTATGATAAGCACATAAACGATAAAGTCACCTACTTTAAAAATTCCGTTTTGCATGTCAAATTCTAATTGAGCCGATTCGACCAAAAACCTTTTTTCAGTTTTCCGGAGTAGGGATCAATAGTTTTATAATCATTCGTTATTAATGTCATGATTTCATTGAAAAATGGAATTCTGCAAAATTCCGCATTCTTCGCCGTCATAAATCTGTGTCCAACAGTTTTCGAGGTTTTTACCGCAAAATATGAGAATGTGATGATGCAAAAAATTTCATTTGCATTTTTTCAAAAACCGAAAGATGAAAACAAAACAAATTGTGGCTATTCTTTTAACTAATTTAAAGGTAAATTTGTGTCCCTCTCACTGCTCCTTCTTTAGAGCTCCAACACACCTACCTACGTTCAGCTTTAAGAAGGGGGGATTCGATAACTTTTTCGCATTAATAACAGTAGTAGATTCAAAAGTGTGCCCTCATCTGAGAGTTTAGCCATCAGTATAACGATGCACATTGGATCGAGTCAATAAGAGAGGCCGGACAAAATTTGGAAACTTTAAAAGCTTATAACTCCGTTTATACACAACTGTGTGGTTCTGAAAGTGGTTTCAGTGGCCTCCTCGTACAATTTTCTTCCAGAGTCACTCCTTAAAATTTAAAATGTGACGAAAAAAAAATCAAAATCTGAAATTTTAGAAAAAAATGTCATGTCCGACCTCTCCTATTCCCTCGTTCCACTGGGCGACGTAGATGGACTTCTCCAGGGATTTTTTTTTAACGTATGATTTTACATCATTCCCTATTCGCACCAGAGAATTCCGCCCTGGTACCTGTTGTTCACTGCTACCGTTTTACGAAGCTCACCATTCATCGAAAAACGCTATCTCGTCCGCCAATCTAAATGTTCATACACAGCGGCTCCCGGCAGACGGTTAGATAATTGCCTCGTAAAAATTCATGGAAAACGCCAGAAACAATCATCATTGATTTCGTTATCGTCAAATTCCCGACTCCAATATTTCTCGGCTCCGGTGGCGAAGCGTAAATCATCGACCAATCGATTAACCCCATTTGAATCTACGCCGAAGAATCGATTATTTATTATTCGTCGATAATCGATCCTTTTCGTGGGTTTAAATTGCGGATAAATCGATTCATCGAGAAACACGCTCCGCTCGGATCAGACAATAGAGCGCGGACGGCATTGTTCCCTGATGATACCGCGCAAAAAAGCAGCGAAGTTTCGAGACTCGGTAGGGACGATTCGGAAAAGGAAAAAAAAGAAAAAATACAGCTCGAATAACTTAAAGCGAGGGAAAGTTAGCGAGAAAAATATCGCGCGCAAGACCCCTTTGAGTTTATCCGCCGCCAGAGTGGCTCGAGGCGAGTGCGGTAGGGGGGGGGGGGGGGGTGCGGAAAAATTGGGGGTGGGGGTCGGAAAAGTTGTATCCGAGCGTTGGGAAATGGACTATTTTGGCGCGATGCGAATTTTCCCGCCGAGTGCACCTATCTATGCAGCCGGGCTGTGGAGAAACGCCCTATGAGCCGCCAGACGTTGCCGAATTTCCATCGATGAATTCGAATTTTTCAGGAAAATCTGTAAATAATTTTCTTCGAATTTTTTTCAGATAGCTTGGTTTGGAACACGGTCGGGGTGGGGGAGTACGGATTCGGATACGGTACGGATTTGGATACGGTACGGATTTGGATACGGTACGTATTTGGATACGGTACGGATTTGGATACGGTACGGATTTGGATTCGGTACGGATTTGGATACGGTACGGATTCAATTGCCACGAATCGATCGAAAAAATATAAAGCGAGGACCGAAATTGACAAAAGATTGGAACTCCGATGTCGATTCAATCGACAAGGACTCCATTGACGCCGATTTGATCGACCACTAATTAAAAAACTGCTGTCGATATGATCGGCATGAATTTATAGGAAAATATAAACGTGAACCGACCGGCATCAACTCGATTGACTACCATGAATCTTTCGACAAACCTACGAATCAATCGAAAAATCCGTAAATCAATCGGCAAATCAGTAATTCTATCGACACACCCACGAATGGATCGACAAACCCGTGACTCGATCAAAGAATTCGTGAATCGATCGACAAATACGTGAATCGATCGACAAATACGTGAATCGATCGACAAATACGTGAATCGATCGGCACATGCGTGAGTTGATCGACACATGCATCACGCGCACGAGTTGATAGACCAATACGTGAGTTGATCGACACACACAAAAGTTGATTGACGAATCCGCGAATCGTTCGACAAACCCATGAATCGATCGATAAACCCGTAAATCAGTTGACAAACCCGTGAAACGATCGACAAACCCGTGAATCGATCGACCATCCCGTGAAACGATCGACAAACCCTTGAATCGATCGACAAACCCGAGAATCGATCGACAGCTAAAATATCTAAAAAGTTTATGGGGAAAATATCCACGATTTTCTTCAAATTTAAATATTAATCGGAAAAAGTTTGGCAACATACGAATCTTCATACGGCGTTTCTCCCTGGCGCGGTAGTACGGAGGAGCGCGCTTCTTGTCGGTGGCTTAATCGAACTTTTGTTTTGGACGCGCTAAATTTAACTTATCAAGTGTAACTTCTACCGTCTCGTCTCGGCTCCCCGCCGTTGCACGTGTTGTTCGATTGGATTCGCGTCCGTATCGGGTGTTTTTTTCGGGCGCGATAAATCCCTTTGTGACGTCACGCTTCAGAGCCGCTCGTCAATGATGGAGTTATGGCTCCAGGAGTTTATCGCCGGCTTATTGAGCTTTCTCGACGCCGAGTGTGCAACGGAAACTGCGTATCTTTTGTGCATATTGAAGAACGGGCGAGAACGCAAACACGATCGTTCGCAAGGGGCCTTTGTACCTCAGAGCTGGGGAGATAATGACGTGTGAAAGAAATAGGCAATTCGAATTTTTCAGAAAACGAACAACAGCGGACCGATTATTGAAATTGATAGACAAAGCTATAGACATAGGAGACAAAAGAGATATGGAGAGATCCTATTGGTGGAAGCGGATGGTTGCAATGGACAAAGGAGGTAGGTAATAGACTAACTAACGGCAACCCACGAGAGACCCGACGGTTAGTCTATCATTTTCTCCCTCAGTCTATAAGAACCACACATTTCAACCAATAGGATCGCTCCATACTCCCGTTGCCTGCTTTGTCCATCAATCTCAATAATCAGTCCGCAGGGCTGTACTGCCGTGCTAAGGAAGAACACCGTATGAACATTTGAGAGTTGCCAAATTTCCTCAAATATAATGTTGATTTTTGAGAAAAGTTATGAATATTTTTTCTTGAAATTTTCCGGAACTTTAGTTGAAATTGCGAGCAAAGTTATCTGAAAAATTAGAAGAAAAATATTCATAAGTTTAGCAGGGAATTCATGTTTTATCAAAGGAAATTTGGCAACGCATGGAGGTTCATATGGCGTTTTTCCTTGGCACGGCTGCGTACTGCTCTAGGCTAGAGTCCCTTTATAGAGAGAGTTAAAACACGCGGTTCGCATGGATGTCACAAACGGGAATAAAGATTACATAAAGTGAACGGTTTTCGTAATCTTTGATCAACTCATTCCTGTCTTCATTTATTCCCTCATTCCGTTTGTTTCTCGCCGTGTCCCCAATTACCCGGTCCATTCCAAATAATTTCCGCCGGGGAAGGTTTGCCATGAAATTTTTGACGTAAAAATCAAGTTTCGACGTTCATTCTTCAAGTTTTACGTTTTAAGAGATGCTTTTCAATATAAATTTGGTGGAAAAACCAATGAAACCACATTTAAGCCTTTACGTCACCTACTAACAAAGATACAAGCTTTTGAAGTTTCTCCATTGTATCCGGTACAATTCGATTGACTCGCTCCAAGGATGCACCGCAGGATCTTCGTGGTTTTCATTCCCGCACTGGGAGCGCTGAAATATCTTTCCTTCCTTGGAAAACCGTTTCTCAATACTGCGAAGCGAAGTCAAAACACCGTATGGCCATCTAATTTTTGCCAAACTTCACTCGTTAAAACATAAATGGAGATGTTGCATGTGTGAAGGATTTGCGATTTTACCATTGATTCTTATGTAAAAGTTCGCGAGAAACAAGATGGTGCCACTGGTTTTCTCTGAAATCAACTCCCAAGCTCAAAAAAAGCTCTCAAAGTTGAGGCCAAAATGGAGGGGATATCCCACCCTACCCTGAGAGTCCACCTCTACATCAAAACAAACTCTCCATGCAAAGATAGGGAGCAAATACATTAGCAGGGTTGCCGTGTTTTCAGTTTTGAAGTCCCCAAATAAAGTCGCAACCCTCACTTTGAGAGCTTTTTTTGAGCTTGGGAGATAATTTCAGAGAAAACCAGTGGCCACATCGTGTTTCTCGCGAACTTTTACATAAGAATCACTGGTCAAATCGCAAATCCCTCACACTTGCAACATCTCCATTATCAATAGATATAGAAATGTTTTTCTTTGACATTTCTCGATACGCGCTATCAAATTGCGAGTAGTATTCTACAGAAAACTCAAACGAAAATATTTGTGTTTTTCCTAGAAAACCTATATTTTAAAATGGGTAATTTGTCAACGTCGGAAGGTTAATACGGTGTTTTTTCCAGTGCGATTTTTTTTCGCACTCCACAACGTTTTTTCTTTTTTCCGGTCCATTGTCGGAGAACAAAAAAGTATTTTCCTTTTCCTAGAAAATCGTCTCTCAATACTGCGAAGCGAAGGTAAAACGCCGTATGACCATCTCAAAGTTGTCAGATTTCACTCGTTAAAACATACACTTTTAAAAAGAATTGCAAATATTCTTCATTGAAATTTCTCAGCACACTAGATCAAATTGCGAGTAGTATCCTCCAGAAAACTCAAAGGAAAATATTTGTATTTTTCCTAGGTTTTAGAATGAGAAACTTGTCAACGTCGGAAGGTCAATACTGTGTTTTTCCTCAGCACGATTTTTTTCCGCACTGCCGTGCTAAGTAAAAACGCCGTATGAGCCATCAGTCGTTGCCAAATTTCCTTCGACACAGCTCGAATTGTCAGTAAAATTTATGAATGTTTCGTGTCCAGTATTTCAGAGGTTCTAGTTCAGAATTCATTCTTATAAGTTTGAAAATTTCAAGGAAAAATATTCATAACTAACTTTCCTTAAATTTTTTTTTTTCTGAAATGGAATTTGGCAACATTCGAATGCTCTTACGACGTTTTCACACAGCAGCGTACTTGGCTACGTTTTTCCTTTTTTTCCGTGCCATCGTCAGAGAACAATGCCCGGCCTTCACTGTGGACGCTATCGACTCCCGGCAGAAAATATCTTATTTTTCAGCCGCGTCGTCGATAATCCCCCCTGCGAGTCTCAGGGGGGCACGGAAAGGGGGCTCCGGGGGGATTTAATTAACTCGAAGGCGGATTACGATGACGCGGACGATCGGGACTATCGGGACGGTGATTAGCCCCCACTCTCCGGGCTGATTACGTTTATTAGTTTTATTTACTATCGCTGCTTTGATCCTGTGCCTCCTTAGTACAACGCACTAATAATGAGCCTTCGTAGCCTGCAAATCGTAGGTATTGCTTGAGAAAAAGCTTCCAATGAAAACAAATTCTCGGCGTTTTTACCAAGGTCCGTTGGTACCTTTACCATCTCACTTTTTTACCAATTATTGGTAATTTTACCAAGATAGGCTGGTAAGCTTACCTAAAAACCGGTATTTTTACTGTTTTTTCAGGTAAGAATACCACTTTTATTGGTAATCGATTCTCGGTAACTTTGCCATTTTATCTCGGTAATTCTACCACAGTCGATAAAAAATATTGGCGTTTTTACCAAGGTCCAGTAAAATTATCGAGAAAGTTTTCTCGGTAAAATTACCAATTCCGTAAATGGTAATTTTACCAAGAAAAAACTGGGATCAAATAGAACCCTGAATTCTTGGTAATTTTTCCCTTTTCTTAGTAAATACACCGATATTTTTTTTCAGTGTGTTTTTTGGTTTATTGCTGATGTTGGATTCTTGGATTTTTCTTTTTTTTATCGTGGCGGGGCGGGAGCCGGGGGAGGGGTTGAAAAATGGTCCATTGCCGTAATTTTGAATAGTGAATTCACTAAAAATATTAAGAAAATAAGGCTGAAAAACGAGAAAAGCACATAAATTAAGCCTGAAATCGTTAAAATGAAGCAAAGGTAAAATTAAGTAAAGATTCCCTAAGATTAATAAATTAAGTAAGTGAGTCTTCTAACTTTAGCGGTTCCAGTCTTAATTATTCCACCTATAAGTCTTGTTTTTTGCGCTTGATAACTGTCGAAATGCTATCGCTATAACATCTTTCATTTTCATAACAACAAGCGTTATTGCATTCAACTCGCTGCTAGAGTCTAAAATAATAAATTTTTGAGTTAGATTTAAATCCACGTCCACCGACTTGGATTTTCGAATTTTGGACAAAGTTGACCTAAATTTTAAGTGTCCCGTCCAAAAATACCTCCTATCCTGAAACTTCAGAAAAATTGATCCATAAATGCGAGTGTCGGTAGCATTTACCTACCAAATCTACAAAGCGGCAAAAATTCACGGAGCACTCCGAGGAAAACAATTTGATGACTTTCCATGTAAAAAAATAATCATGAAAGGTGATTCTGGAAACTTTGGAACAAATTGTGTCTTTACAGCACCTGAATATGCCCGGGTTTTATGATTATGGTCGATCACAAAGCTTGGGAACCGACAGAAACCGAGTCGGGTTGGGTTAAGTTAGGTCACGCAACTAAACTAACTCAACGACGAAGCGGGAAGTATCACTGGAATTGAAGGCGCCCCGATCCGGAACTCGTACTCACAGTCTCCTCAACAACGAGCGATAGAACTTTCTAGGCTCTTTATATATTTCTGTGCAACATAGGCAGTCATACTGTGAAAAAAACAGCGCATTTGTATTTTGATGTTGCCACATTTCGTCTGCTAAATAGCAGATATTCCAAGAAACGTGCGTAATTTTACAGAAAGTCTTATTCTCAATTATTTAGCGTACGTATGGAAATATTCATATTGTTCCTTGTCTTTTCTATTCTTGAAACTTGAATTTTCAGTCAAATTCATACTTCAAAAATCCAAGATGGCGGTTGTGACCTAAAACGCTATCACGGCTCTTGTCTAATCAATTTTATGGAAGTGTTGCACTGGTACATAGTTGACAAAGTTCATTTTAAAGATTGCGGAAAAAGACCTACACTGTTAAGGAAGCTCATGCTGCAACTTTTAAAGCATTTAATATCAATTTAAGGTGAAATTTAGAAACATTTTCAGAATGTACCCCGCTGAAAAGAGTGCAGTTCCTTTATTCGTCAGCTGTCGGAATTCAAACAGCGTTTTCCTTCATCCTAACCATTCTCAACCATTACAATTCCACTCTGAGTTCGAAAAATGTGCCTACTTTGATACAAATGTAACCCTGGTTCGGTTGTTTATAAGGAGTGCGCATTCCTATAAAAAAAATTTCATAAGTCAAATACTTTAATCTATTCTTCCTTCAAGCTCTTTGATCATCAAAGGAATTACATAGTATACCGTAAAACCATGCTGACCGTTTCTTTAATATTTTTGTATTAGAGCTCATAGCTTGTTAAATTCTCCTTAATTTGTATCTAATTTTCTTGGGCCACTTCCCCCTTTTTTGTATCCCTTGTAATGTTTCATTCAATTATACTATCTCATCTTTGAAATGAAGTCTTATTTTTTTTTCATTTCTCTGATATTTTTTACCCTCTTTCCTTCAGTTTATCTCTCATTTCTTTCTAATCTTCTCGGCACCGCTTAAAAAATAAACATGTTCCACTACTGCCACTTCCTTTTCGTCACATAATTTTGTAAAAATTAGAACATTCTTGGAATACCGTGCTAATCCTGATTTTTGAACTGGTTTACCTTAAATACTAATTCATTTCTACGTATCTCTCGTAAAGAACAGGCCCATTCGCAATTCCCGAACCCCTAAATTATCCTTCAGATTCACCGAAACTCATGTTTTAAACTACACCACAACAACCGGGATACGAGCCCTGCCGAGCTAAGGAAAAACGTCATATGAACAATCGAGTGTTGCCAAATTTCCTCCGATAAAATGATCATTTTACAAAAGAGGTATGAATATTTTTTTTCTCGAAATGTTCGGATAGTTTCGATCTGATCGCGAATGGAATTCTTTGAAAAATTCGGAAAAAAATATTCACAGATTTCTCTAATAATATATTTTTTATCGGAGGAAATTTTGCACCGATGGAAAGCTCATAGTGCGTTCTTCCTTAGCGCGGCAGAGTACAAGCTCGATGCAACACGCAACGCAGCGGATTAACCGAGTCCCTCGAACGGAGGAAGAGGCAAAAATCCGAGGTAAGAAAATGAATTCGAGAGAGGAAAAAGGGAAAAACCTAAGTGACTGCGGCTTTAGCCATGCGTTCATCTGTTTAGAATTTTTATTTAATTCAAAACGGAATTAGGTATTCCTGTGCTCTCCCGCTGAAATGAAATTAATCGATTCCCTCGCTCCATCTCTCCATCGCCCGGAAGGTTTTTTCTCGAATCGCGGCTTCATATTATGTTCTTCACAATGAGCTGCAGATTTGATCAAAAGGCAACCATTCTTGCTACATATGAATAAAGGGATTGAAGTCAGATTGAACATCAAATTGGCTGATCATGTAATAGTTGGTCCAAAAAAGAAAAAAAGAAGTAAAAATCTGAAACTGAGACAGAATCTTTGTGGCAGAGTCAATTGCTCTTATTACGGCTGAGGAAGTGAGGTATCCTGTAGGAATTTGATTTTGAGCATCTTGTCTCGTATAGTCATGTGCAAAAGATGTCGGATGAAAGGCGGAGATAGGAGGTTGGCATCAATGGTATTCGTCCATTGAAACCTTTGCTGAATAATCGATTATTATCGGAGCAATGTCACCGCCATTTTATGTCATCGAAACGAAACTGAATCAATAAGTACTGTTTACGTCTGCGGCATGTCGACGTTCTGGAGAGGCCGAATGACAAAGGATACTAGACGGATACAGACTTTTTAGGAATTAAAAGAGATTTTTTACACTTGTTTATACTGTTATTCCGGAGAAGTACTGTAGAGTTGCCGAAAATTTTATGGTTCTTTCCAATTTTATAAACGTAGGGTAACCTCAAATCAAGTTCTAATAAGTATGAAGATTGACCATAGAGTACAATAGAGTCGCAAAGTACTGGATCGTTGATGAAGTCACTTTTGGAGGCTGTTTTGTCCAGTTCTCTGGAGACTAGTGTGCGGCGACTAGGGACGACGCACACGCAGAGACTCGCGCTCAGCGCTCCCCCCTCCCGACTCGGATCCGTTCATCGGCTAGGTCCACACACATTGAACCAGCTATGTAGGCCGGTAAAAAGTCTGAAATTGAGTCCATAAATGAATATTATCCAGGAGTAACATACATTAATGGATTCATTATGGCTTTGAATATCTAATTATAGCAAAATTTGCAAAAATTAATATAGATGGAATTAATAAAAGTCACAAGCAGTTGTTGATTTCTCCATAAGCCACCGTGTTAGAAATGCCGGTTTGGTTCACACTTTGTATAAGTCAGAAATTAAATCCCTGTATGAATAAAATCCAGGAGTAACATACATGGATGGATTTATTATGGCTTTGACCATCTATTTATAGCAAAATTTGCACAAATTAATATCGATTGACTTAAAAAATGTCGAAAAAACACAATTAGTCGTTGCTTTTCCCGTAAGCCGCCGTGATAAGAAATGCTGGTCGGTTCACACTTGGTTTAAGTCTCAATTTACTTCCCTTTTGGAATATTATTCAAGAGTATGGTACAATAATGGATTCACTATGGCTTTAACTACCTGTTTGCAGCAAAATTTGCAAAAATTAATGACGATTGAATTAAAAATGTCGAAAAAACACAAGCAGTTCTTGATTTCTCCATAAGCCACAATGATGATAAGTGCCGTCGGGTTCACACTTGGTTCACACTTTTCGGAGCACAAGCGGCTCGGAAAGGCCCGTTAATGGATTGACTTCATCGGCGCTCCAGTACATTGCGACTCTATTGTACTCTATGAGATTGACCGACCGTGAGAAAAAATTGTTACCATTGGTTCTTACGGAGCTTTCGCTTCTGTTGGCGTAGTCTATTTCTTCTATGGTTGATGCCCTTGGTTATATATCTCTTGCACGCAACACAACCATTGAACCAGAACCAGAATTCACGGAGCACTCCGAGGAAAACAATTTGATGCCTTTCGATGTAAAAGAAATATTCATAAAAGGTAATTCTAGAACTTTGGAACAAATTGTGTCTTTGCTGTACCTGATTATGCCCGAGTTTTATGCCTATGGTCGATCACAAAGCTTGGGAACCGGCCAAAACCGAGTCAGGTTGGGGTATTAAGTTAGGTCACGCAACTAAACTAACTCAACGACGAAGCGGGAAGTATCACTGGAATTGAAGGCGCCTCGATACGGAACTCGTACACACTGTCTCTTCGACAACGAGCGATAGAACTTTCTAGGCTCTCTACATATTTCTGTGCAATATATGCAGTCATCCTGTGAAAAAAACAGCGCGTTTATATTTTGATGTTGCCACATTTCGTCTGCTAAATTGCAGATATTCCAAGAATCGTGCGTAATTTTACAGAACGTCTTATTTTCAATTACTTAGCGTATGGAGGTATGAAATTTTAGGAAATACTCGTATTGCTTCTTGTCTTTTCAATTTTTGAAACTTGAATTTTCAGTCGAATTTATAATTCAAAAATCCAAGATGGTGGATGTGACCTAAAACGCTATCACGGCGCTTGCCCAATCAATTTTATGGAAGTGTTGCACTGGTACAACGTGCTGGTGCACTGATAACCTCAAATCAAGTTCTAATAAGTATGAAGATTGACAGACCGTGAGAAAAAAGTGTTACCATTGGTTCTTACGGAGCTTTCGCTTCTGTTGGCGTAGTCTATTTATTCTATAGTTGATGCCCCTGGTTATATATCTCTTGCATGCAACAGAACCATTGAGTTTTATTATTTGTCACACCTACGTGTATACCCTCCACCAACACTTTGAATCTAACGATGACGATCTACTCTGTCCTATCCAATTATTTTGCGTTCTAAAAAAGTAGCTGAAGTCTTGTCGCCGGGGGTGACGCATTACAGCGATACATCACCGGCACCAACACACACACGTGAATAGTTGGAAGATGCTATCTGCCTACGTCACCGACATAGCATCCGTCAACGTCACATTGTCTCCACTCCTTTAGCGAATGCTCGATTCTCCAACCATCCCGAAATATCCTGCATTTTACGGATCACCCCACGCTTCTGCTGTTTCCCCCTCAAGGAATAAAACTATAAATTTGAGGGGCTTGCAAACAGAGGTATTTGATGGAAAGGGGATCTGCAGCAGTAGATGTTAAGATTGCACTGGCTTTTGATGAGTCTCGCCTATTCAGTCGTGCTAAGGAAAAACGCTTTATTATTATTCAAATGTTGCCAAATTCCCTCTCAGAAAATATTTATCACTGAAGAAAATTATAAATATTTTCTTTTGAAATTTCCAGACACTTTAGATCAATATACGAACAAACTTCTCTGAAAAATCGGAAAGTATATATTTACAAATTTTCCGGAAAATTCGTGATTTCTCATGGGAAATTTGGCAACATCTAAAGGCTCATACGGCGTTTTTTTTTTAGCAAATCAGTATTGGATTACCAGTTCTACATACTTTCAGAGGAGAGATTTTGCCGGCTATAATACAAAAATTCATGAATTCTAAGTACCGAAAAATCATTAATTCTGAAAAATCGAATCAAATTTGAGGGAGTAAAGGACAAGGCGCTTTTTCTTTCTCAAATGTTTTAATGAAACATCCATATACTAAAGTTTCACGATTCCAATTTTAATTTTTTTTAGACAAAACATATCGATAGCTAAATTTCTAAACGTCACAGTGTCTTTACAACGCTCCTATGAGGACTTGGAAAAAACTAAAAACGCCAGTTTGCGTATTTAATAATAATGAAGAATGCGGCAAAATCGCTATCTCATTTTCGCCAAAGAATGAGTTAGGTGGTATTATTCCTTAGCCCTTAATACGGTCTCTTGTCCCTTAGCCGATCTTAAAACGGTAGTGACTTGAAGTGATCATTGCACATTAATTCGTAAAGACTCTTTCAACCAATGGACCACAAGACAAGGTACGAATTTCAGCATTCTGATACATGTTTCTTAACCAAAATTTTACGTAGAACACGATGCGCACAACGAAAATGACCAAAGTTAACTCCTTACAAAGATATTCAATGATTCCTGATGCGTGAATTCAAACCCCCCGCTCATGAAAAACTCATTGCTCTACGTGATTCACATCGCGCGCTAAACGTTTATCATGACAGTCTCTGCGATATAAAAATCTGGTGACCTCAATCATGCCGTTTTGGCTCAGCTATGGCAAATTGCTTTTATGTAGTTTGAATAACACATGGTGGGAAATGAACATTGCTCGATTGAGAAGCTTGTTGAAACCGTTGTAGTGCGCGATTTGACTCACGTAGAGCTTTGAGTTTCTTGTGAGCGGGCAGTTCAAATTCTCCGTAACCAATGTGAAATAAAAACGTTAATATCTTCGTTAGGAGTTGGTTCGTGTAATTTTAGTTGTGTGAATCGTGCTCTACGTGAAATTCTGGTTAAGAAACATGTATCAAATTGCTTAAACTCGTGCCTTAATTGTCTAGTGGTCCATTCTCTTGCGACAATAATGTCCTAAAAACTAAATGGTACAGTCTCAATAATGTCAATTATCAAAAATGAAAACGTAATTTTTTCAAGATGACTTTATAACCGTCAAAGTTCAATCCAATCGAATGACCTATCGACTCCATCGTCAATCGAATTCAATTGAGTACAAAAATCGAAAAAAGAGCGCAGGAATCGCGTTTACAGCCAGCTTCGAGCGTTTTACCAGGGCAGGGATCTCAGGCCCTAATTTTTCGAGCAATACCCTACCACTTGGTATTCTGGCCTTCAACCCGCAGTAAAAACGTGAGTAAAAAAAATACGAGGGAAACTACAGCGAGAACCCGTGATGGCTCTGATGCGAAAAGAGGAGGGGGGAGGCCAATGCGTAAAATATCATAAGCAAGGTCTTCGCACGAGGCGGAGAGAAAATTTAATTAAAAATCGAACCGATTTCGAAGTCAATATGGAACGCGCGAGATTCTATATATGGGAGCCGATGAGGTGAGGCCCCCTTTTGCTCGTACATCGGGATTAGATAAGCAAATTCTCTACGTGTTTGTGGTTGGGTCTAATTTAAATTTTATTCGAGGTGTCGTGCGGAAGAAAAAGGAATTGTCGGTAGGGGAGGTTAAAAGGTGGTAAGAACAACCAGCGTTGCCACTTTTTGCGGAGGAAGTAGGCTCAGCATTTTCTTTAGGTTGCAACACTTAAACGTACAATACGACCGCGTTCAGCGAAAAGGAACTAAGCCACGTCAGCTATTGACTTATCTAACAGAGCAATGTAATGTTTTATAAAAGAATGCTTGCGCAGATTTTTGGGAACATTTTGAGAAATTTTTTTCGTACTGTGTGGAAAGTTCACCGAATATTTCAGAAAAAGGAATTTTATTCTTACTGTGTAGAAATTTCACTGAAATTTTCAAAAAATCCTCACAATTTTTCTTAAATGTATAATTTAATTGTCTTATTAAATTTGGCGATAGATGGTACACAGTGGGTTTTAACTAAATCTAATTAAGAAAATGAAAGTCCCCATGTCTGAAAGCGGAAAAGTATAGCGAAACACCTCAGGAAAACATCCCCGCTGAAAAGAAAATCATTCGTTGGGCCGTTTTTTTTTTTGCCCACCCAAAGCCAAAATGGCGGCCGATATGCGCCGCCGCGGGGTGCAAATGTTACAACTCCCTCAAAATGTCAAGTGACACATCGATTCCTATGTAATTTTGGTCGTAGAATCCGAATATGAGGTCAGAAATTCCTCACGACTAAAAGGGATCGCGCAAATTCAAGATAGCGGCCAAAAATAGGCCCCGGAGTAAAAATTCTCAATTCCAGCTTTTGGTGACGAGTGAGATGTCTTTTTTTATGTTTTTTGGGTCATAGGATCCAAATTTGAGGTCGAAAATTCCCTTCTGGCCGACAGGGATCCCTCAAATCCAAAATGGCCTCCATTTTGGGGATGACATATTATTTCCGAAAGACTCGTATAATCGAGTGAGGTGTCTTTTTACATGTTTTTTGGACCACATGATCAGAAACTGGGATCCAAACTGTGTCCCTGTGGGCCGGAAGGTAAGATTTGTCCCTTAGCACCTTGATTGTATCGTTTTTATCAACTATTTAAATACAAACTCAGAATTTCACTGTTAGAATGGCGCCAACCCCACCAAGAATGCTCTATTCTTACAAATAATGTTTGACCTTTTTGCCTAGCAGGGGATATAGTCCCCTGCTTCACAAAAAAACTAGGGCAAGAGAAATAGGAACATAACAAAAATTATCTTCTTCAAACAGAGAAACAGTGAAAACAGTGAAATTCTGAGTTTTTATTAAAATAGTTGATAAAAACGATACAATCAAGGTGCTAAGGGATAAATCTTACCTTCCGGCCCACAGGGACACAGTTTGGATCCCAGTTTCTGATCATGTGGTCCAAAAAACATGTAAAAAGACACCTCACTCGATTATACGAGTCTTTCGGAAATAATATGTCATCCCCAAAATGGAGGCCATTTTGGATTTGAGGGATCCCTGTCGGCCAGAAGGGAATTTTCGACCTCAAATTTGGATCCTATGACCCAAAAAACATAAAAAAAGACATCTCACTCGTTACCAAAAGCTGGAATTGAGAATTTTTACTCCGGGGCCTATTTTTGGCCGCCATCTTGAATTTGCGCGATCCCTTTTAGTCGTGAGGGATTTTTGACCTCATATTCGGATTCTACGACCAAAATTACATAGGAATCGATGTGTCACTTGACATTTTGAGGGAGTTGTAACATTTGCACCCCGCGGCGGCGCATATCGGCCGCCATTTTGGCTTTGGGTGGGCCAAAAAAAAAAACGGCCCAACGAATGATTTTCTTTTCAGCGGGGATGTTTTCCTGAGGTGTTTCGCTATACTTTTCCGCTTTCAGACATGGGGACTTTCATTTTCTTAATTAAATTTAGTTAAAACCCACTGTGGGTATGTTTTGGTTCCTTTTTGCTTAACGCGGTTCAATTGGACGTATTTCTATCAAACGGAACTATGTGCATTAAGACATGAGCCCTGAGACCAATTAGAATACATGCATAACAGGGCTCACGCCATAATGCACGTAGTACCGTGTGACAGAAATGCGTCCAATTAGGCAGTGACGAGGCGTGAATGATCGATGAACGATATCTTTCTGTTTGAAGCTATGGTAAAGAATCGACTATGAAGGTGTTTGTTGAACACCCTGTTTATCGATCCTTTGCCATGGGTTCAATGGCTGATCAATAGATCTGCAAAAAAGCATGCCACGCCACTGCTGGTGACAGGTCGCCCACGAAAGTTTATTTTCAATCGGCGCTAGTCTCTAAAGGCGCAGTTTTGTTTTGTTCCCGCGAGTCCGTGAATTTTGAAATTCGGACTTTCTTCAAGCTGGTCATAATTTTGCAAATTTTCGTTTCTTACAGGTAAGGATCTGGTTTTGACACTGAGTGCCATGCTGCAAGACTTACAAGCGTGTAAGTACATTTAATTCATAGAGGCTGTTCCAAAAATGGTGTATGGTAATTACACGTGCGACGCAATGCAATTAGGTTGTAAATAAGTAAACTAATGAAAATTGAGCTGTTCGATAAAATATTAATGGACTTACAACGTAATAACTGACGATCTCTCTCTTTCTGAATGGATGGGAAATTCAACGTTTGGGAACTCAACGTGGTCATCAGAACAGAAAAGTTTACTTTAGTGTAAGGCGCACATGAGCAACTATATTAACTCTGATGTAAGCATTTGGTATCTCCACGTTTTGAAGGCGATTTTAGAATTGCGCTAGCTTCATGTTCGTCACAGTTTTGCGTTGTTTTAGAAGGGATTGAATTCTCAAGAATATATCAACTGAACTTCCTTGTTACGACGGATCGGTCATTCAAGAAGTACAATATTGCCAATTTGCGATGTTGCACATTTCGAAGCCATTTTTATAAGTATATCATAGAAGCGGAACACGTTCGCATGTCCTACTGAAGCAACAAGCTGTTGCAGCTTTAAGGCTGAACAGACTTTTTAGATCAAATTGCGGACGAAATTCTGTGAAATTCATGATCCGTCTAAGGGAATTTGATAACGCCGAATGGTTCATGCGGGGTTTTTCCTAAGCACAGCAGTTTATATGTGTGTGCGTCAACTAACCCGCCATACTTACGTGCTTCGGAGAAACGCCGTATGAGCTTTTGGATGATACCAAATTTCGTCCAAGAAAATATTCATTTTTGAAGAATGTCATGAATATTTTTCCTTGAAATTTTCAGACTTTTTAGATCAAATTACGGACGAAATCCTGTGAAAAATCGGCGGAGAGAAATTCCTAAATTTCCTTGAAAATTCGTGTTTTGTTGAAGGGAATCTGGCAACATCTAAAGGCTCATACGGCGTTTTTCCTTAGCACGGCAGGACAGTTCATACATATGTGCGTGAACTGACCCGTCATACCGCCGTGCTTCGGAGGAACGCCGTATGAGCATTCGAATGTTGCCAAATTTCCTCTCAGAAAATATCAATTTTTGAAGAATGTTATGTATATTTTTCCTTGACATTTTCAGACTTTTTAGATCAAAACACAGACGAAATTCTGTGAGAAATGTGCGGAGGAAAAATTTACAAATTTCCCTGAAAGTTCGTGTATTGTTTAAGGGAATTTGGCAACATCGTGGCTAATGCGGCGTTTATCCTTAGCACGGCCTCTTAGAAAATATCCATTTTTGAAAAACGTTACGCAATTTTTTCCTTGACATTTTCAGACTTTTTAGATCAAATCACGGACGAAATCCCGTGAAAAATCGGCGGAGAGAAATTCACAAATTCGCCTGAAACTTCGTGTTTTGTTGAAGGGAATTTGACAACTCCCGAACGTTCATATGGCGTTTTTCCTTAGCACGGCAGGACAGTTGGATTGCATTTTGCAAAAAGGAAGAAGGAGCAGTGCAATGTTGCTAAGATTGTGCAACTTCACCCATTGAAATATTAACTATTAATATCCTAAAAAAATATAAAATTTACATGGTAATTTCTGTCTTAAATTTACAGTTTTTAGCGAGTGAAATAGAAACTGTTTAGAGATAATCAGGTGTTCCTTCCAAGACGAAAGGAGCTGCACAATTTTAGCAATATTGTAATTTTCCCAGGACCTTTTTGCAAAATGCAATGCAGTTCATATGTGTGTGCGTGAATGAACTGACCCGTCGTGGGCCTAGGCGCCGCGGGCCGATAATGAGCCCCGGTTACGCGCGTGAGGGGGAGGGGGAGGGGGGTGAAAACAAGGAGAAGGCACAAGGAGCGGCGCAACACCGGCTGCTCATTACTATTCCGGCGGCGCCCGGTAGAATTATGCACTCGCGACCCACGACAGTGGCGCTGTCGGCGGCCGCGTAATGAACTCCCCTCTTTTTCCCGGCGCACGGTGGATCGAACATTAAATTGTCGACTAGAACTGCAAATTCTGGTGTTTATTTCGTCACATTTTAAATTTTAAGGGGTGGTTCGGGTAGAAAATTTTACGAGGAAGCCAATGGAACCACTTTTATAGCCTCGACGTTTTGTATAATCGGAGTTATCAGGGTTTAAAGTCTCCAAATTAGAGAGGTTGAACATTAAATTGTCGACTAACACTGCAAATTTTGGTGTCTATTTCGCCACATTTTAAATTTTAAGGGGTGGTTCGGGTAGAAAATTTCACGAGGAAGCCAATGAATATACTTTTATAACCTCAAAGTTTTGAATAATTGGAGTTATCAGGGTTTAAAGTTTCCAAATTAGAGAGGTTGAACATTAAATTGTCGACCAAAACTGCAAATTTTGGTGTTTATTTCGTCACATCGTCACCTTCCAGGCAAAGTATCACAAGCGCCATGCGACGTTTACAAATTTCCGCCGCCATTTTATTTCTTTACTGAGAAATTGTTGGTTGAATCTGTTTGGAAATTTCACTAAATTTTATCGGCAGCACAAAGAAAATTCAGTGAAATTTTTGGACAGCTTCGTTAACAATATCTCTGTAAAAAAATAAAATGGCGGCGGAAATTTTTAAACGTCGCATGGCGCTTGTGATACTTTGCCTGGAAGGTGACGACATTTTAAATTTTAAGGGGTGGTTCGGGTAGAAAATTCCACGAGGAAGCCGATGGAAACACTTTTATAACCTCAAAGTTTTGTATAATCGGAGTTATCAGGGTTTAAAGTTTCCAAATTTTGTCCGACTCGAGATTGACTATCTCCACTGTGCGGCGCTGAGTTATGGGCCATTTGCGGCGCTCCGAATTCGGTTTCCGAGCTGCCCGATTGCCCGCCAAGATGGTGCACTTAACCGGAGGCCGGGATATTAGCCCGCCGCCGGTTAACCGCCGACAAATGGTCTCTCCGCCGCCGCCCCCTCCGCCGCCGCGGGAGGCAAATTAGCTACGAGCCGTGCCTCCCAACGCCTTTTTATGCGCCCCGATGATTTCCTGCGGGACGCCGCCTATCGACGCCGCCCATTCGATTTTTAGAGGGAACGGATATACAAATTTGAGGCGTCCGCGGATATGAGAATGCATGAATGGATACTAGAGACAGTTTGCTTCGTTTACAAGAATAATTCCGACGGTGGAATTCTCAAAACACGTATCTCGATTTGCGGCGCACAGTGCACTGAAAAAAAAATCTCGGTGTATTTACTAAGAAAATGGTAAAATTACCAAGAATTCAGGGTTCTATTTGATCCCAGTTTTTTCTTGGTAAAGTTACCATTCATGGAATCGGTAATTTTACCGAGAAATCTAAGTAAAATTATTGATCTTTCTCGGTAATTTTACTGGACCTTGGTAAAAACGCCAATATTTTTTATCGACTGTGGTAGAATTACCGAGATAAAATGACAAAGTTACCGGGAATTGATTACCAATAAAAGTGGTATTCTTACCTGGAAAAAACAGTAAAAATACCGGTTTTTAGGTAAGCTCACCAGTCTGTCTTGGTAAAATTACCAATAATTGGTAAAAAAAGTGAGATGGTAAAGGTACCAACGGACCTTGGTAAAAACGCCGAGAATTTTTTTCAGTGTATCGACGCGACCCGTTCGATTTTTAGAGGGAACGGATACAAATTTGAGGCGTCCGCGGATACGAGAATGCACGAATAGGTACTAGAGAGAGTCTGCTTCGTTTACAAGAATAATTCCTCAAAACACATATCTCACATTGCGGCGCACAATGGATCGAGTCAATAGGAGAGGTCAGACAACACTGAAAGTCTACTTGATTTTTAACACAGTGATACTATTTAGTGAAAATAAGCAGAATTATGGTAGTATCCATCAGAACTTTGGTGATACTTACCACAATATGGTACATGCTACGATAGAGTCTAGTATTTATTATACCGTACTCGTATCACTGTGTCAGAGTATGGTGGAATCAACCATATTTTTTTTTTCAGTGGAGATTTTAAAACTGTAAACGCTTTTAACTCAGTCTATACACAACTTTGAGGTTCTAAAAGTGGTTCCGTTGGTTTTCTTGTGAAATTTTCTTCTACAAGCACCCCTTGAAATGTAAAATGTGACGAAATAAAGACCAGAATTTGCCGTCTCAGTCAAAAATTTCATGTCCGACCTCTCTAATTGACTCGATACACTGTGCGGCGTTGCACATTTTCTGGCCTGGTGAAAAACTATGGAAGTGCTACAAACTTCAGCTAGAGGTAAAAGCAGAGTTATTTCTTGTAGAAAATGGCTCAGAAATCGCGATGAGCGCATTTAAAAAGTCTGAAATACATTCCTACCTTCAATCTACGGAAGAAATGTGCGTTTTTTAAAGCTTCTCCCTTCAAAAATGATACCACGGCACAGGTATTAATTCGTACCTAAAGTCGTTCCATCGAAACCTTGCGTACTAGGATGCTTAATATTCTACTTACACTGAAAAAAAAAACACATTGGATCTAGAGTCTAGACTCTTAAAAACATTGACAAGAAAAGGACTCTGATTCAATCAGATTTAAGCTTAAATCAAAAGGAAATCCGCTCAAATTAAGAGGTTTGGTTCTTGGTTTAAGCTTAGATCTGATTGAATCAAGAGTCCTTTTTCTTGTCAATGTTTTCAAGAGTCTGGACTCTAGATACAATGTGTTTTTTTCCAGTGTGGCTGAGGTTTCCGCGCAAATCGTGAGGAAGCATCATGGTCGATGGTCTTCATCAAACGAAAGGAATCCATTCGTCTCTGGCGCAAAATTCTGCGAAAATATTAAGAATCGGTTCCGCTTCGGTGAACCTTTAGATTCATGAAAAAGGAAAGGAGATTTTGAAACACTAAATTCGAGATACGTGGGCTGCAAATTCCGCATTTCGAAACCAACGCAATATGTAAGCGCGGTAAAAGAATGGACACGCGTTAATTACGGCGGCGCAGAGATACAACTATTCGAACTTGAAGGATGTCCGTATTGCAGCTCCAAAATTGAAGGCGCGATGGCGCGAGGCGTGAACTCACAATGCTTCACTCTGTGCTGCCGATGAGGTATCGCTCGGATTCGGGATAAAAGTTTAAAGTAAAAGTCCGAATACTTCTCTCCTATCCTCGGGCTAGTTGACCCTCGATGTTTTCTCTTTTTTTTTCAATTTTATGTCTGATGTTTCGATACATTTGTAGAGCTTTATCTAAAGCTCGTAAGTACCGGCCCAAGGGCATCCCTTGCAATGAATCTCTGAAATCATGCAAAAAATTCAATTTACAAAGGTAATTTTTGTCATTAATTTATAGTTTATTGAGAGTGAAGATAAAACTTATTTACATGATCAGTTCATATTTGCAACGTAAACAAAGTTGCACAATCTTAGCGACATTTGAATGCTTTTACTTCCTTTTTGCAAAATGCAATCCAATGTGTGCGTGTGCTCTTTTTGCCAAAGGACGCAACATTTGCCTCTCTAACCTGGAGTATAGTCATCTCATTTTTTCTCCTACCTCAAGGCACATTTTCTGGACTCCATCACATGTTACGTGTTTATGTTCCACTAAACTTCATCAAACTATTCAAACAAACATGGTGTAGCGTGACCACTAAGTCGGTTTAAAAAATCTTGGTTTTCCGCGAATGCGTCCCCCAATCCCCCATCCCTTTGAGGGATTTTTCTGTAGTCGAGTTTGTCTAGAATTCCAACAGAGTCCCAAGACGAGGGCTTAGAGTGTTGACTCCACGGAAAACTTTTCTGCGTCTGCCGGCATAGCTTGCCTGGAAAACCCACGGTTGTCAATTTGATAGGAAATTCGTTGTTTAGAGTAAGCTTTCAACACACAAAAACCAAAGGTAATGGAACCAGTAACTTGCACTGAAAAGCTTAATGTTTTGGCATTCTTGTACTATATTGCCTGAGTTTTCTCTCTAAATGGGCTTCTTGAGACGGGTCCGATTAAAGGTATGGAGATATTGAAACAAAAGATATGTCATCAAGTTGAGCGCAGTAAACGATTCATATTGAACATTTTTGCGATAGATCTGATGCACGCAGAAGGTACAGCCAAGTGCATTAACTTGTCACACATAAAATTTCACAATTGCTTGAAGAAAATTGATTAAGTTGGAAATGCACACATATACACACAACATTAGCAGTGATGCCGTGTTTTCATTTTTAGAGTCCCCAAATAAAGTGGCAGCTCTGTCTCTGATTTGCTCCCTATCTTTGCATGGAGAGTTTGTCTTGATGTAGAGGTGAACTCTCAGGATAGCGTGGGATATCCCCTCCATTTTGGCCTCAACTTGAGAGCTTTTTCTGAGCTTGGGAGTTGATTTCAGAGAAAACCAGTGGCACTATCGTGTTTCCCGCGAACTTTTACATGATAATTAATAGTCAAATCGCAAATTCCTCACACATGCAACATCTCCATTCAACCCGATTAGGGACACTCAATTACGTGAAGAAGTGAAACACCAACTTCCGTCTTGGTGTAGAGGTCCAGTTACACGATCAAATTGAGCCATCAAGTTGGGCCGGTGCTAGGTCATTTTTCCTAAATTTTTTTTTCCTACATCACGTTTTCCGAATACTTTTTCCTACTCATTTTTTGTCCCATTACAGTAAGTCCTACGAGTGAGATGTCCCACTGGCTTTTTTCCTAAGGGCGTTTGTCCTAACAATCCAAAAATAATTGAAACGTAAAAATGAGTAGAGTAAAGGGAAATGTTTCAAAAACAGTAGGTAAAGTTTTCTCAGCGAGCCGAATATAAGCGCGTGAACAGGAGACATCACAAGCTGAGCCTTCTATACCCTCAATATTAGGAGGAGAATGAAGCTCGTTACTTACGGGCATGCGGCCACAACTTTAACTTGTGAGGTACCTATGTTGTTTTTTTACTTTCTCGCTCCCCTAGTTTTAAAATTGAATTTAGGACAAATGCCCCTAGGAAAAAAGCCAGTAGGACATCTCACTCGTAGGACTAACTGTGATGGGACAAAAAACGAGTAGGAAAAAAGTATTAGGAAAAATTGCAGTAGGAAAAAATGTTTTAGGAAAAATGACTTGCCACCAGTTGGGCCTCTCATTGGTCACATCCTCACCTCAGGTCTTGTTCCACCAATCAGAGCTTCAGTTTGATGGCTCAATTTGATCGTGTAACTGGACCTTAAGGTGGAAACGAGGGCTGAGACCCGGCAACAGCGCTCGTAACGCTGACGGGGAAAAACAGGGGACCCGGTGGAAAGACCCCAATAAATATTCACACATAGCTATCAAACACGGGGCTTTAAAATAAATGAATGCACTTTGTGTAATGGCCCGGAGCCGGGAGCAGGGCCGGAGCGGCGGGAACTCTTTGGGAGATGAGTTTTAATAAAGGATGCAGCGCGGGCGGTTTCGGGGCGTTATGAAGGCGTTACGCAAAACCAGACAGACAACGCGCCGCGCACGAATCAGCGCCGCGGAGCATTAGTCTCCTCGGCCTCATATTTGCCCGGCGCGTCACGGATGATGGGAACGGCGCAAAGTTTTCCCGACGACGCACCTGGAGTTAAGTGAAAGTCGAGCGCCCCGAGAACCCCGTTGCCGTTTTTTGCAGCGTGGCTCGATGAATGGTACTGAGCGAAAAAAAGAGTCTGGAAAATATTGGGAAAAATGGAGGATTTGCAGGTGTCTGAAATTTTGTGAATTTCATCTTTCGAGGATATCCTTGGTTTGTATTTTTTCTTGTTTTTTCTTTCTTTTTTTTACTGCTTCAAATAGCCCACAAGGGCTAAAACTGCCCATTATAGTCCCGTCCCCATCCGTCCCTAACAACCAGTCCCAGGCAACCATTGTTTGAGACCATCAAACTCAGGTCGCCTGGCCGGGAATCGAACCCAGCACCTCCCGATCATACACTGGAAAAAAAAAACACATTTGATCTAGAGTCCAGACTCCTGAAAACATTGACAAGAAAAAATACTCTTGATTCAATCAGATTTAAGCTTAAATCAAAAAGAAATCCGCTCAAATTAAGAGGCTTGGCTCTTGATTTAAGCAAAAATCCGATTGAATCAAGAGCATTTTTCTTGTCGATGTTTGCGATACAACCCCTACATCATAGGAGGCCAACAACGTGAACAATCATTAGGGAAACTATGAAAAAATAACCTAATCTGCTAAAATACGTGTCTTTAAATGGAAAATGCCGCCAGAAGACGTCATGAGGCAGCACATTTTCTCACTTTTAAACCTATTTTTCTCCAATTTTCCATGTCGGAAAAAAATTACGAAAAATACTGCGAGCTCAGCTCATTAAGTACTTTCGGATAAAACAATAAAATTTGTGTGTGCAGATTCTCCACTTTCTTTAAAGGAAATTAATATTTAAATCAATGTCGGAGTGTCAAGGGAAGATCACGTTCTAAATGAAGGGGACGTGAAATTATGGGCGTCGAAAACAACATAGTCCATGACATTTTCACGAGACGGCTGGTCTCGTATGGGCATGTCCAATGAATGCCAGATGACAGGTTGCCTAAGAAGGTTCTGGATTCGGTCCCCCCTGTGTTTGGTGCGATGCGAGAAGTATTCATGCAGTCTTGGAGGCGCTTTTGTTTGGCGCTGACCGCGCTGTTTGGCGCAATGCGTGAAGTATTCATACTGTCTTGCAGGTGCTGATATGAGTTTGACACTGACCGCACCGTGTTTGGCGCGATTATTCGAACTCGCGTTAGGATATTCGCATAGTTCGTCTCCCCTGGCAGAAAACGTAGAGGACGCCCTGCTAAATCGTGGCTTTAGGGAATAAGGCAGGAAATGAAGAGATGCGATCTGCTGGAGGAGCTCTAGAAGAAGAATTTACCATTCCATCACGCTATGTGAAATACAGCGTGAAGGAATGGTAAATTCTACCTATCTTTTTTTTTAGTGCGTTAAGAGAGGAGGAGGAGGAGGAGGAGGATCAACATTAGTGTCACTGTCACTTGCACTGTCCTCATGCTGTTTTTGACACTGAGTTAATTTGTCATTTGGCGCTGACCTGAGTTTAAGATCTATTCCAAGGGGAAATGTCATTTGTATCAAATTGATCAAATTGCATACCCGCTGAATTGCAGGAGCTTCGAACGATCGCCGATCATTGATATTTTGATTGATGCAATTTGGCTACGTTTCAAGGTTCATATGGCGTTATCTCTATCAGGTCAGGGTCATAAGGTGGCCGCAACTGTGAGAGTAGCCTAATTGACTGTCATCAAAAATGTAGGAAGGCTTGTAGATAACCAATGAATTTTAATCCATGTTCAATGAAAGTCCCAAAAAGTTCCATCTTTCACGCCTCAAAGTTCAAATTTAGTCTCGTGTAATGGAACGCCAACCTTTAGTCCATTACTGAGTCGGAAAATGTCTCGTTCAGTATTGTTGTCAGGTTAGACCTGTGTCAGCTAAAAAGCAAGAGACGTGATATAAACTGAGCTGAGTAAGAGGAAACCATGTCACGTCAAGTTGAACGCTCTTTGAGGTTTTATTCTTTCGTAAAATTTCAATTGAAAATTTAAGTACAAACACATATTTTTCTGAGGTGCTTCCTTCATTTCCGATTCATTTAAAAAAATTGCGAACGGTCACACTCAAAAATTTTTAAGCTCCTAATTTTATTTTTCAATCCATACTTTGGTTTCAACCAATTTAATTTCCGTGACTAGATGCGATCTAGTTTTGAACCCACTGCTAACCTTCGTTACTGTAAAGAACGAAATTCTCTCCAAACGACGGTGCGCTTACAACATTTGATTTTTTTCACGCTGGCAATAATGAAAACCACATTCCAAATTCCTTTGTGGTGGGTTGGAAAGTGGATAGGTTCAGTTACACGATCAAATTGAGCCATCAAACTGAAGCTCTGATTGGTGGGAAAAGACCTGAGGTGAGGATGCGACCAATGAGAGGCCCAATTTGATGGCTCAATTTGATCGTGTAACTGGACCTGATGGATGCAAACGTCCGCCGAAATTCATCAAGCAACTGACTTCAATTCTGGACTTCGGCAGAGCGTTCTTCTCCTTCGTTTTGCAACCATTTCAAGCAAGTTGAAAAAGTCGGCCAAAGCCACCCGCGAAAATGCACCTGATATAGTTTCAGGCGATTTTATGACAAAAGCCAATGGCATCTTTTCAAGGGATCCCTGCACAGTTTGAAAACAATGCCGGCGGGTAACAAATGTAAACTACTCTCGCTGTAAACCGCCGCGTTCTATGCTGCCGTGCTGAGGAAAAACGCCGTATGAACATTCGAGAGTTGCCAAATTTCCTTCGACAAAATGTCCATTCTAAAGGAAAGTTATGAATATTTTGTCTTTAAATTTACTGAATCTTTAGGTGAAATTGTGAACTAAATTATCTGAAAAATTTGGAGGAAAATAATTACGAATTTACTAGGAACTTTGCGTTTTATGAGAGGAAATTTGGCAACGCCTGAAGGTTCATACGGCGTTCTCCCTTAGCACGGCAGTATGAGGCGCTGCCGTCAAGGAAATTTTCAAGCCGAAACTGAGCAACTTCAGTGCTTTTATTAATCTGTCAGGAGGAGAATGCAAGTGGCTTGGTTGCCAATTTTACCCCGACCCGCCCGCCAATCAATACCAGCTTCGCGAAACCGCGCTAAATTTGCAATTTCCCGAGGCACTAACTTTTCATGCCTCATTAGACCGTGTATTGCATGGCAGGAAATCTCGACTTTAATTACTATTGACTCTCTCGCCCACATTCTTACCTCTCCATTCACGTTGTTTCCGTTGTTGTCATACCACACTTAAAAACCCATCTAATTTTAAAATATCGCTGAAAAATCATTGATTGTAAATCTTTTCTTTACAACAACGGAGTCCCCATGGTTGTCATTTTTTACGCAAAAATGTTTCCTTCAACTTTAATTTCTATAGGAGAGGTAGTGGGAATTTTATATCGCGTGGCAGCTGTGTTTAGCTCTAAAC
Organism: Bemisia tabaci; assembly: GCF_918797505.1. Classification (NCBI taxonomy): domain Eukaryota; kingdom Metazoa; phylum Arthropoda; class Insecta; order Hemiptera; family Aleyrodidae; genus Bemisia; species Bemisia tabaci. Next base: position 28,214,503 of record NC_092801.1, on the reverse strand, counting down.
TACGGTCAATGGAGTAAAACTACCGCTGTAGAAGGCATAATGGCTACAGTTTCGAGTCATTTATGCATTTGAATGATGTTGCGAAGCTCTGCGAACTAGGTTTTGATACCCATTTTATGCTAGATAGTATTTCCAAGAATTTTTTTCTTTTCCCTTCTCAGGAATCAGGTCGCGTTTTCCTTTTCATTTCCCTCTTCAAGCAAGGCTTTTTAGGAATTTGTTCATAAACACGATTATATACTTCGTTGCGGCGCGGCGTTTAAGTTCTATTCCGCTGGAGCCAGCTTTCGATAAAAAGTGCTTGCTCACTTCAATTTATTCACGTTTTTTCCCCAAAAAGAAGGTCATTTTAAGGAAACCTTGGAAAATAAGATGTCATCATGATGATCAAATGGTTTTTAAAGAGGCGAAAAAATCTTCAATGATCATTGCAAGAGTATTGTCGAATGAATCTGTTGCACGCAACAGATATACCCAAGTGAGTAGTCTCTCTGCGCTAGAAATTGCACAAAAATCACTTTAGACATATACAAAAATGTCTAAGACCTCTCTCCAGCACGCGTTTTGCGTTGAACATTGCGGACTCGTTTATTTCGGTTACGATTTTTTACTCCTCTCTCTAAGGAAACGTAGTTGCTGGCGAATGAAATAATCTGCTTGCATATTCGGGTTTATAAAAACTAGTTAGAAACATCGCATACTGCGTGCTGAGGATTGAATTTCATAGTGTTTTGATTTGCCCTCATAAATTTTCGTACACTTTTATCCGAGGGAAGGCTATTCATTTGTCTTGTATATCTTGGAGAAAATATAGACTCTTTTGACTCCTGTTTATATCATAATCATTTTTTTCTTAGCACGGTAGTACAGCTCCAGTTGAGTGTGAAATTTGTGGGCGATTTTCGTCCTAGAATATTACCACAATCCTCTTCAATGGTTAACTTTCAATGACTCAATTTAAGTTTTTGTAAACCAAGATTCCCATTCAATGTGAACGGGCAAAATCATCGTTTACCTCACGAAAGAACTTAACTACATTTCAATTTTGGCAAATTTCCTAGCGCAAATTGCTTTTTTCCCAGGAGAATCCTGAACATTTCCAGCAGAAAATTCCGCTGATTTTTCTTCTGATCTAGTAGAAAAAGTAGACAAATTTCAAATAAAAACTGCGCAGTTATTCCCTTGTAAAAATCTGAATTGTTCGAGTCAATTTTGCAACCTTGAAATGCAGTTACGTTATACTTCTTCCGGGGAACGACATGATTTAGGGAACATTTCGAGTACAGCCCCTCAGAGCGCTAACTATGCGGATATTTTCCCAGTTTCCGAACATAGCATCCGAAAATACCCCAACAACAAAATCACGCCAAAGCCACTCATCATTGCGCAATTACACTGGAAATGTTTCTCAAAAAGCGCGACACTCTCTCCGAGAACGACTCATACATATAATTACTCGCAATCCAACAGGTCACGAGTCAAAATCACTTAACTAAATTTCAATGTTGCCAAATTTCCTGGCGCAAATTGCTTTTCTACCAGGAAAGTCCTGCAGAACATTAAGCTGATTTTGCTTCTGATCTAGTAGAAAAAGTAGACAAATTTCAAAAGAAAACTGCGCAGTTATTCTCTTGTAAAAATTTGAATTGTTTGAGTCTGTTCGTCATCTCTCGGATGAAGGCACGCAACTCCATTTCAAGGTTGTCAAATTGACTCAAACAATTAAAATATTTACAGACATGTATTTTTGTAATTCTTTTTAAAAATTATCCTAACTTTCGCTTGAAATCCGAGGAATAATCAGCGAAACCTTCGGTTAGAATGTCGAAGATTCTCCTGGATAAAATGCGATTTGCAACAGGAAATTTGGCAACATTGAAATGCAGTTATGTTTTTTTGTGCGGAAAACGACAAATTTCGCAACCTTGGTATGTAGTTACGTTATTTCTTCCGGGGAACGACAAAATTTAGTAAACATTTCGAGTACAACCCTTCAGAACGCACGCTATGCGGATATTTTCCCAGTTTCCGAACATAGTATCCGAAAACACCCCGACAACAAAATCACGCCGAAGCCACTCATCATTGCGCAATTACACTGGAAATGTTTCTCAAAAAGCGCGACGCTCTCTCCGAGAACGACTCATAACTACTCGCGATCTAACAGGTTACGAGTCAAAATAGCTTCCAGAGCGCACTTCCGTCTCTCACTTTTTGCGTTAACTTTTCCCGCCGCCGCTGCCGCCCTTGAGCGTAAAGTTTTATGCTCACCCGGGAACGTGTTACGCCAAGTTTTTACGCCTCCGCTCTACGTCATGCGGCGCACAGTAGATCGAGTCAATGGGCAAAGTCGGACAAAATTTGGAAACTTTAAACGCTGATAACTCCGTCCGTACAAAGTTTTAAGGTTCTAAATGTACCTCCATCGGTTTTCTCGTAAAATTTTCTTTTGTGCTGGTTACACGCTCAAATTTCCATCAATTTCCGATCAAATGGTGACTGGTGCGCACCATCTACCATCAAATTTCTCCGGCCTACAAAAATCTGATGGTAGATGATGGAACTGTGAGACTCATCCTTCATCTGATCTCCACACAACCGTGCTTATTTCATGCTTTTTTTAATCAACACGCTGTTTTAATTAATTTTACTCATCGATCTAGATAACTCTCGACCGCCATCTTGGTCATCATTTTGATCGGAATTTGACGGAAATTTGAGCGTGTAACCAGGCCATTACAGAAACACCCCATAAAGTAAAATGTGACTAATTAAACATCATTTGCAGTTTTGGTTAAAAATTTCATATCCGACTTCTCTAACTGACTCGATCCACTGTGCGTCACGCGGCGGAAGTTCCCCGGGTACTTTCATCGCCGTCATAATCATTTTGAACCGCGATGTTTTTTTGATTGGGTCACGGTGTTTTTGCCCCTTTGGCTCGCTGTTCGGGCGCCTGGGAAAGTATGGAGTTTGGAGGGTGTTTCACGACTAATAAGTCCGGGTTTCAAATCGTCGTTTCCCATACGAAGAAATGTAACTCCATTCCATGATTGCAAAATTGACCCAATACAGGGATCAAGGGTTAAAAGGCAAGACTGCAGGAGCGTGTTCTACATATAATGGAAATGTTGCATGTGTGAGGAATTTGCGATTTGACTACTTATTCTTATGTAAAAGTTCGCGAGAAACACGATGGTGCCACTGGTTTTCTCTGAAATCAACTCCCAAGCTCAAAAAAAGCTCTCAAGTTGAGGCCAAAATGGAGGGGATATCCCATCCTATCCTGAGAGTCCACATCTACATGAAGACAAACTCTACATGCAAAGATAGGGAGCAAATACATTAGCAGGGTTGCCGTGTTTTCAGTTTTGGAGTCCCCAAATAAAGTGGCAGCCCTGTCAATGTATATGTATTTGCTCCCTATCTTTGCATGGAGTTTGTTTTGATGTAGAGGTGGACTCTCAGGGTAAGGTGCGATATCCCCTCCATTTTGGCCTCAACTTGAGAGCTTTTTTTGAGCTTGGGAGATTATTTCAGAGAAAACCAGTGGCACCATCGTGTTTCTCGCGAACTTTCGCATAAGAATCAGTAGTCAAATCGCGAATTCCTCACAAATGCAACATCTCCATTCCCTTGCATTCTTACGACCCTCGACTAACGAGCACAACCCATCTTTCCAACGTGTCTCTGTTTTCTTTTGCCAGAAATACGTCCAAATGACCAACAGTTTCTGGTAAAATTACGATATGCGAAGGGAAATTTCACAGCGTTGAAATGTAGTTCCGCTCCTTCATCTCGAGTACGACGAAACGTCGGGCATAAATGTTTGTTTATAAACCTTGCCAATGCGTGCTTCGTACGTTCCTTGTAGTTATGAACGGCCCGTTTACGGCTTACGACTGTGTTTTAAGACCTTTGCAGGTGGCGATGTCGCTGTTTAGCGATGGGTGCTTGAGTAATTTAACGATGACGGGAATATTAGTGTCGCCGGTTTAGCGCTTAGTGTTCTTAAATCTGCGAGACAAAGTTATAAACAAAAAAAACAAACAAGTGCCGTTGAAAATCGTTTACATTTGTAACCTTGAATGAATTCTTACAAGTATGCCGTAAATGAACAGAGTTCATCTCAAAAGAACCAACCCAAATTAAGGTGAAACTGAGGAAAAGAGGTTTGAAGTTGTATTCCTGCATGAAGCTTGATGTAGAAAATAAACATTAACCCCTCTTTTCATAAACTAATTTCTGTTTTTCGACTTTCAGTTTTTGACAGGAGAAAAAATGCATCTAGTGGAACTCAAGAACATTCTTAACACAGTTTTTTCAAAAATGTTGGTTGGCTCCTTTCTGATGAACTCGCTCCAAATAGTCACTGCTGAAAATTTCAAATTAATCTATATTATATTGGTTAAGCGCAATCAATTGAAATAAAAAGTAACTTCCACGACATAACTTCCACGACATTATGTGGTTACAATTTGACCGCGCTAAGCTGAAAGGAACCAAGCCACATAAGCTATTTCCAAATTTAATTGGGCAATTCAATGTTCTGCGTGAAAACGATTGTGCAGATTACAGGAAGAGTCACCCCATGTGGAATTCATTTCTGATTGGACTGCGAAAGGGAAGTGAGAGAGAAAATAAATGAAAACAAGCAGGAAGCTCCAACGCATTCGCGTCGGAAAGCGGCTCTGCATGGCGACGGTAGGTAGTTGTTACGCGTTTACGGTTTCCTTGGTAACCTTTGTTTGCTATCAGCTGATGTCGAGTAGTATGACTAGGAAGCTCCAACCACGGCATTCTTCGAAAAAAGCGCGAAAACTTATAGATTTGAATTTTCAAATTTTAAACGTAAAGTACATTTTTTCCAGTGCGAGATTAAAGCACAGACCCGTTTTGAATTATTGACAGTATCACCATGATTCCAAAAATACACTACACAACATAGCATTCGCTCACAGGAAAAAGATATCAATTAAAATAAAATCAGTCCCCCCTAAACAGCAGAAAATGGCGCCGATTCCCATCAACCAACACGCGGTCTCTCCAATGTAACATGGTCCGTTGATACTCCCCAGTTGGGACCGTCCGGAATAGCAGCTCTAGTGCAAGCACCAGAGCCGCTAAAAAGCAGTAACTGAAACCTCCAATTCACTCTAGGTTATCTAATTATTTCATTTTAATTATGCTGAGTTTGTAGTTCCCCTCCCGCTTGGCAGCCGAAATGAGTACAAGAGAAAAAATATTTTCTTCGGTGAGCCTGGTTTTTAAATCCAAATTTATGAAATTGGCGGTAAATTGCGGAATATGTGTAGAAGGTCAAGGATAAGGCTATGCAAAAGCTCTTTACAATGCCACTTGTCGATACCAGCTTCTCCGCGTTTCTGAATTTCTATTGGCCAATAAATGGCAGTTGTTGGCGCGTATGCGTAGTATACCACATTTGCGATCGTTTCGACCCCCTACTCGATACAGTGTATCGAGTGCCTGAGTAGCTCACAGGAAAGTGACTGGCGGGCTCGTCATGAATATCTAAAAGCTTGTAGAAAAGTTACCAGTGCTTCAATTTTTTAGGTTGATTGATTTTTGTAAATTTTGGGGGGCCGTAGCTCCGACCGGGGGCACACTTTTGGAAAAAAAAATTGCAACAAAAGAATCTTATTTTGACCCAGAACACGCTCCTGCATTCTGGCCATTTAAGGTCATTCGACGGTTGTCATTTTTGGTGTGAGATTGACGTGCGATATATCGCATCAATTCGTTCCATAACTTCAGCTACTTGTCATTTTTTTCGAATTCTGAAATCACACTTTTGTTGTCATGAAAAAAAAAAATTGATGTACCAAAGACAAAGAAATTCAACGTAATGAAGACAGGGTTTTTTTAGAGGAAAATAATATCGCATTCGAGTGCAGTTTCGATTTCAGTATCGAATGCGATAATTTTCCTCTAAAAAACCCTGCCTTTATTACGTTGAATTTCTTTGTCAAATTTGGTACATGAATGTCTTAGTCTCACGACAACAGAAGTGCGATCTCAAAATTCGAAAGAAATGACAAGTAGCCGAAATTATGGAAAGAATTGATGTGATATATCGCACGTCGCCCTGACACAAAAAATGGCAACCGTCGAATCACCTTTAAGAGCGCACTGCGCTCCGTAGCGAACGCGCAATGCGTGAAGTATTTATACGGTCTTGTAGGCGCTTCACGGCTCGCGCCGAACGCATGGTGTTTGGCGCAATGCGTGAAGTATTCATTCAGTCTTGAAGGCGCTAATATGCGTGTTGCGCTGACCGCGTTGTGTTCGGCGCGATTAGTTAAACTTCCAGAGTCAGTTTTTTCAACTTGTCACTACCATTAGGTCTTTGCACGCTCTGAAAGGATTACTATCTTTTAAAATGATTGGAAAAATCATATTGAATCCGACTAATTTCATTCTGTTCATTTACAACACTGGAAAAAAAACACATTGGATCTGGAGTCCAGACTCTTAAAAACATCGACAAGAAAAAATACTCTTGATTCAATCGGATTCTTGCTTAAATCAAGAACCAAGCCTCTTAATTTGAGCGGATTTCCTTTTGATGTAAGCAATAATCTAATTGAATCAAGAGTATTTTGTCTTGTCAATGTTTTCAAGAGTCTGGACTCTAGATCCAATGTGTTTTTTTTTTTTTTCAGTGAAGCGGTTATCACCTCTCCTGAAACTGCGCTGATTTTTCAGCCGCTAGAAATTCGTAAACAACGGCGGAATTCATTGTTCACGCCCTGAAGAAGGTAGATTTCTGGGTATGAAATGCGTATCGAATCCGATATTTTTCCTCTAAAAAAAACCCTGCCTTTGTCACGTTGAATTTCTTTGTCAAAGGTGCAGGAATTCCTTAGTCTCATGACAACAGAACTGCGATCTCAAAATTTGAAAGAAATGACAAAGTAGCTGAAATTATAGAACGAATTGATGTGACGTATCGCCTGACACAAAAAATGGCAACCGTCGCATCACCTTAACCCTGGATCACCGTGTAGACGGTCAAGTATGTAACTAGGAGTTATGACGCCAAGTGACTACATTAATTTCCGTGTGATGTGTCGTTTGCGTAAGTTGTCTACATTTTGGGGTTGAGTCTGGTCCCAGTCGACGTTTTACGTTGAGACGCGAGCCACTTAAATTTAACCTAGTCAATTAATACGAGTGAGTCACTCGCGAGACCTTCTCGGCATTACATTTCGTCTCTCGTCGAATTCATTAAAGTCGAATGAAGCGCGAGAGACGCCGCCCAGGGGCTCAAATATCAAGGAAAATTTAAATAATCACCACGTAACAGTATTTTAAGTAATGCAAGCAAATCTCACTGAATCAGACCGTTGCAACATTTTGCGAATGTTCGACGGAGTTCGTCGTGTGAAACCCATGAAATAGTGCTCTAGATGACTTGGCAAAATCTGAACTTCAATCTTTGACTCACACCTCTTAGCAAATTTGACTAAAGAGCGTAACTACTTGATGAGTTGAGACCGGTTTTTCGTGTAACGCAATGCGTTTCAAGGCTCTCGTGAAAATGCGGATACGTGGCCTTTGCGTCAGAGGAGTGATGATATCATGATCGTGAAATCCACACGTTTTACAGCTTCGCTCCTCGATCAAAGGGGATAGTTCTGCAAAGCTGAAATTAAATAAAAGGGGTCATACGAGTCTCTTAGTTTCGCATGGCGCTAATGGTTTTGCGGCAGTTGAATTTCCATGTCGGAGTAAACGGAAATATCGACTTCTGAAAAACATGATTGATGACCTCAACTATGTGGCTCTTTATACATTTGTATTCAATTGTGAGGAGGGTAACATATCTTTATGAAAAAGCGAGTACAAAATCCAAAGCAGTAGACCCCTTGTTTTCCAAAGTAAAATCCTCGCTATTTATTTAATTTAGAATTTTGAGAAGGGTAGCATATCTTTATGAAAAAGAAAGTACAAAATTCGAAGCAACAGCCCCTTGTTTTTCAAAAGTAAATTCCTCGCTATTTATTTAAATTAGAATTTAGAGAAGGATACAGTGAAAAAAAGATTGGTCAAATTTACCATTCCTTCACGCTGTATTTCACACAGCGTGGAGGAATGGTAAATTCTAAAAAGCTTTAAGTCGATTCTGCCAGAGGAATGGTTACCTGTACCAGTATACTATACAGTAACGTTTACCTTTCCTCTGGCAGAATTGACTCTGAATTGATGCTGTGTGAAATACGGCGTGAAGAAATGGTAAATTCTTTTTTTTTAAATCGCTTTACAGCGCGCCCTGGCGCTCTGCGACACCGAATCACCATCCTTGCCTATCGATCCAAAAGTCATCTGGTAAATGGCATCTTGTGATTTCATCGTGAATGCCACCTATTCACGATTTTGCTAGACGTCCCCTACGCCCTCTCCCAGGAGGAACCCAATCTAGTACCTTCTTAGGCAACCTATCATCCGCCATTCGTTGTACATGACCATACCAGACAAGCTGTTTGGTCATAATATCATGCACGATGTTCTGCTCGGCGTTCATGATCTCACGGACTCTTTCGTTCCTTACGTGATGTCTCCTCGAGATTCCAGCTGATCTTCGCCAGAAATCCATCTTCGTCTGAGATGGATTGCTGGAATGGTAAATTCTACCAATCTTTTTTTTTCAGTTTAGCATATTTTTATGCAGTACAAAAGAAAGTACAAAATTCGAAGCAGCAGATCCCTAGTTTTCCAAAAATATAATCCTTGCTATTTATTTAATTTAGAATTTTGAGAAGGGTAGCATCTTTTATGAAAAGGAAAGTACAAATTCCGAGGCAGCAGACCTCGAGTTATGTTAGGTTAGGTTTGTTTTCAAGATCCTTGTTTCCTCCATTACGACACCGAATCCATTTGTAAGGACATTCATGTCCGAGACCCCGGAGAACTTGCCGAAATGCATCAAATCCGAGTGCATTTATCGCGAAGGAAATCCTCGCGGATCGCGCACGTAACGAGCATAAAACAGCAATTGTAATAAAACCGGCCCGGGCGGGGTGAGCGCTCCTCGAGCGCATTACGCGGTCGCGCCCCCGCCGGCCAAAACCACGTATCTCACACTGACAATCGCGAGGTACTTGCGCGGTTTCTCCGCGGTCGGACGGAATGGGAGTTAAATGAATAATACGCAATCTTTGCGAGGAATCTCTTACGACCCCCCCCCCCCCCCCCACGCGATTATCGGTGCGTGCTCCTTCGTGCCTCTTACAGCTGTCGCCGGGTTGCATTCACACAGTGTCAAGCTACGGTAAAACGCCGTATGAACCCTCAAGCGTTGCCAAATTTCCTTTGATATAACATGAATTTCTGGGTAAACTTATCAATGTTTTTCTTTAAATTTTTCATGTAATTTTGTTTGCGAAGTCTTCGAAAGTTCCTGAAAGTATCGAGGAGAAACATTCATATTTTTCCATAAAAATAAACAGTTCATGGGAGGGAATTTGGCAACGTTCATATGTTCATACGGTGTTTTTCCTTAGCACGGCAGTACAGTGTCATGCGAGGGAAGAACGCGGTATGAGCATTCGGGGATTGTCACATTTTTCGTGACGAACTATCTATTTTCGAGATGAGTCATGAGTATATTTTCTTTAAATTTTCAGGCTCGTGACCCGAAATTGTGAATAATTTTCCATGAAATGGACCACTAGACAGGGTCTGAACTAAAAATGAATGTCACATGAATTCCTCTCAACATTGTTCATAGAAAACGAATCATAAAACGGGAGTTTTAGAAATCAACTCCTAAACTAGATGTTAGAAAATTTTTCCAGCACAGGTCAAAGGAAGTTCGATTATACAAATGACGTCAGTTGTATTTTTACCATTTAACCAATGTTAATTGCAAACACTTGTATCTTGTTCAAGATTTGATATTCAGACTTCTCGTTTTTGTCGTGAAATTTTGAAGAGGAATCATCTTGCACAGTGTTTCAATTCGTACCTTGTCTGGAGCCCCATTTTTGAGGAAAATGTGCATTTTTCAAGAGAAGTTGATTTTTTTCAATGTAAGTTTAGCATTTTCTCAATGTTCATACGTCGCTTTTACTTACGACGGGACTCACCGCGGGTTAGAGATCCAATAAACGAATTAAAGTCGTATGCGATGTCATGCTTTTGAAATGAGATGCACGGGGAATGGAACATCTGCTTCCATGGAACAATAATGGAACATCTACGTTTTTGATCCAAGTAAACTAGGAACATTTTGTTTAATATTTATCGGCGCTTCAAGTAACCATTTTTCATATGTAGCCATACTGAAATGTATTTTACAAAACAGCTTGTTAAGCATGGTCATGTAAAAAAGTTTGTTCGGTTGGTAGGTTCATAATAAGGTTCTTTTTTAGCAAAAAACGCTAGCCCAAAAATCGCTGGGTTTTTTTTATTATGTTTTTTTTTTTTTATTTAAAGGACACAAGACTTTGGTTAATAGTCCAGCGCTTCAAGTAACCATTCTTCATATGTAGCCATACTGGGACTTATTTTACAAAACAGCTTGTCAAGCATGGTCAATGGTCACGTATAAAAGATTTCGGTCGGTTAGTTGCTTATTACGGTTCACTCTGGACTTTCTTTTTTAGCGGGAAACGCCAGCCAAAAACTGCTGAGTATTTTCGTTTCTTTTCTTTAATTAAAAAGACATTGGTTACTTTAGGCCTTGCTTCCTCCATGAATTCGCCTGATTTAAAACTTCTCGGTTTTGAAAAAACGATTCTCGTCTTTTTTGAGTAATACACTGAAAAAAAATCTCGGTGTATTTACTAAGGAAAGGGTAAAATTACTAAGAATTCAGGGTTCTATTTGATCCCAGTTTTTTCTTGGTAAAGTTACCATTCACGGAATCGGTAATTTTACCGAGAAACCTCGGTAAAATTATTGAACTTTCTCGGTAATTTTACTGGACCTTGGTAAAAACCCCAATATTTTTATCGACTATGGTAGAATTACCGAGATAAAATGGCAAGGTTACCGGGAATTGATTACCAATAAAAGTGGTATTCTTACCTGAAAAAAGCAGTAAAAATACCGGTTTTTAGGTAAGTTTACCAGTCTGTCTTGGTAATATTACCAATAATTGGTAAAAAAAAAGTGATATGGTAAAGGTACCAACGGACCTCGGTAAAAACGCAGAGAATTTTTTTTCAGTGTATGTCAAGGAATTTTTCCGACGTCTCTCTTCGGATGAGAACCTAAGAATCCGGCATCGCTGGCGTCACTCACCCGGGACAAGTTTCGCGGCGCGAGCAGGCGACGAAGCTCCCCTGCCAACCGCAACGACGCATCACGCATATCATCAGCGATCTCCGAGAGTGCTAATTTGAAAACGAGCAGCGCGCGTTGCATCCAGCCCCCGCGAAGGCGCAGATAGCACGTCGGGCGGATACCCGAAATTAATACGACCCGACGGTCATCACACCGAGAATTTCGTGAAAGACGCTCGCCGAACTACGGAAAACAGCAGTATGTACTCGTCGTCGAGAACCTCGACGCGCATTCGGATGAATCGTAAACGCGGCTCACAGTGAAAACCCCTCTCGGTCTCTCCGTTGCTTCGCTTTCAACCGCGACTTCTCGGTTCGAAAACGCGGATGAATAGAGCTCGCGTGGTGACTTCTATTGAGGAGTCTTTCGAACTCGTATTTTTCCCTCTGAATGAGCGGTTTTCAAAAGACGGATGTGCTCATCTTCTTGTTGCATTGAGGACGGCTCGCTTTGGACAACAGCTGTTATTTGTTGTCTTTTGCGCCGGAATAAAAGCAACGCATTCGGTCCCTGATTCATTCGGCCAATCGCGGCGTTGTGAGGGATCGCGAAATCTCCAATGAGGGAGAATATAAATCACGGGGCCGTCCGGGAAGGAAAAATGTTGACCTTTTCGAGTGTTTGAGTGTAGGAAAGTCTGCAACTGCCGTGCTAAGGAAGAACGCCGTATGAGAATTTGATTGTTGTCAGATTTACCTCGGTACAGGGTTCATTTTTGAAAAAATTTATGAATATTTTCTCTTGAAATTTTCACAAAATTTAATTTCAATTGTGTAGAAAATTTGCTGAAAAATTAAAATAAAAATATTCGCGAGTCTCCTAGAAAATTCGAGTTTTTTCAAAGGAGATTTGGCAACGTCTAAATGTGCATACGACGTTCTTCCGTGGCAGTAGTATCCATGGTTGTCCCTCAGTCTTGTTTTTTTCCTTCGAAGGCTCCACTTGGTTTAAATTGTAAGTGAGGGAGGTTAATAAAGAGATCTTTGACACATCATTTATGGAAAGAATAATTTTATCTAATTTCGATCAAAATTCGACGAGATAACTTTAGGCATAGATCCTTACAAAGGGTCACAATGATGCCTCATCAAGCAATTCAGAAACCTCTTCAGAACAATTTTCCTGAGTGACTTCTAAACATTGAGCAAAATTCTGTGTAAGAGGAAGTCTATCATTTCATGGTTAAAAAGGTTCTCTTTTCTTCGAACTGTCAACCCACAATAAAAATGCATATTTATGTTCAGATTGGTATTAACCATGTTTTTTTTTACCTTTTATGTTCCAGGTAAGAACTTATGCCTCTCATTCCATCTAAAATTAAACTGCACTATCGTAGCGAGGAGGGTGAGTGGTGAGTACTTAAGAAAATAACTACTCACTTAGACGCGCCAAATTGTAGGGTATACAATGATGTGTCAAAATTAATGCAAACCCCTCCTCTTTCTTCTGAAAAGTATGAATCCTATCCAATTCATCAACCAGGCGTTCTATCGCTAAGATTTAATCGATATCGATTTGTTCAACGTGTAAACATAGCCTCAAAATTACGTGGGAATTGGTATTGCCCATTTTTCAGCTATCCTAACTTACATTCTAAAATTTTTGGATTAGGTTATGTTCTATTATTTCGAACCAAACGACGAATCGAGCCACCATCGAACACAATCGATTGGGGAACGGCTGAAACAATGCGGTAAGAACAGTTCTTAACAAATTAAGACCATCGTCATATTTCTTAGAGCGTCTATCTCTATGGAGAAATCAACAGTAAACTCATTTCTGGAAAAACCCCCAAGAAGTCTGTTTATACTCGATGAATTTCCATTCTGCTTTTTTTCTAAAAGAACGTCATTTGGACGTATTTGTGCCAAACGGAACTATGTGCAGAAAGACTTGATCCCTGAGACCCATAAGAATATATGCATAACAGGACTCGCATCATAATGCACATAGTTTGGCACAAATACGTCTATTTGATACTTGAATGTTCCCTGATACCCTCCAAAAACTACTTGTTTTGAGCAGTCTTATCAGTTCACTGTGTCGCTCCCTTGCCAGCGACCCGTTTCGACGGTGAAACTAATACCAGACCACGTATTACGTTTGCATTTAAAAATATCCGGTCCCATTTTACTTCTTTGAAGTGGATCAAATCAATATCATTCCTTGAAAATACACAGAGTTATCTTCGCGCAGAGAAGAGAAAATACGGAAGTTTTCAAGAGCTGATTTCAAGAAGTTCTCCATTTAAGAATAAAGTATGACAGAGAGCCCAGGGTGGCAAAATTTCATGAAAAATAAAACCTTGAAATTTCCGAAATTTTTGAAGGATATTGAAAAATACCGGTTTCTTTTGATGTTTTGCAAAATGTAAAAATTGTGACTATCTTCTGTTTTTGTGTGTTTGATTGCGGGTTGCATACTCTAGCCACTTAAAAATGTGAAATATTTCACAGCCTCTTGAAATTTCATGAAATATTTCACTGAAATTTCCAATCTTTCATTTCGTTCTTCCGTTTAATGCCACACTGAGAAAGTCTAGTACGTCGCAAACCGAGATACGTAGTCTGGTAGAGTTCCTTTATAGAGAGAGTAAAGACAACGCGGATCATGGATGCCACAAACCGGAATAAAAATCACACAAATCGAACGTTTTTCGTAATCTTTGATCAACTCACTCTCACATTCCTGCCTTCGTTCCTTCTCTCATCTCGTCTGTTCCTTACTAGTCCCTCGATTCCCCGGTCCATTGCAGTTTATAATCTTTGCAATCGGTGAAAACGTAATCTTTATTCCCGTTTGTGACACTATGGAGGCCTAAAATACGGGAACAAATCAGAAATTCGTATTGTCTTTACTCTCAGTATATAGCTTCCGTGTTAAGGAAGAACACCGTATGAACATTCGAGAGTTGCCAAATTTTCTCCGATAAAATGTTTATTTTTGAGGAAAATTGTCGATATTTTTCTTTGAAATTTTCAGACTTTTTAGATCAAATTACACGCAAAATCACCCGAGAAATGGAAGAAAAATCTTCGCAAATTTTCTTGAAAATTAGTGATTTGTGAAAGGAAGTTTTGCGACGCCTGTAGGCTCATACGAAGTTCTTCCTTAGCATGGCAGTCTAGTGGTCTGGTAGTTTCACCGCCGATTTACACTTTATCAAAGAAAATCTAGCAACGCTCAAACGTCCATATGGCGTTCTTCCCCAGATGCACCCCGAGATCCAAGATTATATGCACGGCGGTCAAACGAACGGAAGAGAGACCGAACCGAGTCCGGGCGGAAAAGAGCACGAAAACTTGGTCCTCGCCCCGGCGAGCAATTCATATTTCAGATCATATCGGAGTGACTATCTAATTTCCGGGTGTCGTATTTTCGACTCCGCGTCCCATGACCCCGGCTCCGGCCCCCGAAAAAAAGCCAGGAAGACGAATGGCATGAAAAACGGGGCTATTTTGTCGCTCCTCCAACGCAAGGGTATCCGACTACATTGAGGCGGTGAGCTCTATTTTCTGTATTATTTAATGTGTTTCGTGGCTCATGGTAAAATTAGGGTTGCGCTATTTATGCGGAAGAACGACGATTTGAGAGGGAGACGTGTATCAGGGATACGTATCAAGCTGGTGTTTTCGGGCTGTGTGAGAACACGACGTTGGGGCTTGTGTTTGCCTTTTGATAAGTTTTTCGCGTTGCCGCCTGTGTTTGTACGTCCTCTAAAGCATCAGAATTTAAAATAAAAAGCGTAATACAAATCGTTATGCAGTAAGGAAAATCTCGGTGATGCAAAGCGGCATCAATATGCTGCCATGCTACGGAAGAACGCCGTATGTGCCGTCGGACGTTGCCAACTATCCTCTCAGAAAACAAGTATTGTTGAGGAAAGTTATGAATATTTTTCCATCAGATTTTCTGAAATTTCAGATCAAGTTACTTACAAAATTTTCCGAAAATCCGGAAAAAAAACATTTTCGAAATTTCCCGAAAATTCGTGATTTGTCGATGAAAATTTTGCAGGGCCTGAGGGTTCATACGTCATTTTTCCGTGGCACGCCAGTATGTTTTAAAGCTGTTTTTTATGCTCCGCTAAA
The DNA here is from genome assembly GCF_918797505.1 of Bemisia tabaci. Lineage (NCBI taxonomy): Eukaryota > Metazoa > Arthropoda > Insecta > Hemiptera > Aleyrodidae > Bemisia > Bemisia tabaci. The sequence continues at coordinate 28,199,102 of NC_092801.1, read as the reverse complement.
CGCTCCAAACGATTCCGATGGTTACTGCGTTACGAACAAAATGTTGAACTTTTTACATCCTTATGTTAAAAATCTAAAATTTTCAAAATTACACGCACTTCCTCGATTTCTGCAAAGCCGTTGATGGCCTAAGTGGCTAAATATCTCTAAATAACTACTAACGAGAGGATGCAATTGGGCGTAGTAATTTTTAAGTTCGGAGGGCATCCTAACTTTTTGCCTAATGGTGATCAATGAGCAACTTGTTTGGAGAAAAATTGAAATAAAATTCGCCTAAAATTGACCGACACATTTCTGATAAACTGATCTCAGGGTCAACACTTACAGCCAGACAAAGTAATGGTCCATCACTTTGTCCATTTATTGCAATAATCAGCTTGCAGAGCATTAACAAGCCAGCGTAAAGGAGGACTTTATTACTACAAGGTGCCGCTTTGCTTTCCCTCAATAAATTATTTTTCCTCCCAAAAATTCATGAAAATTTGATTCTCGGAATCTTTAGATTCTTTGAACTAAATCGCCAGTGAGATTTCCTGAAAATGCGCAGAAAAATATTTTTAAGTTTCCCAAAACGTTTTAGTTTTCTTTGTCTATCGCAACAAGTCAGGCCTTTTTCATTTTTCATTTTTCATATTTTCTCTCTCTTTGTTTTTTATCCATACCTTTGTTTATAGATCTCTGTCTTTAGTTAAGTCTATTGTCAATAGCTTTGGCCATAGTTTTGCCGACAGCTGCGTCTGTAGGCATCGTCTATAGCTTCGTCTATGGCCTCGTCTATAGCTTCGTCTATGGCAGGCGCCTATACTGCTGTACTAAGCAAAAATGCCGTAAATCAATCAAGATTTTCCCTCGTTTTTTGGAACTTAACACTTTATAAAATAAAAACTGTTTTACCCACGCACCTCAAATTTTCAGGTTAAGTTCTTGATAGTATTTGCGAAAAAAAAATGTGAAAACATTGTCCCAAGGTATACACGTTTTTCTGGTATGATACATTGTTTCCAAAAAAAGTAAAATGGCGTTTACGGCGTTTTTGCGTTGCACGGCAGTATACCTTTGTCTATCGCTTTGTCCATCGATTGCAGTAATCCGCTTACTGAGAATCGTGAGAAGTAAAACGGCGAAAAAGACGGTAAAGAGGTTAGCTCGTCGAATTAATGCACTTGAAACAACGAGGCTCACTCGTTTAATCCTTGAGGAGGCGAATTTTCGCTGTCAAAACAATTAGCCCCGGCTTGGGACCGCCGTGATTAAAGCCGAGAAAAGGAGCCCGGGCAAATGCCATTAGAATAAATGCGTTGCGAGCTAAACGAGTGCTACTTAGCGCCGCGTATTTACTCGCAAAGACACTCGAACCACGTTCGGATCCTAGCCAGCCACCCGCGAATTGCTCTCAAATGGACTTGTTAATGCTAAAAGGAGCTATGTTGCACGCAAAACCATGTGCACGTAGTTCTTTTTGGCATAAATACTTCGAAATCGTTATCGCAGCGCCTCAGACTTGCGAACGTGGAGCTGATGTGTTGAGGGAAATCGTGTGAGGATTCTTAAGTCGCAAAATTTACTCGGCTGAAATATTAATACAATAAATGTTAAAAATGTTGAAAAACACCCACTTGCGACAATTTATTAATTTAAATACCACTTTACTTCTTAAACTACTTTTAAATAAATCGTCACAAGTGAGTGTTCAATACAAATTAATATCTGCTTTTATTATCTTAACTTATGGGGAAATATCGCCCTGGTAAAGATTGGCGATAAGAGCTCCGTTTCAAAATACCGTAGGAATTCTCATAGCCGGCTGAAGAGGGCTACAGAAAATCATATAGCTGGCTGTAGAATGCGGAGAAAATCATACGGCCGTTGATGTCATTCGTGTGCTTTGGAAATCATTAAGTTTGATACGGAACCACCTTAATATTTACAAAACACACGTTATATTTTCCTTTAATACATATTTTTTTTCATCGATTAAAATGAGAATAATCCATACAGGATGTGCAAACATTTCAAAATCATGAGTTGAATAACGCTGACTCCGCCAGATTAAATATTAGAGCCTAACACAAAGCGGAGCGGCGACGCGCTGGCGCCTACAAACCTATAACAGGGATACTTCACGCATTGCGCAACGCGTGAAGTATCCCTGTTAGGTTTGTAGGCGCCAATGCGCGTTTCGCGCTGGCTGCCCGCCTGCCGCGCTGCAGCGTGCCACGGTGCTTGAAGCAACTATTTCGCACCAAAGGTATTGCACAGTATCATACGAAACTGAAGGCGCTCTAATATATTAGGAATAGCAGGCATCCATCAAAAGTATGAAGCTTTCCTCGCAAAATAAATCAAGATACTACCGCCCAAAAAGAGAGCAGCAGTCCAAAAACTCACTAAGTCCTAGCATCCGTAAATAGTAATAACGTTTAACATACACCTTATCGCCTGGCTGTTGCTTAACCGCCTTCGGCTATAAGAAGCTATGAGAAATTGTGTAGCCGGCTATAGAGGCTATTGGAAATCTTACAGCCGACTGTAGGTCTATGGTATTTTGGAACACAGATTCTACTGCCCATTTTTACCAGGGTGCTCCCTCTTTTATAAATTGAAATATTTATTCTTGTAAAAAGTTGCATTAACATTAAATCGCATTTTGCGTGTGATTACGGATGGCAGATTATTATAATATATACCGAATCGCGCGTAATGGGCTACTAGACAAGGCCTGAGGTGGGGAAAAACGTAACATGTTTAAGCCGAATTTAAACGTAATTTTTACGTCTGGTCAAATTAAAGATAGAAATTGTTGAATTCATCTCATTAGTGCAACTTATATTTCTTGTTAAAATCGTATCCCTTTGCAGACCAATATTACATACGCAATAAAATTAACAGAGATTTCCGCCGAACTGGCAATCGCGCTGATCCGGCAGGTCATCTTCTCTAGCATTCAAGGATCCGATACACGACTGGAATGACAGGGACACGTTCGCAGTGCCCATTTTGGAGGGCGGGTTCACGCTTTAAGCTCGATCGAGCGCGAGGGAGGGACGCAGGGTCTGAAGTGATGCAGCCGTCTGTCTGAGCGATGCCCCGATTAGAGGGTCACCAGCCGGCGACGAAGCCGGCTCGAACCTGGATACTAACGCCTGGCTCGGATACAACTATTCGTACTCTTGGGATGCCAGTGTTGCATAAGTGAACAATTTAAGGCGCGCTGGATTTGCTCGCGCTCGCGTGCACGGAAAGAAATGGATTGCTGATTTGATAAATAAATCATCAAAAACATGAGTCCGAAATGTTTCACATGTACATCTTACAATAGTGGAAAACTAATAAAATCACGGTGGTGATTAAATTATCATCCTTTTACTGTATAATTTACATTGAGCATGTCGGACTATTTTTTTATCTAAAAAAAAATGTTAAATTAGCAGTTTCATTTTTTTCCGAGCGCAACGACGGGGATCCTTTCACAGTTTTGCGTCCCTCGCTGAAATGTGTTTGAGGAGAACTAACAGAGTGCACAGTGTGTTTATGGAATTGGATTTTTTAAAAATGTTTTAAGGAAATTGACAAAAAATCTTTTATTGAAAATATTTAACGGAAAAATAAGTGGACAGAGAATAATAAAATCTATGGGTACAAATAAGTTGTAAGTATGATGACAAATATCATCGCTCCTCTAACGTAGGGGCGTATCTCAATTTTATATGTGAGCAATCTCGTCCATATGAAGCCATGCTTTCTAGGGCTCATGTAGAAATAGAGATACGCCCTTACGTCAGAGGAGCGACGACATATTCCAGCCATCAATTTAGTTTATGATGCCATTTTGCGGGTATTTTTGAGAGTGGAAACAAGTAATATTTTTTCAAACAATGGCTTGTATTAATAGTTCTGTGTCTATGCTTTTCATGAAGTGCTTCGTTAACGGTTGAATTAGAAAGCTGTCGACACGAAAGGCGCCTGCAACCCTGCATTCATCACGTTCTTTTCTGTACTTTTATTTTTGTTAGTTTTGAGAATCGTGCTAAATGATGCGTTTTCAAACTTATGTCATCTAATTACAAAATCAATTTCTTTTGGACTCCCGATGTCCGACCAATGAACATTGAAAAAGATCAGGCAAGTCGGTCCGGTGGTTCTTTCAAAGTTAACGTCCAAAGATTCGGAACTTTGTGTTTTAATATACAGGATATCTGAAAATTTCAAAGAAAAATGTGTATGAAAGTCGTCAAACATACATGTTTTATCAAGGGAAATTTGGCAACTCTCGAATGTTCATACGGCGTTCTTTTTCAGCACGGCAGATCTGCTATACACACCCCATCCCGCCGTCCTAGCTTTCGGAGAAATTTGACGAGAAAGAAGCGGAGCGAGTCGTCTGAGATGCAAGTGTGGCCCGCACCCTCGGCGGGCTCGCGGGGATTAAGGGATCCGCAAAGTAATTGCAACGCAATTTGCGGAAGTCCATCGATCAACCACTCGGAAGGATGTCGCGCGAGCGGGAAAGATGGCGAAAATAACTTTTCGCCGACTTCATTTTTCAAGCCGGGCTCCAGGAGCGAGCGGATCCGCGGAACGGAATTTTTTCGCTCAGTTAGCCAAACGCACGGGCCCATTACCCGCTTTGTCTCCCTCGCGGAAATCTGCGGGTAATAACTCGCAATTCGCGCTCGGGAATTTTATTTCCGACGGACCGAAGAGATAGGAGGAGTGGAGGCCACTATCTTAGAATTACCGAGGGTCGCCCCCGGAAACTTTAGCCCTTCAAACTTCAAAGCTCGCGGAAACTCCTTGTCCCTCCGAAAAAATTAAAGAGCTCCGTCGAGGGAAGAATTAAATGTGTCTTTAAACAACGGTAGAGAACTTCGAAACTCTCCAGACCAATGGGAATGGACGCTATGCTGCTGTGCTAAAGGAAAAACGACCAATGGCCCTTCAGACGTTGCCAAATTTCCGTTGAAAATTCACGAATTTTTGGGAAAATTCGTGATTGTTTTTCTATTGATTGTTTAGAGAACTTTAGCCCTTGAATCTTCAGAGCTCGCGGAAACTCTTTGTCCTTTCGAAAAAATTAAAGAGCTTATTCAAGGGAAGAATTAAAGATGTCTTTAAACAACGGTAGAGAACTCCGGAACTCTCCAGACCAATGGGAATGGACGGTATGCTGCTGTGCTAAGGAGAAACGACCAATGGGCCTTCAGACGTTGCCAAATGTATTTTGAAAACTCACGAATTCTTGGAAAAATTCGTGATTGTTTTTATATTGATTTTTCAAAGAATTTTTTTCGTTATTTCATCTAAAGTGTCTGAAAATGTCAAGAAAATCATTCATAACTTCCCTCAACAGTATATTTGTAGAGGAACTTTGCAACATTCTAGTGTGCACTTTTCCAAACTTTTCTAACTGCACTTTTCCCCAGCATGACAACATGGATGTTTAACCTCTTGGTTTTCGCCCTGGTTCGGGTGCTTTATATCAGTGGCGTGGCGTGCTCTGCCATATATCGATTGGACGGCCCTTTAAACCTATGTAAAAGTATCGATGAACAGGCTGTTCGCAGCGAACACCTTAATAATCGATTATTTACCGCAGCTTCAAATGGGCAAATATCGATAGATCGCAAAGCACGCCACGCCACTGCTTTTCATAATAGATTCTGCCTCTTGCGCAAGTACATTCCATACTCCGGACAAGTTGGATTATGAGAAGTAGCGGCTAAGTTCCATCAAGACGATAAAGACCAAAATGGGGGGGGGGGGAGAAGTACTATATACATCATTCACACGGAATGGAATTGGCGAAAATCGACAGTCGGCACCCTAGTGAACGAGTTGCATGATATCTCCGCGAAAACTTGTAATAAAAACCCAAGAAACTTTGGCTCTCTGAACGTGTCATAAATTGGATTGCATTTTGCAAAAAGGAACCAGGACGATTCCAATGTTGCTAAGATTGTGCACCTTACAATCTTTGTAATAAAATCACTCACATTATGCAAAAAGTTAAATTTCCAAAGGTAATTTTCGTCTTGAATTTATAGTTTATTGGAGGTAAAGATAAATTTTAATTAGATGATTTGTCTATATAGTTGCAAGGTTAAAAAGTTGCACAATCTTAGCAACATTGGAATTCTTGCGGTTCCTTTTTGAAAAATTCAATCCAATTTTCCCATGTTAGCAATCCTTCGATGTAGTAAATCGAAAATTTAACGAAATAATTACTCAATTTTGAGAGATGAGTTCTTCATACATCCTGAAAGACACATTAGGTCTACAGATTATATGATTTTTGAAAAGTGCGTCTATTGAAAGAGTGATATCAATGTGTAGCACTATCGCCCAGAAAATAAATGGAAATTTAATTTTTTTGGTACGAGTATTTACTTCCAACAATTATTGCAAAACATGTTTAAACTAGAAGCGTATGAGTGTGAGTAAAATGAGGGTGCAGTGGTTTTATATAAACACAATTGGATTTACGATAATTGACCAGTAGATTTCTGTTAATGCAGAAAGTTTTCCCTCTGTTAATGCGTTGCCCCTCTCTTAGAGGCGTTGGACTCAATAAATATACCGGATTTGCCTCGATATAATAAATTTCAAAACTTTCCTTAAGTTCTTACGCCACGGTCAGAATTTAGCTTGTTCCCAGAAGTCATACAGATGAATTGATTCTATTTCAGCTTAGACACTTGGATAGCCTAATGATTACATAAATTTGTACTGCCCTAAGTGGAGCTATTTAACCATTGCTACTGAAAATATTTTCTACATTTTTTCTTTCCTCGTATGCATTGGGTTTTAATGCAACAGTGAAGAATTTCCCAACATTATACCAAAACACAAATATTTTTATCAGTGAAGGATGAATACTCACCCTCCCTGTCATTTTCTCTAACGTTAGTTTTCAACTTTACGCTCCTCAGAAAATCATATCATGTTATTAAACGAGTTGCGTTTTTGACACCGGATGGAAGTGAAATGAGGATCTCGAAGCGATTGCTACACTTGCCTCTCTGTTAACTCTATTGTTCACTTATGAAAAGTGCAGCGCGGCTCCTTTCCCACCGATTTGAGACTAACCGAGAAAGTTAGGTGAAACCGTAAAAAAACAAGAACAGTGCTCGAAAATGATTTTCCCTCCCATTGACTGTTCGAGGAGACTTTGCATTTCAATGAAGTTTCGGCGCTCGCATCAAACTTAAGCGATTTAGTTGCGATCTACACTCTACTTCCCACTCACATCGGAAAGTTGACAAAGAGTAGTTTCCCGGAAATTTCCATTTACAACTTAACCGGGGAACAGTTATCTTATTTCTTTCCTGCGGAGCTTTCCGAAGCTCAGAATTTGGCGCGCTAGGAGCCGGGTTGTCGTTTATTGTACTGCTATGTGTGCAATCCTTTTAACGGGTGCTAATTTGGTTTTCGCGCTTTATTGAATTTTTCAGATAGCACACTGGAAAAAAAAAACACATTGGATCCAGAGAGATCCACTCTTAAAAACATCGTCAAGAAAAAATACTCTTGATTCAATCAGATTTAAGCTTAAATCAAGAACCAAGCCTCTTAATTTGAGCGGATTTCCTTTTGATTTAAGCTTAACTCTGATTGAATCAAGAGTATTTTTTCTTGTCAATGTTTTCAAGAGTCTTGACTTTAGATCCAATGTGTTTTTTTTCCAGTCCGGGTCAACGAACCCTCAATTTCTACCCTCGTGTCCTCCTATGTGGATGTTTCTTTTGCTTTAATTGAAAGTATTTAAGGTGAAAGGAACTATATCAGGAACTATTCGAAGGATTTGCAAGCTTTTTTGGTCATCACCCATCGATAGACGAATCTGAATGTTGACCACCGAAAGTAACATTTACACAATGGGGAAAATAATAGTGCGGAATCCTTAACATAAACAGGGTGATCTTAAAGTCCCGTAGCATCAGTACTAAGTTTCACCCTCCCAACTTTTGAACACATTAAGGGAGAAACTTTAAACTTCGTGTGTGCTCCTAGATCAAAGGAAAGAACTATTGGGAACACCCTTAATTTTAAAGTGACAGCTTTGAAAAAGGGTGAAAACCCGAAGGGTTATAGACCAAGTAGCAATGATCGCGATAAGTTACGATTTGATCGAAGAATGTATCACAGTGTTAACGACGTCGATGCATGGCAACATTATCGGATGAAAAATTTGCGATAAATTGATATTTCATCGCATGAATTTGCAATAAAATCGTCATTTTATGGATGGCGATGTATCACAACATGGTCGGTTAAAAAATTGCAAGAAATTTTGATTTCATCGCACAAAGCAATATAATTCATCTACAGAGACTTATAAAAGTATTGTTAAACTAAAAATCGAGTTAGACTGAAAAAAATATTCTATTTTATCGAAAGCAATTTCATAGAGACAGAATTGCGACAAGATCAAAGATAATTGCTCAGATATTGATGATCCCAGCGAATTTATCGCCAAAAATCGTAAAAATATCGCAACCTAATTCCAAAATATTCAATTAAAAAATTGCAAGAAATTTTGATTTCATCCCATCAAGTAATGTACTTGCAATTTCATCTACAGAAATTTATCAAAGTATTATCAAACTAAAAATGGAGGTATATTGAAAAAAAAATCGATTTTATCGAACGCAATTCCACAGAGACAGAATTGCGACAAGATCGAAGATAATCGCTCAGATATTGATGATCCAAAAAATCGTACAAAAATTGCAACCTAATTCCAAAATATCATGGCTTTTCCGTAAAAAAAACTCTACTTAAGAGCAGCGATGCGAGACTTTTCGATCACCCTGTATTGTCTTTGCGGGAATTCTATCCGTAACCGTAGAAAAACATGTATGACCTCAAGACCTGGCAACCCAAAGCCTGTTCGCTATACACCGTCGAACCTCTAACATAAGGGCGCATCTCTACTTTCACATGAGCCCCAGAAAGTATAGAATCATACGAAGCACAAAGCCCAAACGAAAATTGAGATTCGTCTTTTCGTCAGGGGGTCGACGACATGCGCCACGCCGGGGGCGACATGAGGAGCAATTTCTCGCGAGCAAGCAAACATGCATCGGGTGGATGTGCTCGGAGCAAGACGGATGGTAACTACTTTCTACCGCTCTGCCGTGCTAAGGAAGAACGCCGTTTGAGCCCTCAGGCGTTGCCAAGTTTCCTTCGATAAAAACCGAATTTACTGAGAAAATTGTGGATATTTTTTTCCAAAATTCTCAGCCAATTTTTTACGCAATTCAATCTAAAATACCTGAAAATTTCAAGGTAAAACATGCATGAAAATCCTCAAAAATGTTTGTTTTATCCGGAGAAATTTGGCAACTCTCGAATGTTCATACGGCGTTCTTCCTTAGCGCGGCATCGCGTTGCGTCCCCGTAATAAATCACAACGTATCCGTCTCATCCGAGCTACGTTTATGAACCGAGTTTTATCGACTCCCCTTGATTGAATAAATAAATCCTCCCCCTACCCCCATCTGCAAAGGAGTAACGCCCCGGAGAAGGGTGACAGCCTACTTCGGGCCCAATGAATACATATACCCGAGTGTCGTCTCTTTCGCCGGGGACAAGTTATTCCGGAAGTGTCGAGGAATTCCGATGGTAATTGAATGGTATTGTTTTGGAGAGCTTTATTACTTCTCTCCGGAACAACAAAATCCGGAGGACAGATTTTTCCGGAATTTTCGAGGAATTTTAAGGGTAATTGAGAGGCTCATTACATCTATCCGGAACGACAAAATCCGGTCAACAAAATCTGGAAGACAGATTTTTCCGGAATTTTCGAGGAATTTCGAGGGTAATGAATGGTATTGTTTTGGAGAGCTTTATTACTCTTGCACGGAACAAAACAATTCATTTATAATGGGGAACAAACGTCACGAGTAGCCGAGAAAGATCTCGGCTACTTGTGACGTTTCTACAAGGGTATAAATTTTAAAGGGCGAAAGTTACGTGCAATACTTTAAAGATCGATTTTCGGAGTCAAAATTAGAATTTTTTATCCTATAAAAATATGTCCTTATGTTTTCACAAATACCTCTGTAATTTTCAATATTTTGAGACTACAAATCCGTCAAAGTACAAACTGTCATTTTATTTCCCGTTCAAAAATGCTCCTCATAATTCTCCAACCGCCCAAATTGCGAAAACTTTTTATTTTACGAAATGCTGCATGTTTTGAGATAAATTTGCATTTAAGGGCTAGAAAAAACGTATTTCAAATCGCATGGAACAAGTTTTTAAAGCGAATTCATTTACCACATGATCAGAGAATTATTTCGACTTTTTTAATTATTAATTATCAGAATTTCAGTCTAAGTAAGAGTATTTAACTCTTTGCTTACGCATTCAACAAAATGCCTGATTTGACTATTCGCCTTCGACAAATCCATCTGACACGAAACGGAACTCAAAATTATGCGAAACTATCTTTGGGGGCAAGAGTCCCCAGGGCAAGAGAAAAGGGCTGAAAATCCCCAGCCCTTACACTTCCCCTCTTCGGAGCCTTTTTTAATACGTCATTGCTGAAACCCCAAGCGAGGTGCACAGTATGAAACACGTCTCGTTTTCCGTCGACAGGACAATACATACATGGCTGTGCACCAGGTTTGTCTTTGAGTAGTGGGGTTCTTTAATTCGAATCGCCGTGTATTGCGGTAGCAGTGGCGCACTGCCGTAATCGACAAGAACATCGTATGTGCGTAAGGTTTCCATTCGGAGATACGCCGTTCAGCGCTTTGGTTGGAACAGCAGCGCAGTGGTGGTAGACCATCTCGAATGCCGACGAATAAATTAGCTGTGCCATAATGTTAGCGGAGTGCAAAGAAGGGAACTGTTGTCGGATTATTGAAAGAATGCTGCAATATTAGACAAATAATCTTGATTCTTAGTTTTATTTTACGAAAATTAGTCTTTTGTGACGTGAAATCGAGAAGCGGTAGCGGTACATTCAGCATGAAAAACAACTAAATCAGCCAAAATACACATAATACAAGAACAACTTAATTTGGGGAAAAGGCTGTAAAAAAAGAACTAAGGATAAACAAAACCCGGAACATTTCAAAATAGTTTCAATTTCATTTTCAACCGGAAAAGAAATTAAAAATAAAAACGAGCCGTTGCTACGCTGTTATTGCGAGTCCGAGACTGATTACCAGGTAAACAGGCTCGGCACAGTGCAGCAAAATCAAAGCACGCAAGGTAAAAGTTTACAAAAGGTGGAAATTTAATTCACGCTGGTACATTCAGCGATAGTTATAATCGTCATTCGCGCAAGGAAACTCAGCGCGCCTTCAATTTTTGAGGTATGCAACTTGGGCGTCCCATGTGCACGAATAATTGTATCCTTGCAGGCGTTTGTATCAACGTCCCGAAGTCCGAACTGACTCCCTCTGGTCCCGCTTCCACCAATAGGGTTGCTGCATTTCCTCATTGCCTGTCTCTTTGTCCATTAATTTCAATAATCAGCCCGCAGCTGATACGAACGGCGAACACTTATTTCCGATATCTGCATAATGGAGAATTCGCACAAAAATGTTTCTCTGCAGTATTTTTTATAATTTTTTCTGATATGAGAAATAGTATAAAATTAGATTTAAAAAAGAGAACATGTACCACCTAATGCCGTCATCCGGCGGCATTTCCCGTTGAAACACATGCTTTTTTAGCAGATCAGATCATTTGGACCGAGTTTAACAGGAGGGAGCCAACCGACATAAAGTTGAAGCTGAAATTAAGAGGTTTAAAGTTTTATTTCTCTATAAGGCTCAATCTAGAAAATCAACTTTGAGCCCTCTTAACACAGACTACTTTTTTTCTCGGCTTTGAGTTTTTGACAGGAAAATATACACGATTAGAGGAACTCAAAAACATTCTTAACTCAATTTTTTCGAAAATGTGGGTTGGATCCTCTCTGACGAACTCGGTCCATTTTGTCGCATTTAGTCCAATAACTGTTCAATTTATTCACTAAAAAAAACATGGAAGATTCTACCACACTCTGACACAGTGATATACGAATATGGTAATAAACACAAGACTCTATGGTGACATTTACCATACTGTGGTAAGTATGACCAGAGCTCTGGTAAATACTGCCATGATTCTGGTTATTTCCACTACATAGTATCACTGTGTAAAATGTCAAGTAAACTTATAGTGGATGTTATCATACCTTTTTTCAGTGTTATAAACCAAGGGTATCCTTATGTTCTGTCCCATTTAGTAGTTTCCGCTCAACACGAAATTCGTAAAATATTGGACACTTGCAAATTCTCTTTTGGTGTAGCTTTTTTTAAAATTCGGCAACGTTGCGCGAGGTTTCGCGCGCAACTAACCTCTCCGCCGCGGGGGAGGCTGCGGGAGCAAAAGAGTATTTTATCTATCAATCTTGGAGTTTTTAGCCCTTTGTTTCCGGGCCACAAACAATGGTGGCGTAAGTCATAAAGGGCGGAGCGGGACACTGGCATGAAAAATGCATGCACCGTTTCATTGTGGTGCTCCCTGCACAGGCGCCCGTGCCCCTGGCCGCGCTGCAATGAACGTGTGGGCATTTTTAATCGCGCTAGCTCCATTGTGACATCCCTCGTCGAGGTGCTCTTTAATTTAAGAGCCCGATCGTCTTCGGGTCGAATAACTGACCGCGCTTAACGTTCGCTAACTGTTTCAGCACTGTTTGACCTACATTTGGACGTACTTCTGCTGAAAGGAAGTTCGGCCATAGAGATGTTGCATGTGTGAGGAATTTGCGATTTGACTATTGATTTTTATGTATAATTTTGCGAGAAACACGACGGTGCCACTGGTTGTCTCTGAAATTAACTCCCAAGCTCAAATAAAGCTCTCAAGTTGAGGCCAAAATGGAACGGATATCCCACCCTACCCTGAGAGTCCACGTCTATATCAAGACAAACTCTCTATGCAAAGATAGGGAGCAAATACATTGACAGGGCTGCCACTTTATTTAGGGGCTCAAAAACTTAAAACACGGCAACCATGCCAATGTATTTGCTCCCTATCTTTGCATGGAGAGTTTGTCTTGATGTAGAGGTGGACTCTCAGGATAGCGTGGGATATCCCCTCCATTTTGGCCTCAACTTGAGAGCTTTTTTCGAGCTTGGGAGTCAATTTCAGAGAAAACCAGTGGCACCGCTGGCACCGTCGTGTTTCTCGCGAAATTTTACATAAGAATCAACAGTCAAATTGCAAATTCCTCACACATGCAACATCTCCATTGAATACGGATTGAAACGTCCGTGCAGACGTGCCTTCTGTCTAGACAACTCCTGCGATGAACCACAATCTGTCCCTATTAACTCATGGTCTCTTTTATCACTCAAAACCGGGAAATATTTAACCTTTTTTGGTCGCGAAGAGTAATACAAGCCAGAGTCAAGAATACCCGGAAAAAATATGATGACATCCGGCGCAGACAGCTAATAACTCGAGTCGGATCGTTCCCGCTCATTTAATTGGAAAGTTTCGCGCTTGGATCCGGTCATAATGAAACTGGGAGCGCCGCGCCACACAGGGGTACGAAATACTGGGAAAAATCAAACAGGGAATTTTTAATGAAACTCCAAATTTTGATGCCTATTCTGACGCGTTTTAAAAAGGGATGATACTGAAATGAAGTTTTAAGAGAAAGCAAGTGGGACCACTTTTTAAATTTCTAAGTTTCATATGGACTGAGATTCAAGCTTTCGAGGTTTCTTCATAATGTCCGCCTCCACTCATCGGTTCATTTTTTTGTGCGACAGAGCCAGGCCAGAAGTTGATACGAGTGTCCACTGGAAAAAAAAACACATTGGATCTTAAGTCCAGACTCTTGAAAACACTGACAAGAAAACGGACTCTGATTCAATTAGATTTAAGCTTAAATCAAAAGGAAATCCGCTCAAATTAAGAGGCTTGGCTCTTGATTTAAGCTTAAATCTGATTGAATCAAGAGTTTTTTTTCTTGTCCATGTTTTTATGATTCTGGACTCTAGATCCAATGTGTTTTTTTCCAGTGTCCTATACTGCCGTGCTAAGGAAGAAGGCCGTATGAACATTAGAGAGAACATTAGATTCTAGATTAAACAAAAACGTAAGCACGTCGTGTTTGCACCAAGATGGTCCGAGTGTTGCTCTCTACACATCTTCGTCCGACCTTTCGCATTACGACTCGCTTGAAGCTTCACCGTGTAATGGAGTCAGGCCCAGCGTTGAACTGAATACAACTATTCACACTCTTGGGATGTCTGTGTTGCAGATGTAAACAATTGAAGGCGCGCTAGATTATTCCGCGCTCACAGGAACGGTGACTGTAACACAACGTACTCGTACTATTCCTCATTTTAACATTACAATAGAATAATTTCGTAATCAGGTACCGGGTTACTAAACTATGAACGAAAATTGACTTGCGAATACTTCTTTCTGAAGGTAAATGGCACGTAGAACAAGACGCTCACATTAAAAACGCCATGCGACGTTCAACAATTTCCGCCGCCATTTTATTTTTTTTACAGAGAAATCGTTCAACAAAGCTGTCCGAAAAAATCACTGAATTATTTTAGCGCTGCCCATAAAATTCAGTGAAATTTGCTAACAGATTGGACCATCAATTTTTCTGTAAAAAAAATAAAATTTCGGCGTTAATGTTTAGACGTCGCATGGTACTTGTGATACTTTAGCCAGAAGGTGACGACATCTTGTCCGACCTATCCCGTTGCCTCCCTCTACTGTGCGGCATGCGGCATGGCGGGCTGGATATCGGATGAATAGAAAAATAACAAGCTCATTTAAAGTATCCGAGGAAAAGTTCTCGTCGAGCACAAAACGGGACCCGTTGTCTGGCCAGCCGCTCGCCTCATTAGTGATGAGGTTAATGAAATCGTCATGAACACTCACTTCCTGCGATCGAGAATCTATTTGAGATGGGAATGATGAATGCTCCAAGTGGTGACGTCAAGTTGAATGAGGTTTCTGCAGAGATTTTTTTTTAGGAACTTCTAATTCCCTTTTCTATCCGCTATTTTTATCCTCCCCTCCTACCATTCACCTATTTTTTACCCCTCTCTGCCCCCTTCTCCACTCCTTGATGGCATCAGCTTTGAAAACCTATGACGTCATTGTGAGATCGAGAATCCATTTGAGATGGGAATGATGAATGCTCCAAGTGGTGACGTCAAGTTGAATGTGGTTTCTGCAGAGATTTTTTTAGGAACTTCTAATTCCCTTTTCTATCCGCTATTTTTATCCTCCCCTCCTACCCTTTACCTATTTTTTACCCCTCGCTGCTCCCTTCTCCACTCTTGGATGACATCATTCTTGAAAACCTATTACGTCATTGTGAGATCGAGAATCCATTTGAGATGGGAACGATGAATGCTCCAAACGGTGACGTCAAGTTGAGTGTAGTTTCTGCGGAGATTTTTTTAGGAGCCTCTAATTACTTTTTATATTCGCTATTTTTATCCTCTTCTTCTATCCTTCACCTTTTTTACCCTTCGTTACCCCCTTTACTCTCACTCATTGACGTCATATCGTCATACTCTGTGCGTTCTTCAATGAACAATATGACCGTCAATACTGGACATAGAGACTTTGCGTTTGGACAAATTTCATTATGTTTTGCTGATCTATGAGCAAAAAACATGAAAAAAATGCTTGTGACATGATTATGTGACATGTGCATAATTAATTATTCACCACGGAATCAAGTGTAGGAAAAAAAACTGTCGCAAATCCTCACAAACAGTGCTGATAATCGGAAACGGCGCACAGTGGATCGAGTCAATTAGAGAGATCGGACATGAAAATTTTGACTGAAACTGCAAAATTTGATGTTTATTTCGGCAAATTTTGTCATGGGAACGGAGTTCCCCATGATATTACAATCGTTCCGTTGCTTTCGCTATGGGATTCCCTATACCTCTGCGACCTTGAGCGTTTCGCCCAGTCTCCGATTTTTGGTTGATTTTCCGATGTATCAAAAACCGTTGTATTTTTTAGCCAATCATGTCTCTACGTCAAGTTGTGTTGATTGCTAAAATTCGCTTTCAGCGAGTTTTTTTCCACCTCGAGATGTCGTGTCTGACTGGTAAATCTGCGTAGAACCACGAAGTTCCGTTTTTAGGCAAATTCTTTTTTTTGGGAGGTTCTGATTGGTTATTTTTCGCCATCAGTTTTCTGTTCGTTGGTGCAAAAGATCGCCTACCTCGGTGTTCTTGAGAAGCCGCCATTATCCCACCTCAAATTTGAAAAATAGAAGTAAAGAAATAATAACCATCGTACAAGGTGGAAAATTGTTCTGGAGGACTCGTTACGGATAAAGAAGTCAAAATCAGAGCTCGATTGATTGATTTAATTCATGGATACGCAAATATTGCCTTAGCTCAACTGCCGCGATCGGAATGCGTGCTGGGATGAACCTCGAGACGCATTAAAACAGTGCGAACCATGGCTCCTACAGCAATACGGCAATGCGCTTCATATCATCCCAAAAGCAGTCAAGGTCTCTTGTGATAAGTCCCGCCCATTGCCCGAGTCTTTTATATGCTATTTTTACTCTCGCCCTCGTGGATCCATTATAGCCTAGTTGACTAAACCGCCTCGTATTTTTGATTCGGTGCGGGCACCCGGCGATCGGGAGTTCGATACCCGACGATGGGAACTACTTTTTAATGGTTGTATTGAATGTTTTAGACTAATCATCAAAAAATAATTAATAGTAGATGATAAATGTACGAACATTTTCTCGTGAGTTAATATGTTAAACAAAAATACTGGAATATACCTTCTTCATATAATCAGCCACATGTTCCCCCAAATTAATGACGTTATTTTCTTTTTTCAATAAAGTTAATTTGCATTCAACGTTCGTAAGTTAAGCAAAAAGTACCTATTGATACAAATAGAAAGACATGAAAATAGTATGTCTAACATTTCAGTTGTTTTTTTTTTATTATTTATTTTTTGTTTTTTTGTTTTTTCAATAAAACAAATTGACTGGGACTAGAATCATCGTATCTCTGAAGACAAAAGCTAAGTTTTTTGATACAGAAATACTAATATATTCATCCTTTATATAATCAGGGAGATGTTGACCCAAATATTGATGTATATTTTCTCTGTTCGCCCAAATTCATGATGGTATTTTCTTTTTTCAATAAAATTAATTTACATTCCACGTTCTTAAAGCAATATTTTCTCCAAAATTCAGCAAAAAATAACAATTTATACCTACGCAAAAAGTAAATAAATAAATAAAGCAATGACATGAAAGTAGTATAGGTAGTACACATCTAACATTTCGGTTACATCTATTTGAATGAAAAAAATGGCAACTTAGGAAGCACATAGGTCACTTATCGACGGTGAAACTACCAAACCACGTATCTCGGTTTGCGACGTCGCAGACTTCCCGTCATACTTTATTTTTTAAATGAAAAGCTACTTAACGTCCAGTCTTGAAAATTTCCGTGATTTTTCCTCTTCGTGCGGAGAAAATTCTGTGAAAATTTCAAGGAATGATATTGATTTGGTCTACTTCAAAAAAATAAAATGTGAGCGGAGATTTTTAAACACCGCAAACGAGATACGTGGTTTGGTAGTTTCACCGTCGTTATGATGCGTATTCGGGCATATGCGTAGAGTAAAAATATCATACTTTACGCCGAAAAAACGAAACTGAAAGTTAAATGCGTTAACTTCCAAAAACCATACATAATCCAACGAAAATAAATAATTGGTAAATAACAGCTTTCTTGTATGCAAAGAAAAAAAATTAAAAATGTTAAAAAAGAGATGTCGACACAAAATTACATAGCCCCTTCAATTCTGAAGATACTACAAACGAACTGTACCTTAAAATTTTCATATCCCAGAAGCAAAAGTTCCCATGACGAATATTGCTATCGCTAACGATTGCAAAAACCAACTTGTTAAATTTTAAGGGGTGCTCACAGAAGAAAATTTTACGAAGAAACCAATAAAGCCACTTCTAGGACCTCAAGGTTTTGTATAAACGAAGTTATAAGCTTTTGAAGTTTCCAAATATTGTCCGACCTCTCCTATTGACTCGATCCACCTGTTTACGAGTAAATGAATTCAAAAGACACAACTTCAAAAAACAATCTTAAACTTGCAAACTATGAAAGTATGAAAACATGTCAAATTAGTAAAACCGATACAGTGAGTTGAATAATCAAGTTTCAAATTGGACATTTGGTCAGTTTTCTCCCTTTCTTCGTGTAAAACTTTGAAAAGAAAACATTAAGCGGACTTCTTCAGCTCCTACCTTGACTGGTGCCCTATAGTTTAACCCATTTCAGACAGAGAAAATGTATATCGTTATTTGTTACGGAGGACTTAACTTAAGCTCTGGGGGTAAACGTGTGTTAATTTAAAAGAAATGAAAAACTAAGTTAAATAAAAAATCCGGAGATTAAGTGTTGCACCTCCCGAGCACTGCCCGGCCTTTTACTAGGAACACAGAGGAGGAGCGGAGGAGGGAAGGAGATAAAGGCTATCGCAAGAAAAGAAATTCTCATCAAAAGCTTGCCTAAGTAACGAGCTGAGAAACTTTCATCTGCGATGAATTATTTATAAAATTAGAATTATAAACGCCTGTAAAAAGAGGCCAAGATGATAATAATTAAAAGCGCAACTTCTAGGACGAGGAGTAAAGCTGTGTAAGTTCTGAATCGAGTATTATTTAACCCTCGCGCAGAGGAACGCTCGTTACAAGAGGCGCGGTAACTTCGCAAAATGAAATGCGAGGTTGCCAAATCAGAGAGGAGGAAATGAGTTTCTGAGTATGAATAAAAATAGACAGGAAAAGACGGGGACGAGGCTGAAAAAACACACGATAATTACAAATCACGGGACGTTTTGACCGGTCTCCTGGTCATTATCAACCGTCAAAAATAATTACCTAAAAAATTTTAAAAAACAAAAGCTAAAATAGTGTATTTTCTTCGGAAAATACACTAAAACTATATTACCGGTCTTTAATCAATTTCTGAGTATGTATATACGAGGACTTATATGTAACAATGGCGGATGTAAACAATTACCTTTTCAAAACACTTTCAAAAAACTGTTTTGGCATCGAGAAAATTTTGAGATAATACTTGAGATGTGATCTTCGAGATCTGTACATTATGCCAGAGCCAAACATTAAATTTTTCTGTGAACAAAACAGTATTTTAAGCGTGTTTCGGAAAGGTAATTTTTCACATCCGCCATTGTTACGTATAAGGCCTCATGTCATTATACTTAAAAGAAGAAACTTTGTACGGCTTTTAGCAGAATCAGCCTGACTAAATCAGATGTTGCCTAAATCCTTACACAGAAAAAAATTGATTACTACTTTAACAATAATTTGTTAAAAACATATCCGACATGTTTCAAATGCATATTTTACAATAATGGAAAGCTAACTGAATTACGGGAGTAGTGAAATTTGAATTTTTTATTGTAAAATCTACGTTGAAACACGTCGGACACTTTTTTAAACTACTTATTTTTCAAATCAGTAATTTCATTTTTTTTTCGGTGTATCGAATGTTACTCTTCCTACAGAAACCCACCTCTAACTTGAAAGTTTTTTACAGTAAGTTGGAAATTTTTAGCCATGTCGTAACTAGTGTTGCACCAAAGAGCGTACCTCTTTGAGGGAAAATTGTGCTCTTATGAGCTTGTTCCCTCTGTATTGAGATTTTCAGGTTTATGCTAATTTTAAACGCATGTTGGCTAAAAAAAATTCCAACTTACTGTCTTCACGACTCGTGCGTTTACCGCAATCAGTTGGAATATTTTTAGTCGATTTGTGATAATCCAATAGATACTCACAGAACGTTTCAAGGCGCCATGTTGTTTCGTTATCTTTATTATAAAAATAACCATGTATAATAATAAAACAGCAAAGGAATCTACACACGGTGATATTTAGTTAAACTAATTTTGATTGAATCTGCCTTTTATTGAAATAAAAATGCCAGTGGATATGTGGTATAAAGCGAAAATGAGGCTACACATGTTTCATCGGTAAATTGCAATATGTATTCTAGTCCAACTTTTTCACGCTATTAGCGGTTGTTAATGCTGTTTGCTGCTGGTTGTTTAAGGGAACATACACCATTTTTCAATAACTTATTCCTTGCAATTGCTTTATGTTACAGCTTTGTTGCTGACAAGTGGAGGTGCTGTGTACCCACTGGGCTGGGACAACCAGCAGCTTCGAGAATCATGTGGAAATGATTCTGGGGTATATAAATTAGGTGAGTATCATATCTAATTTAAGCAAACAAATTCCGTAGATGTATACTTTATAGGGGCATAATTTCATATTTGATGGAAATTAAATTGTTGTAATCAAATGTGCAATCAACTGATGTACCTTGCTGAAATCTGTCCGATTACTTTCGGATAACGGATGTTTGAGTCAACCATCCGTATGAACATATTTAAGGATACAACTCAGACGTAACGTGAGCACTGCAGTTTTAATTACTTCGTAAATGGTGACTTTCGAACGATCTCCTGGCAGTTCCTGTCCCCCCCCCCCCCCCACGAAACTTGCGGTTGTGGAGGCACAGAACTGACTCCTTAATTGCACCACTGGTGATCAAAACTTTTTCGGTTTCTCTAGCACCGCTAATGAAATGAGTAACTTCAAAGGGACTCGCATTAAAAATGAATTTAAGAGTGCCGTGGGTGCTTCTTTCAAGCATTATCATTCAGAGAGAGCTATAGACTGATTTAGTTGCTAACTCATAGTTCTACATCGCAGTTCGGTGATTTCATTTTAAGCAGCTACACATAACCAATTCGCTTTCGCATCATGGTGGTAGAATGCTCAAAAGTGTATACAATGTTAAAAATGTAAAGCAAAATCGAAGAGGGATCAAGAGAGAAATGCAATAACGCAGATGTCATTCTAGTTACAAAGGATTGAGCGAAAAACATGAAAAAAGGAAAAGAATCCTGATGAATAACTATTGAATTATTGACAAATATGATGAATTAATATTTTACAATTGTTCTTTCACGTTGAATTTCCCTTAGACTGCATAATATTTTCCCCCAGAGAATTTTGCAGTTACGAGCTGTAGCATCCAATACGCTGTAGTGCCTTAAAGTCTGAAAGTCTTTGTTCTATTGTCTTGTTTTGCAGACCTAACCAGGGTTTTTACTCCATTGGAAAAAGAAACTCCGACAGTGGAAGCCATACTCACGGGCTACATGTATAGACATTCCGACCGCGTTTCAGGCTCAGAGACCGAAAGTTCCGGGAGTGACACCCAGAGTAGTCGAAGCTGCGGCTTTGGCACCCGTAACTTTTGACCTTTGAACCCGGAAGTTCTGGGTGTGGCACCCGGAGCAGTCGAAGCTACGGCTTCAGCATCCGTAGATTTTGGCCCCTGAATCCGGATTAGATGTCATGTCTATACGCCAAGCCCGTAAATTTTAATTCAGTGTTTATTTGTTTACTAGGGGGCTACGTACCCTGGCCGCTACGCGGCCCAAACCCCTGAAGGCGCTCCGCGCCATCAATGGGCCGCTTCGCGGCCCTATTTTTACCCTTCTATCAGTGTTAGTTTTATTTTTCCCCCAAAAAATTACGATATGAGGTATACTTTAATTTTAAACTTTACTTAAAATTACTTTAAAATTAAAAGGACGCGATTTGGAATGACTGATTGATGAAATATTGCAGTAAAACAATGAACAATGGTAGTCAGGTAATAAGTAAGATTTGATGAGTCGCGGATCGAACCCACACCGAGATCATAGTGGACGCATTCGACATCTCAGACGACTCGGCCATCGCTCGATATGAGGCCATCGGCGCGAATCTTGTGTAGATAAGTGTAGAGCTGATGCGCAGGCTACACAGCTTGTTAAGGAGAGATTTCCCCCCTCTTCCTCCCGTTTCTGCGTCCACTCATTTTTCGGCACTCACGCCCCATTTAGTGCCCCCTCCCGCTCCCCATGGCCCCTCTGGTCCCGGGGCCGGGCCCGCTCTGTACTTATGATTCACTTGCCTCCCCTTACCCCACCGCACTTTTGCCCTCCTCCATGCTCTCTCTCGCACATTTTGTATCAATGCTTCACCAATAGATTTCGCTGTCTGGTCTTTCGGTTCGCGTTCCTCCACAGTTTTTCGTGTTTTATCTTTGATGGGGTCCGCGACCAGAGCCAGCAGCCCTCGAGACTGTCACCCAGCTCCTCGTCTAGTAAGGCTTGGCTCTGCTCCTGCGACGTATGAGCGCGGACGGACCAAGTCCCTATTCGATTTCCACCTTGCTTCCTTCCATTCACCTTTCACCTTGCCAAGTCGCTGCCTCCGACACCGATTTGTGCTTGCACACTTCAAGCTTGGAATGGCATTGGCTCCCTGATCATCCCCCGGTCGCCGCCTCCGACACCGGTCTGTGCTTTGCACATTCCAAGCTAGGAATGGCACGGGATTGTCCATCCACCATCCTTGTGCAAGGTTAAATTTTTGGAAGGGAGCCCGGTTTCCGGCTCCCACCCCCCTTATTGTTGCCCTCCACTCGCCCATTAGTTTGCCATAGCCCCGCCCGTCATTTTTGTATTTGTAGTTAAGTTCAGTTTGTCATTTTGATTTTGTAAGTTTCAATAAATGCACCCCTTTTGAGAGCTTCCGATGATGGATTTCACGCGTCATTAGTGGTTCATCTCTTTCGTGGTCTGAGGAAGCTCCAAAAAGCCCATAAGGCGTTTGGTGCATCCCCCTCCCCCAAGTTAGCCCCCCTCTCTCTTTTCCTCCATTTTGGAGGTGGTCCCTCGGTTTCCCCCCCTATTCCACCATATTGGCTGAGCCCCTCGGGATCCCCCCATTCAACCACCGTGACTGAGCCCCTCCCCCCCTCTCAGTCTCGTTCACAGCTACTGCGCAACCTCCTCGATCACTGCGCATCCTCCCGCGCATAGCGGTAGCAGTACCGGAGCATTCTGTAAACTCACTCTCTTTTATAACGTGATTTTAAAAAAACCTGGGTCCTTTTTCCAAAATCTGATTACAGCGGGCTCATCTAGGGTCTATTACCTGTCGATTTACGCAAAAATCATGGAAATCGGCCCGGTAGAACGCTCAAACGAACTATGACAAAAAGTATAAATTTACATTGTTTAAATGGGAGAATTCGCAACTTTACCACGTGATATAAAAAAACCTGGGCCATATTTTTAAAATCTGAAAAGAGTTGGCTTATCTAGAGACAATTGCCTGTCGATAGCCGCAAAAATCATGAAAATCGGCCCGGTAGAACGCTGGAACTAAGCGTTACCAGTTTCGCAAAATTAGGAGGTCTTGGAGCTTATAGTATAGATTTTGACTCTCGAATTTCCCGTGTTTTCCCTTTATTTTTCCTGATTTATTGCATAAAATATCATATTACAACAGTCGCTTTCCCGATTTTGATATCTAAATTAGGCTACCTCTGTCCTCTGTAACTTTACTACCACAAATTCTCAGTCAAAAAATATATATGTTTATATAGGGCTTAATTATGCTCAAAAAGCTAAACTTTCCATTTGACGCAGAAAAAATTCCACGATCAACGTCAAATTAAATGGGTTTTCCCCGCATTTTCCTTTCAACTTTAATTTTTAGGTTTCTCCTGTTTTTCCCGGTTGAAGCAACACTACCTAACATAACTCAGTGCATTTAATATAATGCCGCAATCACACGCTGAATTTAGCAACTGAATGTGGAAGTCAACAGTCATCGCCCAACGGCTGAAATTTAGCAAATTCGAGTTATTTTCATCCAGATGTGTATCAAATCTACTCGAATAGTTCAAACAAATTCAAAATGTTGCGCGTGACGCGCAAAATTCAGGCATCGGGCCGATGACTTCCACATTCAAGCAACATTCAGCTCCCACATTCAGCGTGTGATTGCGGCATCAATTTCCGACTCGGCTGACAAAGCACTTGACAAAGCAAAAATTCCACAATCAACGTCAAGTTCCATGTGTTTTCCCCATATTTACCCTAAAATTCACTCTTAGGTTTTCCTCGGTAGTACAGTGAAAGCTCGTTGAGACGAAATACGGTTAAGACGAAAATCCGCTTAAGACGAACTTTTTTTCGGTCCCTTGACACTTCCATAAGAGTCAATGGAAAAAAAAAATACGGATAAGACGAAATTTCGAAATTTTGACCCTTTCGAGTTAGGTTAAGACGAAGAAAAATTTCCGATTTTCCCCCCTGAAATTGGGTAAAAACGACAAAAAAGAGCCAATTCTTGGGGAAAATAGACTTAGTTTTACGTACCTTGTCATAAAAAGAGTAGTAGATCGTGGGTATCTTCTGTTTTGCTGGATGACTGAGATGCAATCGACAGTTGACGATAAACCGATTTGCGTATTTTAAAAAAATTCAAAATTTGGATTTCGTATTGTTTACGATTTAAAAATTCAAAACTGATAGATAATAATCTTTAAAAAAGTCATTCACTTAAAAACTCCTCACCTGACCTTTGATCTGTTTACCTCAAAAATGATCTCAGGATGACTGAGCGCGGATACCAGCGCAACTTTCAAGCGCAATTGCCGCTTATGCCGAAAAACTTCGTCTCAAGCGGAGAACGGTTGAGACGAAAAATCGCTTATGACGAAATTTTTTTCGGTCCCTTCATTTTTCGTCTTAACGAGCTTTTACTGTAGTAACCCTCCCTAACATAACTCAATGCATTCAATTTAATCCGATTTGGCTGTAACTACGTAAACTCCATTAGCGGAAACTGACGAGACCCTCGGTTGTTCCAGGTTCCTGCACGTTGTCGTGGTCTGTGCTTCTGCTCGCCTCGGCGATCCTGCTCCTCTTCTTGTGCTTCGCGCTGAGCTTCTGCTCGGCGCGCGTCTCGCCCGGGTCATTTCGCATCTGAGTCCATGCGTCGTCCAGAATCCTCCAGAGCTCATAAGTCCCCCGACTCCTCCGCTTCCCCTTCGGGCGCCTCGCCGCCTCCGCACTCCGCGGCGCTCCACGCGGAGGTCGACTGCGGCCTCCGCCACCTCCGGCCGTTCCGCCGCCTCCACACCATCGCCGAGGCCGACGAGGAGACACCAAGACGGATCCAGGTCCAGGTCCATTGCCCCTGCGCCAACCAGAGCAACCAGGAGACCAGCTTCGTCGTCGAGGGCGTCACGTACTTCTAGGGCATCTCTCGGTAACGGAGACAACGCTTTTTTGAGACCACGTGCTAAGGATTTAAGCAATGTAATCAGGAAAAGTTAAGTTCGGAGGTCAGCGGGCTGATTGTTGGAATTGGTAGACAAAGCGATAGACAGAGATGACAAAAAGGATATGGTTCTAGTGGTGAAAGCGGACTGATTGTTGAAATTGGTAGATAAAACGATAGACAAATGTGACAAAAAGGATATGGAGGAATCCTATCGGTGAAAACGAGTGCTTGTTGAATCTGTAGACAAAGCGGTAGACAAAGATGACAAAAAGGATATGGAGGGATCCCATTGGTGGAAGGCAGTGATTGCAATGGACAAATGAGCTAGGTAATTGACTAACTAACAACAACTAACATGAGACCCTTTAGTTAGTCCATCACTTTCCGCCCTAGTCCATAACAATAACCCTTTTTAACCAATAGGATCGCTCCGTACTCCTCATGTCTTCTTTGTCTATAGATGTGTCTATTAATGTCAACAATCAGCCTGCAGTCATCATTCGAGCAGCGAATCTGAGCGTTGACTTCCGAAAGTACCTTTCACTTTGAAGAGGATTTAGCAGCGCGTGGCCTCTATTATAAATTGTCTCTGCTCGGTACACATCTTGGAATCGAAACCATCGGCGTTCCTACAAAAACACGTACACTCCCATTTTCAAAATTCTCTGTAAAGACGTTAATAGCCTGTGACGCTGAATGTCTTAAAATATACTAACTAACTAACTAACTAACTATCTCGATTGATTTTTTTTCAACATTTTTGCTCAGTTTTTCATTTCTTGGAGAAAAAACAAGTTGATATTATTGTGCCAAACGTTCAGAAAGTGTAATTAAAATGTTGAAAGCCTTTCTACTCATTTGTACAGTTCATTCCAAGCTACAAGATTAAATGTGCTAAAATGACCCTCAATGTAAAATGTCGTCGCCCCTCTGACGTAAGGGCGTATCTCAATTTCCACATGAGTCCTATTTCGCAGATGAATCCATGCTCTCTGGGGCTCATGCGGAAATCAAGATACGCCCTTACGCCAGAAGAGGGACGAGGTGAGGAACGTAACTCGACCCGTCCAAAGCTACTGCTATTCGTGGGCCTTGAGACATCCGCATATCGACGGTGAAACTACCAAACCACGTATCTCGGTTTGCGACGTCGCAGACTTCCTGTCATACTTTATTTTTTTAATGAAAAACTACTTAACGTCTAGTCTTGAAAATTTCTGTGATTTTTCCTCTTTGTGCGGAGAAAATTCTGTGAAAATTTCAAGGAATGATATTGATTTGGTCGACTTCAAAAAAATAAAATGCGAGCGTAGATTTTTAAACACAGCAAACGAGATACGTGGTTTGGTAGTTTCACCGTCGATATACGGAAATTAGAGGGAAGAGATATCCGAAGTTTGGGATCCAGTAACTCAGTTTTGACTATCCCAAATTGATTATTGGAATTTGGCATGGAGTGAACAAAATTATTAGACACCTCATATTTCTGAGATGTCAGTTAGCCCAAAATCAGAACTAGTTCCATTGGTCAGCTGTAGTCAAGTAGGTCAAGTTACACGATCGTTTTTATTGTTACTATAAAAACCTGTTTCAATCGCTTGGGAGATTTCAAATTGTTGGTTCATATCGTGATAGGAAGTGGTTTATCGGTTAAAAAATGTCCAGATATTAGGCAATGGAATTCTATTACTTACCTATTTCTTTGGCTTTGTCAAAGTTATAGTGTCTTTCATACCTTATTGTTTTCCCTGTTCAAAGGGAAAAATGAACATTTATGAAAATTTTGGCCAGATCAAATGGTATTCAAAGGTATAGCTTGCTAAGAAAAACTGCCGGTATTTTGGATTTTTTAGCATCGTTGTTTTGGAATTTGGAATTTTTAAGTATTAGCCCACCTGAATGTTATTTTGATGTTATCTTCATCATTATTCTTGCTACCAACGTTGTCGTTTGGATATAGTCTAATAGGAAAAGGAAACAGACATAACTGTAGATGATGTTATCAAAAACTGAACCTGAAATTGATCAGATTCATAAATTTTCCTTTCTGTTTTCTTTTTTTTTCGTACTGCAAAGTTTCATTTGCAACCAGAATACAAAAATTAACGAAAATTATGTTCAAAAACACCTTAAAAACTTTACTGCTAGGTATTAGCAAACCAATGTATCTAAAACCTTAGTTTTCCTCTTAATTATTTAAATTTTATTTCTTGTTGACAGTGGTTACCTCAAAATAAGCGCAAAGTCATTTACCTAATATTGCGTCCTTGAACCACAGTAGTGAAGAAGAACTCATTGTTGTGACGGAAAAAAGTTATGATCTCAAAAGTGTTGAAATACTCAGTAAAGAACAACCATTCTTCGATTTTATGTTATAAAATGGTAACAGGAAAAGATCGTGACCTCACTAGTATCTCTACCTCCGGGTCACTCTCAAAAAGATCAACACGGAAGCCACACCCCTCTCCCTCCTCAAATTGTGAAATAATTATACATCTTGAGAATTGAGGGGCTTGGATATGTCGCAGGCAAATAGCGATATCAGGCATTTTGTCAAATGCCTAGGCAGATAGTCTTTTGACGGTCTACAAAATTTTGTGAATTTATGGCGAAGAGCTCTCGATTTTTCACTATTTTTGGGGGGAAAAACTCATCAAACCTACGAACTCTTTTCGTCTCTTCCTGTTCAATTGCTTCTCATACTTTTAAATGTGTTTAAAATACTATTGTGTGTGCAAATTTTTACTGAGAATTTTTCTTGCAGGAGCAATGAATTATTTTGTCTGAAATTAGGAAAAGAACCATAATTTCAATCTAAGTTAGCATATTTGACTATTTGCCTGAGCACTTGACAAAACGCCTGATTTTACTATTTGCCAGCGACAGATATAAGTGCAGTATTTGAAAATATGGACATATTGATGATTCTAACTAAAGCTAGTCTTAATATATATGCTGTAAAAATACAATTTTCAAGCATCAAGAAGTAGCGAGTTCCAACTTTCTTTCCGCCACAAAGCTACATGTAATTTTAAAACTTTAAACACGTATTTCTTGAAATAGCAAATTTATCTCAACTCTCCTCCAAGCCCCTTAATTATAATGCCAATGTAATAAGTAATTCCAAAATGTATACCGAGTGCAATCCGTTTTGTAAATAGTCTCATCCTGTTTAAAACATTCCTTTTTGTACGTCCAAGTAGGTGTAAATTTATCCTTGCTAGTCATTGCTAGACGTTGTAGTTAATTCGTTCGTAATAGAATTAGTAAATTTTTTGTTCCATGGTGTAAAAAAGTGCGGAAGTTTTAATGTTCAGTTCGTAGCTTGTCGAAATTTTTGCGACTTGCAACCCACCGTATTTACATGGCAAGTTTTAAACACGACAAGTACGCAGCTTTCAAATAGTTATCGCGGAGAGGAATATCGGGGATGATTGTAATTTGTAAATTTTCTTAGGAGAATAATTTGACTGTTGCAACCTGTCAACAACGATATACTCACCAACTTTTGCGCTTCGAAGTCAAGTTATAAACTTTTTGACTTTCTCAGTTATCAGCTAATGGGCCTGTTGCAAACTTTTGCTAGAGCAAAAATAAGAGTTGTTTCTTATAGATAATGCCTCAAAAATTACGATGAGCGCATCGGCAAAGTCTGAAATGCACTCATAACTTCACAGTCTGCGTAAGAAATTTGCGGTTTTTTAAGCTTCCCGCTTCAAAAGCGATACTACGGCACAGGTGAACATTTTGTAAGAGGAGTCGTTCCATCGTCGGCAATACTCATCATGGCCGACGCCAATCCGCCAAAACACGTGTGATGGGACGAGATAATACCTAAACTGGATTAGACCAGATAACAATCGGCTCGTTTTAACGTTCATGTTTTCCACGCCCGAATTGATTGACCTTGAACTCTCCTCAAATTACGCGCGGAACTGCGCGCAAGTGTCAGCCATGATGAATATCGCCGACGATGGAGCGACTCCTCTAACAAAATGTTCACCTGTGCCGTAGTATCGTTTTTGAAGCGGGAAGCTTTAAAAAACGCAAATTTCTTACGCAGATTGTGAAGTTATGAGTGCATTTCAGACTTTGCCAATGCGCTCATCGTGATTTTTGAGGCATTATCTATAAGAAACAACTCTTATTTTTGCTCTAGCAAAAGTTTGCAACAGGCCCATTCCAAGGAGTGAAATCCCCCAAAATCAATTTAATTGATGTTTTCTTCGTAAATCACTCATTTAATTGTAACCGGTTTGACACATCTTTAATCAAGAGGAAGTTACACGTTATAATTCTATCATATTTTGTCTAAACAATAATGATACTTGAGAGCGAAGTCAAAAAACAGATAATTTATTGCAAAGATAGGAAATTTGTAAAATGAAACTTTTTCCCTCCCCATTTTCCTATCCACCAGTTTATTTCTCTGTTCGATCTAAAAAAAGAAGAAGAAAACAGGGAAAATCCGTAAAGAAGTGAAGAAGAATGAAGACTGAACTGGCTTAGACAGTCTAAGGTTTAAATTTCTTCAGAAACTTTTCTAAAATACATTGCCTGAATTTGATGCGTGGCTGTGCTTTAAAGGAAAACGACCCTCATAGCGAATACTTTAAAATGTTGTGTTATATACCAAAAATTCGGAGCATGCTCTTGGTTCAAAAGGCAATTTCAGTTTATAAAATGTTTCTATTCTTTTTTACTTTTTTATTTTCAAGCTCTTGTTAAATAATAGTGTAATTGAAAGGGGAACTTTTCTTCTCAATAACAACTGAACTGCCTCTTGTTTATTATCTGTATACACGAGCCATAATTGCGAAAAAGTGCCCAAAATAGAGTTCCTTCTGAACTCAGTGTAAAGTATGCAAGTTTTATCACAAATGTTAGTAATCCTGATATATCACGAAAGAAGAAGGTCTTTCGTGTTTCGCACAGAAAGATTGATATCTGCTTGAAATTCACTCGCTTTTTGTGAACTTTTAATGCGTGAAATTCATGGTTTACTTCAGCAGAATCGTCTAAATAGATATATGAACTACTGTTAATCTACTTTGTTCCCTGCAGTTGTAGAACTTCTAACTATGTCTCTCTCGGACATTTGCTCACCCCATGACTTCATTGTTTTATTATAAATTAATAACGAATGTGTAAAATTGTTGATCACCTCTTATATTTAAATAAAATTATTTATTTAAAAAAAGAACATGATTTATTTTATTCAGCTGATGAGGTGAATAACACGAATATAAATGCCGAAATGTTTTGCTATATTCACCTGGATGATTTTATCGAAACTGCTGTTTCAATCAGTAGCGTATGGCGTGCTTTGCGTTACATCGATTGATCTGCCATTTAAACCTATAGAAATGGATCGATAAACAGGGTGTTTGCAAAAAAACCTTAATAATCGATTCCTCGCCATAGCTTTAAATGGGGAATCATCGAGAATTGGTGATTTAGGGCTCGCTTTGCATTCAATGTATTTTTCTCATTACGCGGTCGTGTATTTTGATCCACTATTTAGCCAAGAGTGTTCGTAGTTTAAGCTTATAGTGATAAAAAAATGAGGTTTCTCATCGATAATGGCAAATTTGCACGAAACAAATTATTGCTGCATCTGAGAATGCCTGAGGTGCGTTCGCAGTAACTTCGGAGATTTTTTCTGATAGGAAAAATTGTAGAAAAATAGATTCAAAAGTGACAAAATCTGCTGCCTCGTGGCGTCTCCAGGTGGCATTTCCCGTTTAAACACATGTGTTTCAGCAGATTGGGTAATTTGGTCACATCTCATCTAATAGTTGCTCATTTTAACCTAACCTCCAAATTTTCGAGTTGTCCGTACTCTCCCTTCGACGGTACTCTAACGTGCAAATATCCCAACAAAAAAATAATAAAGTCAGGTGAATTAAATTCTTTAAGCGAGCTCCAGCCAAGAACGAGAGGGCGAGATCACTTAAACGGTCGTCGAAACAACGCGTTGTTAGCAAAAGAGCTGCTTCAGAAAATTTGAGCTCCACGCACCGGATGCCGGAGACTCGAGGGCTTAAGTTTTTCCGTGACAAATAAAGAGCCAAGATAAAACTGGGCGAAACAAGGTAAAAAGCTGTAAAATCACTCCTCCCCGGAGGGGCAACGGAGCACTAACGCGATTCAGTCTAAGAGTCGTGTAACATGACTCTTTTGTACTGTTCTGACTGGGGAGTGCCCTCCCCATCAGCGCAGCTTGAAGAGGCCTCTTCAAACGCATGCCCAACCCTTTAGCAGTCGCCCTGTCGCGTCGTTTTTCAGCCAGTGGCGTGGCGTGAATTGCGATGTATCGATTGTTCTGCCATTTAAACCTACGGTAAAGAATCGATTATTAAGGCGTTCGCTGCGAACATCCTGTTTATCGATCCTTTTCCATAGGTTTAAATGGCATAACAATCGATTTATCGCAATTCACGCCACGCCACTGTAATTCACCCCGTGGACGGGAAAAATGAAGGGGACGAAACGCATCGTTGTGTTAAATCATTGTTCTACCCGGGATTGTGTGTTAATCAGAACACATCGGAAAACGCTGTGGATGTCAAGTGTGCAGGGGCCGCAATAATTTGCTTACACAACCTTTTTTACCGTCTTTCTGATCGGTCGTGACTCTGTAAAGTGTTGACAAATTTCATAACTATTCTGCCGTGCTAAGGAAGAACGCCCTATGAGCCATTAGCCGTTGTCAATATTCCTTCAATAAAAACCAAATCTACTGGGAAGATTATAAATACTTTTCCCAAAATTTTCAGGCAATTTTGCACGCAATTTAATGTAAATGTGGATCTAAATGCTAAAAGTATCGAAAATTTCGACGCGATATTTTCGTTCGCTCTATTTTCTTTTAATGTAACCAAAGATTAATTAAATATCATTCGCTCCTGAATCGTTACAATGAGGATACATATGTTCACTTTAATTATGGTAAAAACTGGAGCAGAAAGTCAAGGATGATGACACGCAGTCCTTCAGCATTCCTGGTGTCTTGTAGTCTTGTTTCGACCGACTGCATTGCGTTTGGCGCAATGCGCGAAGTATTCATGCAGTCTTGTATGCGCTGATATGGGCTTGAAGCCGACCGCTCTGTTTGGCGCAATGCGTGAAGTATTCATGAAGTCTTGCAGGCGCTAATATATAGTTTAACGCCGGCCGCACTGTGTATGACGCGATTATTCGAACTCGAGTTAGTGTAATCGCAGCATCGAATAATAGAGCTTAAAAAACCCATGCTGTGTTTCAAAATCGTATGAACATTCCAATGTTGCCTCGTTTCTCCCGAGTAAATATTTAATCCGAGAAAAGTTAGGAGAGTTCTTTATACCCGCGACCAGTATTCAATCTTTTCACTTCATTTATCTGAAGGTAAGACATCTATGATTTGTCAACAAACTAACCTGAACTAGCGTTGACATAAAAATGCGTTTATTTTCCAACTGTTTCCTGCTTTGCCAAATTTCTAACTTAGAGTAACTTTATTTTAAATTCGCGCATCCTGTAGCAGACTTTAAGATTTCTATTCGCACAATCCTTTTGACTTTTTCGCGCAATCTATCTATCTATATATTTAATATCCTAAGGCCTTTTTTGGCCTCATACAGTTTGTGCTAATTCGATCTCGGAAACTACTGGACCGATTTTGCTCGGATTTGTTTTAAATGAAAGCTCTTAGGCTGTAGACGTGCCAAATTTCCTTAGTTTTTCGATTTGCGAGACCGACGTTGCAAAATTTACCTCGATTCGGTAGCGACATGCTTGCGTTTTTGACGTTGGACAGTTTGTGCTAATTCGATCTCGGAAACTACTGGACCGATTTTGCTCGGATTTGTTTTAAATGAAAGCTCTTGGGCTGTAGACGTGCCAACATTCCTTAGTTTTTCGATTTGCACGACCGACGTTGCAAAATTTACCTCGATTTGATAACGAAATATTTTCGTCTTTGCCGCTGGACGAGTCATAAGGTTGGGGGACCTCCGACCTCCCACCCTCTGATTTTCCGTTTCCCTCTCCACGTAAACCCATCCCTACCTGCCGTTAGTACGTGTCACCCTTCTGCTCTGGCATGGGTCCTTTGTCAGTATCACTCCCTTTCTTATGCCGTCTGACTCGGAACACCTACTACGCATTTCCTCCGTCGAATTGCTCATAATCAGTTTTCGGTTTGTCCAGGTTTCTCAGTAGTGCGTCTAGAGTTTTGCTTTCATGATTCTATCATTATAGTTTTTTTTACATGAAAATTACTTAATTTTGATGTGTATTTTTCAGAAGATAATTTTCCTTTTTACGGCAGCACAGGTTTTATTAATAATTAACTTTTTTACAGCAGCTCATGTGTTCTTCCAAGAGAATCGGTGATTAATGTTCACCCTTTCGCACCGTTAAATTTTCACAAAGTGTTTTGATTTTCTTTTCAAGGAGTGTTTTTTATTTTTCAAAGATGTTTCTTTTTCTAGAAGTAGATGGTTATCATTATCAGTTTCTTATTTTTTGTTTTTGAATTTATCATTTTTTTATCATTTAAAATTTTCCTGGAAGTCCTCTAATTACTCGTAGTAGCAAAATTTGGCTCGCTTCGCGAGCCAACATTCACTCGCGGAGCGAGTGACTGGGGGTCCAAAGGGCGAAGCCACCGGCTAGCGGCGCAAGTGAGCGTAGCGAGCTGAAGCAGCTAGTCTTCATACATTTCCTTAGACCTTTCTCGCAAGCCTGGATTACCAAACATTGGGTCGTACGAAAAATTAACCGTTTTAAACTTTTTTTCTCAATTGGACGTATTTATGCTAAACGGAACTACAGACAAGAGGGAAAGATGAGGTGTGCTCTAGAAAGCTGGATAGTAAACAATGTAAAAGTGGGCGTGATTTCCTTTGGGGAGATGGAAAAGCGAGATTATACACTCTACCGAACAGAACTAAGCACCCACTGTATGCGGCACTCATGAGTCGTCTTCTCGCAATCCTGGATTACCAAACATTGGGTCGTACGAAAAATTAACAGGACGTATTTATGGTAATCGGAACTATAGACAAGAGGGAAAGATGAGGTGTGCTCTAGAAAGCTGGATAGTAAACAATGTAAAAGTGGGCGTGATTTCCTTTGGGGAGATGGAAAAGCGAGATTATACACTCTACCGAACAGAACTAAGCACCCACTGTATGCGGCACTCATGAGTCGTCTTCTCGCAATCCTGGATTACCAAACATTGGGTCGTACGAAAAATTAACAGGACGTATTTATGGTAATCGGAACTATAGACAAGAGGGAAAGATGAGGTGTGCTCTAGAAAGCTGGATAGTAAACAATGTAAAAGTGGGCGTGATTTCCTTTGGGGAGATGGAAAAGCGAGATTATACACTCTACCGAACAGAACTAAGCACCCACTGTATGCGGCACTCATGAGTCGTCTTCTCGCAATCCTGGATTACCAAACATTGGGTCGTACGAAAAATTAACAGGACGTATTTATGGTAATCGGAACTATAGACAAGAGGGAAAGATGAGGTGTGCTCTAGAAAGCTGGATAGTAAACAATGTAAAAGTGGGCGTGATTTCCTTTGGGGAGATGGAAAAGCGAGATTATACACTCTACCGAACAGAACTAAGCACCCACTGTATGCGGCACTCATGAGTCGTCTTCTCGCAATCCTGGATTACCAAACATTGGGTCGTACGAAAAATTAACAGGACGTATTTATGGTAATCGGAACTATAGACAAGAGGGAAAGATGAGGTGTGCTCTAGAAAGCTGGATAGTAAACAATGTAAAAGTGGGCGTGATTTCCTTTGGGGAGATGGAAAAGCGAGATTATACACTCTACCGAACAGAACTAAGCACCCACTGTATGCGGCACTCATGAGTCGTCTTCTCGCAATCCTGGATTACCAAACATTGGGTCGTACGAAAAATTAACAGGACGTATTTATGGTAATCGGAACTATAGACAAGAGGGAAAGATGAGGTGTGCTCTAGAAAGCTGGATAGTAAACAATGTAAAAGTGGGCGTGATTTCCTTTGGGGAGATGGAAAAGCGAGATTATACACTCTACCGAACAGAACTAAGCACCCACTGTATGCGGCACTCATGAGTCGTCTTCTCGCAATCCTGGATTACCAAACATTGGGTCGTACGAAAAATTAACAGGACGTATTTATGGTAATCGGAACTATAGACAAGAGGGAAAGATGAGGTGTGCTCTAGAAAGCTGGATAGTAAACAATGTAAAAGTGGGCGTGATTTCCTTTGGGGAGATGGAAAAGCGAGATTATACACTCTACCGAACAGAACTAAGCACCCACTGTATGCGGCACTCATGAGTCGTCTTCTCGCAATCCTGGATTACCAAACATTGGGTCGTACGAAAAATTAACAGGACGTATTTATGGTAATCGGAACTATAGACAAGAGGGAAAGATGAGGTGTGCTCTAGAAAGCTGGATAGTAAACAATGTAAAAGTGGGCGTGATTTCCTTTGGGGAAATGGAAAAGCGAGATTATACATCCTACCGAACAGAACTAAGCACCCACTGTATGCGGCACTCATGAGTCGTCTTCTCGCAATCCTGGATTACCAAACATTGGGTCGTACGAAAAATTAACAGGACGTATTTATGGTAATCGGAACTATAGACAAGAGGGAAAGATGAGGTGTGCTCTAGAAAGCTGGATAGTAAACAATGTAAAAGTGGGCGTGATTTCCTTTGGGGAGATGGAAAAGCGAGATTATACACTCTACCGAACAGAACTAAGCACCCACTGTATGCGGCACTCATGAGTCGTCTTCTCGCAATCCTGGATTACCAAACATTGGGTCGTACGAAAAATTAACAGGACGTATTTATGGTAATCGGAACTATAGACAAGAGGGAAAGATGAGGTGTGCTCTAGAAAGCTGGATAGTAAACAATGTAAAAGTGGGCGTGATTTCCTTTGGGGAAATGGAAAAGCGAGATTATACATCCTACCGAACAGAACTAAGCACCCACTGTATGCGGCACTCATGAGTCGTCTTCTCGCAATCCTGGATTACCAAACATTGGGTCGTACGAAAAATTAACAGGACGTATTTATGGTAATCGGAACTATAGACAAGAGGGAAAGATGAGGTGTGCTCTAGAAAGCTGGATAGTAAACAATGTAAAAGTGGGCGTGATTTCCTTTGGGGAAATGGAAAAGCGAGATTATACATCCTACCGAACAGAACTAAGCACCCACTGTATGCGGCACTCATGAGTCGTCTTCTCGCAATCCTGGATTACCAAACATTGGGTCGTACGAAAAATTAACAGGACGTATTTATGGTAATCGGAACTATAGACAAGAGGGAAAGATGAGGTGTGCTCTAGAAAGCTGGATAGTAAACAATGTAAAAGTGGGCGTGATTTCCTTTGGGGAGATGGAAAAGCGAGATTATACACTCTACCGAACAGAACTAAGCACCCACT
Source organism: Bemisia tabaci (assembly GCF_918797505.1). Classification (NCBI taxonomy): domain Eukaryota; kingdom Metazoa; phylum Arthropoda; class Insecta; order Hemiptera; family Aleyrodidae; genus Bemisia; species Bemisia tabaci. The sequence continues at coordinate 28,162,407 of NC_092801.1, read as the reverse complement.
GTATGCGGCACTCATGAGTCGTCTTCTCGCAATCCTGGATTACCAAACATTGGGTCGTACGAAAAATTAACAGGACGTATTTATGGTAATCGGAACTATAGACAAGAGGGAAAGATGAGGTGTGCTCTAGAAAGCTGGATAGTAAACAATGTAAAAGTGGGCGTGATTTCCTTTGGGGAAATGGAAAAGCGAGATTATACATCCTACCGAACAGAACTAAGCACCCACTGTATGCGGCACTCATGAGTCGTCTTCTCGCAATCCTGGATTACCAAACATTGGGTCGTACGAAAAATTAACAGGACGTATTTATGGTAATCGGAACTATAGACAAGAGGGAAAGATGAGGTGTGCTCTAGAAAGCTGGATAGTAAACAATGTAAAAGTGGGCGTGATTTCCTTTGGGGAGATGGAAAAGCGAGATTATACATTCTACCGAACGGAACTAAGCACCAACTGTATGCGGCACTCATGAGCCATCGGCATGGCAAAAGAGCATCGTGGACAGGGCTCATGAGTTAAAGACCGGAAGTCATCGCCGCTGACGTCACTGGCGCTTTATAATTTCCATCCATTCTCACAGCCCTCGACCAACGAGCACACCCCTTCTTTCCCCACCTGTCTCGGGTTCCATTAGCAAAAATATGTTCCATTTGATCCTCATCCGACATGGTTCCTTTTGTTAAACTTGGTTTAAATACCGCGAGAGAAGTCATTAAAAAGAGAACGGAAAAATCCACTGGCCATATCAGCACTGCCACGCAAAGGAAAAACGTCGCATGAGAATTCGAACGTTGCCAAATTGTCTGTCAAAAAAGTTTTATTTTTGAAGAAAGTTATGAAAGTTTTTCCTATGAATTCAAGTATATTTTAGATTAAATTGCGAAAAAAATGTTCTGGAAAGTTGGAAGAGAAATATCCGGAATTTTCTCGGTAAATTCGTTCTATATGGCAGGAAATTTGGCAACGTTTGAAGGCTCATACGGCGTTTTCCCTTAGCACGGCGGAACGAAGGATTCAGCGAGAAGGAGCAAGAGTTACGGGACTCTCAATGTTCTTTATTCATAAATGAAAGTTCAAAATGCCTCGGAGTTCAATCTGCGCACAAAGGCTACTAGACGCCTCCAAGGTCGCAAAAACTCGGCAAGTCACTCACCGCGCTTAGGAATTCGTGGCTCAAATAGCATTTTAAATCACCCTGCAGCCCTTTAGGCCAAGAGCAACGTTGCCATTTCTGCGTGAAAATTTCTCTGAGCATTTGATTCACTGATTCAAGTGAGGACGTAAAAACGACCTGAAGGAGTGAAGCAACAATCTTAGAGATTGTGCAGTCAACGTCCCAAGAATATGTCAGACTAGCATCTATGATTGTTAGGTCAACATCCTTTGTTAGACGTAAAATTAACACCCTCCAAGATCGTTAAAGCGAGCTACTGTAACAACCACAGTCGTTGAGGCAACAACTAGACCGGACGTATTTTTAACAAACTTTATCAATGCTATTGTAGCACCTTCATTTTTTTCGGTGTACATGTCTCGATATACACGATCAAATTTGCGAACCAATTACCATTAAAGTGTCGGGAGTCGTCAGTCTCAAAATCATTCTATTGCTTAATTTTAAAATGAAAACTTAGCAGAGATGTTCCGTGCGGCAGGAAATGATGAATGGTGGCACTCTATTCTGATCAAAATTTGACGGCCCGTCCAATTTTGATCAGAGAGGACTGTTGCATGGTGATCATCAGTCATCAACTAGTATACTTTGATCATAATTGGTTCGGAATTTGATCGTGTATTCAGACCTTAAGGTTTGTCTCGAAATCCTGAGAGTCAACGTTAAATTGGCAACATAGGAGTCTACGCTGGCCAACATGGCTTGTAATCTGAGTTTCAACGCCGCGCTAGGGCTCAAAAAACTTGCATACTCTCAGTGACGTCATGATACATAATTCAAGCATACGCCTACTCCCCCGCCTGCAACGTTTTTCTGGTGTTCTGTGGCAAGGTTGTCAGATGGGGAGGATAATCTACGCTAAATAATTAAATTTGAGATAACCAGAACTAGTACTGCAGTGACTAAGGTGTCTTTTTTGGTATTTTCGAATTTTGGAAGCTCTTGATTGAGGCGTGTTGGGCGCAAAAAGGGTATTTGGTTGCGGTGTGTCAGAATCTCCTACTCTTGTTTATATTTTAGACCGGCAACTAATGGGTGCATTTTCTGAATTTTTCTGTTTTAAGCGTTCTAGAATCATACAGAGAATTCAATAAAAAAAGTCGAAGAATTTTATAAAATACGGCTGAATGTATGCAGAAATCGATCAGAGAAAAAATCGAAAGTTTTTTGGAAACAAAAAAAAAAAATTAATAACTGCCGACTCCCCTTAAAGTAACGCATTCTCGGTGATATTTGGACCGCGTTTAGCAAAAAAGAACCAAGTCACATCAGACATTGCCGAAATCAAGGCAATTTAATTTTTTATAAGAGAACGTTTGCACGGGTTCCTTCGAAAATTTTAAGTTTGCTATGCACTAAGCAGCAAATTCACTGAATATTGCAGTAAAATGCGCACAACCGTTTTCATGAAAAAAATTAAATGGCCCAGTTAAATTTTGCTTTAGCTGATGGGGCTTGGTTCCTTTCTGCTTAACGCAGTCCATTTCTTAATGCAAAGCACCTGCAGTAAAAAACCGAATAACCTCAATCAAAACAGAAGAAAATCGCTATGAACTTATCATATTTCGTTTCTCTGCCATGCACCTTCTGACTTAGCCCCGATTTTATCGCCGAAGACAGCCAAGTGGGAACTGGCAAATTTAAACATATGCAATAACTTCCAGCAAGGGAAACAAAGTAACCCGAACGTTGCCAATAAAGACCCAGTCTTGGGAGGGGGGCGGCGCACAGTGGATCGAGTCAATAAGAGAAGTCGGACATTAAATTTTTGACTAAAAATGCAAAATTTGACGTTTATTTCATCGCGATTAAAATTTCAAGGGGTGGTTTCAGAAGAAAATTTCATGAGGAAACCAATGGAGCCACTTTTAGTACCTCAAAGTTTTGTATAAACGGAATTATAAGCGTTTAAAGTTTCCAAATTTTGTCCGACCTCCTCTATTGACTCGATCCACCGTGCGGCGGGGGGAGAAAAAAGAACGCGCTCTAAGAGGGCCCGAACCGACGAAAATATATTTTTGAATTCTTGCCAATTTATGTGGGATCAAAGGCTCCGTGTCCCAGAGTGGGTTTCGTGTTTTGCGATACATCGAGTAATCTGAAATTTAAACCTATGAGGAAGGGTCGATAAACAGAGTGTACCTTGATAATCGATTCTTAACCATAGCTTCGAATGGAAAAATATCGATAATCGATCATTCACGGTGGGAAGCGTGAGTCCTCCGGGTCGTTATTTATACCGACATGACAATTGTTTTAAAAAACGGGTTGAGCGGATGCAGGAGCATTGTCGAAAGTTCGGGGCGACCGTAAAGAAGCCGAGAGCCCCGTTTGTTGCGCGGAAACGCAGTCTAGGATGCGTTTGTCCGGAAAGCTGTAAGTTATCTGCGGTCGCGAGCGGGGGAAATAAAAACCGTGGCGGTTAACAGACGGAAATATGTTTCTCCGACGTGTAAGTGGAGGATTAAGGGCATTGCCGTTCTTATGAAAAAATTGTCTTGATTTTTTCATATAAAGAGCCACACTCCTAAAGATGATGATATTCATGGCCATTTTTGGCGCGTATACGTAGTATACCGCCTTTGCGATCGTTTCGACCCCCCACTCGATACAATAACCGAGTCCCTTAGTTCCTTACCGAAAAGTGACTACCGCGAACTTCTGAGATTTTCCAAAGCGTGTAAAAAGTTTATTTATCCGTCAATAATTATGATTTAAAGTTGTTTCTCATTCTGGGGCTCCCTAGTTTATGTGCAGTGAATACCAAGAGTCTACGTTACTTGGTATTTTTAAAAAAAGCCTAAGAGTACGACGCGCTGATTTAAAATATGCATATATAAGCAGAAACAAGCGAACTGATTCGAGGATGGCTGACCAGGCCGGCACTCTAGGAATGAGAATTTTACTCCTCCGTTTCGTTCATAACGTTGCTTTGACAGATCTCCACACCACTGTTTGGCTTTTCAAAAGTTGGTACCTCTCCTCTAATAGCGAAGGCCACCCAGGATAGACGTAAGTGCAATCTGTGATGAGCCTCAAAACTCATTAGACCATGTGCTAACCATAACACATACAGAAATCAGTTTGCTTTTACAGAAAACCACTTACCCTTCTCCTCCCCGCACACCGGACCTCTGTCCCGACGGCGAGGCAGTGTCTTTTGTCCTCCCGAGCGACCCGACCCGGACCCTCACCCTTGATTTTACGCTTGATTAACCATTTCACCGTCACGCTAGGATTCGTCCAATTTTCAAAAAAAATTGTTTCGCGTGTACTTAGCAATTTTTTCCTTACTCTCCGTTAAAAGACGAATTAAAAGAGGTCTCATTCATAAAAATCGGCCGAATAGAAGAGAAGTTACAGTATTCGAAATCCGAAGAAATCAACGAAACTTCTCCAGACAAAAAAGAAATGTATAAATTACAATTAAATATAATTGACCTCAGAATTTGACAAGTAATTCAGTTATATAACGGAGAAAAAATTGGGGGAAATTACAAAAAATTCGCCTCTTGCAAGGGGATTCCTTGTAAGAATTTTGACCTGAAGATAAGGTTTGAATAGCAGCAGTACTACATACAATACACGGTGTGCCTGAACGAAATTTTTTTTTTTGTCAAAATCGAAAATTCTTTATATTTTTTAACTACAGTGTCTCTTAAGTCGTTTAAGCTAAAAAAAATTCGTCAAGATTCTGGAAAGTAAAGGCGCTTTAAAAGTATTCTGGGGCTATAATAGCTAAATCACCGGGAGTAAATCCCGTTATATTATTAAAAAGAAACTGACTCCATAGTTTAATGCCTTAGTTTCTTGAATACGATTATTTTAAGCACTCAAACATTTATACCACCAATTATAGCCATGGGGTGATTTCCTGAGAGCCGATAATATCACGAATTTCTCATAGAACCTTTCAAAAATGGCTTGCTTTTTAGGTAGCCGATTCGGCCATCAAACCGGGATTTAAATGGAAGATGATAATAACACAAAGCTCTGAGAAAAATTTTGAGATGAGTATAGGAACGGTTTGTAAATAACGAGGAGAGGCGGGCAAAGCGGCTAAAATCCTCTCTAATTTTTACCATTATTCTGTTGAATGGATGTTGCCGCGGACTGCTAACTGTGTCCACACATGGTTTCTGTTCTGGTTCTGGTTTTCTGATATGCATATCGATACGTGAGTATTTTTACACGTAGAATCCAATGTTCACGTCAGTAAGTCGACACATTTCGATTTTTTCGATTTTATACGGAAAATTGATGGTTTTTCGGGATTGAAATTATTATTGTTTCATGAAAAGTAAATGCACCCAAAATGACTATAGCATATTGATTTTTACATATTTGCACTCACGAAATTGGTTGGTAAATTCAACGAGTGGGTGCGTCGACTTGGTATATCAAGTTTCTGCAATTTTTTACGGCAAATCGGTAGATTTTCGGGATGTAGACTGCTTACTTTCAATTCATGAATGAATAAAGTAACGACATGGTTGAACTTCTTTGCATGGAAAGACGTTTAAAATAACAAAATCAAGACGTATTTAATGCAATTGCACTTATATCGAGTCAATTTCTTTTCAATAATATAACGGGATTTATAATGCTGGTGATTTGGGTATTTTAGCCCCAAAATACCTTTAAATCGACTTTATCTTTCAGGAGTTCGACAAAATTTTTTCTTTCTTTGCTTCAATTATTACGTAGCACTTTTCTTTAAGAATCTGATAAGGTTTTGCTTGGGGTAGATCAAAAAACTTAAACTCGTTCGAATGGCTTTTTACATTCACAATACACGGTCTCGTCAAAGTGCGTCGTTGACCTCTCAGTGTTGGATCGTATGAATTCTCTTGTTGTGCTACTTGCCTATTTTGAAATCTCTGTAAATTAAAACTAAAGGGGTTGATATGTGCGAGTTAATGACGCGCCTTATCAACACATTGTGTTGGAATTCACTGCTTGTTTTTTTTTTTTTTTTTTTTTTTTTTTTTTTTTTTTTTTTTTTTTACTAGGTACTACTTCAAACAGCCCACGCACTGGAAAAAAAATTCTCGGCGTTTTTACCAAGGTCCGTTGGTACCTTTACCATCTCACTTTTTTACCAAGACAGACTGGTAAGCTTATCTAAAAACCGGTATTTTTACTGGTTTTTTTTCAGGTAAGAATACCACTTTTATTGGTAATCAATTCCCGGTAATTTTGCCACTTTATCTCGGTAATTCTACCACAGTCGATAAAAAAAATTGGCGTTTTTACCACGGTCCAGTAAAATTACCGAGCAAGTTCAATAATATTACCGAGATTTCTCGGTAACATTACCAATTCCATAAATGTTAATTTTACCGAGAAAAAACTAGGATCAAATAGAACCCTGAATTCTTGGTAATTTTACCATTTTCTTAGGAAAAACAACGAGATTTTTTTTTCAGTGCGAGGGCTAATCCTTGCACTTAAGGTGATTCGATGGACGTCATATTTTGTGTCAGAACGGCATGCGATATATCGCATCAATTGGTTCCATTTTTTCAGCCACTCGTCATTTTTCTCCAATTTTGAGATCGCAATTCTGTTGTCAGGAAACTGAGGCACTCACTTACCCATTTTAACAAATAAATTCAACGTAATAAAGGCGTGGATTAATTAGAGAGAAAATATCGTATTTGAGTGCAGTTTCGATATCAGTATCGAATGCGATGTTTTCTCTCTCTGAAAAAACCACGCCTTTATTACGTTCAATTTGTTTGTAAAAATTGGTAATTGAGTGCTTTAGTCTCCTGGCAACAGAATTGCGATCTCAAAATTCGAGAAAAATGACCAGTAGCTGAAAAAATAGAGCCATTCGATGCGATATATCGCATGCCGTTCTGACACAAAGTTGGCGTCCATCGAATCACCTTAAGTCCCGTCCCCCTCTTTCCTTAAAAACAGTCCCAGGCAACCACTGTTTTGAGACCAGAGACAAGAGACCCTCCACTGGCCTCCTAGCGACAGGTGGAAGCTTTTACTTTCGGGGTTTCAACAATTCCTTATGGACAATTATTAGGGAGCAACAGTCATCACGCTAGTTTCGGCTGTTGACTTACCTACATGGTTGATGATGAGCTTCGGATGACGTCATGAGCCAAACATGTCGGCCATTTTCGGCTTGTTCGCAAAACGAAACTGCCAACACGTTGTTGAACATCAACCATGTAGGTAAGTCAACAGTGGAATGCTGAAGTCCCGAAAGCAAAAGCTTCCACCATGGCCAAGATACTAGTGGAGGGTCTCTTGTCTCTGTTTGAGACCAGACCCGAGTCGGGTCGCCATGCCGGTAATCGAAACGGGGACCTCCCGATCAAAGAGCTAGCGCTACATCCACTACACCGTGGGAGGCCGACGAGCCATACGAGGCCAAAGTGCAAAACCACGTATCGTGAAAACCTCCGACGCACAATGGATCGAGTTAATACTATCCTGCTAAGGAAGAACGCCGTATGAGCGTTTAGACTGTGGCGGCCAATCACCGCTCACCTCTGGCGACGCAGCCCATGCTCGCTCCTGATTGGCCGCCGCAGTCTCAACCACGGCTATATCTGTCGTGACCTCACCGCCTCTAGACACTCCGCTCCCGTCAGTCACACGGGCCACACCAATCATCCCAGCGGACATCTCGCAGCCGGCCGGCTTGCCCTTTTCAACCGCAGGGAAGTACTGTGGCGGCCAATCACCGCTCACCTCTGGCGACGCAGCCCATGCTCGCTCCTGATTGGCCGCCGCAGTCTCAACCACGGCTATATCTGTCGTGACCTCACCGCCTCTAGACACTCCGCTCCCGTCAGTCACACGGGCCACACCAATCATCCCAGCGGACATCTCGCAGCCGGCCGGCTTGCCCTTTTCAACGGCTCTTCTTAGAGCCACCAACACTCGAGCACCTCTTCTGGTCTTTGGCCATATTGGTGACTCCCGCCGTGAATATGTACACCCTTCTGAATCAGTTAAATGAAGCAAGCAACTTCACGTCAAGAACACGCTCAACCTTCTCTCAAGTCATTTGAACTCTCAAGCACTCATATTCAAACATCTCACTGGAACAGTCATATTTGATCATATTAGCATGAACACTGAAAGCTTCCAGCATCATCACCGCATCGTATCCGTCTCTCTCCGCCGCGCAAATCTACACGCTCCAGCAAGTTGCCGCAGAACACAGCACGTTCCCAACTTGTTGTCCCGAGCATCAACCTCTTTGCTCGGAAAGATGATAGTCACAATTCTCCAACCGTGTGTCACCCGGGTCGAATGGCGCTCCCCGGCACGCTGACATGCACCTCTTGATTCTCACCTATCAATCAACCCTCAACTCATTCAATCAATCCTCAACTCACTCAATCAACCCTCAACTCACTCAATCAACCATCCCTCAACTCATATCATCACTCAATCGAGTCCTCCAGTATTCCATCATCACTCCCTCAAATCCTCAACTTTTCATCCACTTTACACACATTTTCCAATCCTTTTTTCACTCCAACATCCAACTTCTCCAACCACCCACAGAGACTCCGTCTCAACCGCAGGGAAGTACTGTGGCGGCCAATCACCGCTCACCTCTGGCGACGCAGCCCATGCTCGCTCCTGATTGGCCGCCGCAGTCTCAACCACGGCTATATCTGTCGTGACCTCACCGCCTCTAGACACTCCGCTCCCGTCAGTCACACGGGCCACACCAATCATCCCAGCGGACATCTCGCAGCCGGCCGGCTTGCCCTTTTCAACGGCTCTTCTTAGAGCCACCAACACTCGAGCACCTCTTCTGGTCTTTGGCCATAAGACGTTGCCAAATTCCTTCAATAAAAACCGAATTTACTTGAAAAATTGTGGGTAATTATCCTCCAATTTCTAAGCGAAGATTTAGTTCGCAATTTGTTCTAAAATGCTTGAAAATGTCAAGGTACAAGATTTCCCTAGAAATTCATGTTCTACCAGAGAAAATTTGGCAATGGACCACTAGACAAGGTACGAATTTAAGCATTCTGATACATGTTTTTTAACCAAAATTTCACGTAGAACACGATGCGCACAACAAAAATTACCGAAATCAACTCCTTACGAAGATATTTAATGATTCCTGATGCGTGAATTCAAACCAACCGCTCAATAAAACTTAATGCTCTACGTGATTCACATGGTGCGCTAAACGTTATCATGACAGGCTCTGCGATATCAAAATCTGGCAACCACAATTTTGACGCTTTGGCTCAGCTATAGCAAATTGCTTACAATTTGAACAACACATGGTGGGAAATGAACAGTGCTCGATTGAGAGGCTTGCTGAAACTGTCGTAGTGCGCGATTTGACTCACGTAGAGCTTTGAGTTTCTTGTGAGCGGGCAGTTCAAAATCCGCGTAATCAATGTGAAATAAAAATGTTAATATCTTCGTTAGGAGTCGGTTTCAGTAATTTTCGTTGCGCGAATCGCGTTTTACGTGAAATTCTGGTTAAGAAACATGTATCAGAATGCTTGAATTCGTGGCTTGTCTAATCGAGGTTCATTGTGGATATTTTTCCTCCGATTTCTAAGACGATTCAGTTCGCAATTTGTTCTACAATGCTTGAAATCGTCAAAGTACAAGATTCCCCCAGAAATTCATGTTCTTCCAGAGAAAATTTGGCAGTACTCGAATTCTCATACGGCGTTCTTCCTTAGCAAAGCAGAATAGGAGAGGTCGGACCAAATTTTGAAATTTTAAGGTGACTCGACGGACGCCATTTTTTGTGTCAGAGAGACGTGCGATATATCGCAACGATTCGTTCCATAATTTCAGCCACTTTTCATTTTTTTTCGAATAATGCGATCGCACTTCTGTTGTCAGGAAACTAAAGAATGCACATACCAAATGGATTGCATATTGCAAAAAGGAACCACTAGCATTGCAATGATGCTAAGATTGTGCAACTTCATCTTTTGCAATAAAATTGCGGAAATCGTGAAAAACTATGAAATTTAGATGGTAATTTTTGTCTTAAATTTACAGTTTTTAGCGAGTTAAATAGAAACTATTAATGGATAATCGGGTTTTTTCCTCCAAAACAAAAGAAGTTTCACAATCTTAGCAACATTGCAATGCTAGTGGTTCCTTTTTACAAAATGAAATCCAAATGACAAAGAAATTCAACATAATAAAGGCAGGGTTTTTTTGGAGGAAAAATATCGCATTCAAGTGCAGGTATTTTCTGGTAAAAGGGCGTATGCAACCTCCAATGGTGCTAAGATTGGGCAACGTATAGTTTTCTAGCTGTAAGTAGCGTATCCGACAGTTAGTTTCGGTTATGAATTTTTCCCTGAATTTATTCAGAGTTTTGATTCACTGAAAAAAACTGAAGTCTTAGCAGCATTGCAAGCTCCATACTCCTTATTACAGAAACATGCCTCGTAAGCAAAGTACTTGACCGTTGAATGTTGAAATCAAGTAAAAATTGACTAGTCGCCCTTGCTGCATGCCGGTTAACAACGGTAAATTCCTCTGCTTCAGATCGCCTTCAAAACGACGAGTAGGCAGAAAGTCACTCACGCGCTACATCATGGCTCGTTGCATGCTGTTTGAAGAATATAGCAAACTCACGATTTAGAGGCTGATGCATTTCGTTGTTCTTCCTGTTGATGTCAGTCACATTAAAGACAACTTGAGAAGGAAGAAAATATATGACCAACTTTTAGAGGCAATATTTTTAGAGACATCGCATTGATATAATTCCTGTGGTGTGAAATTTAAGATCGGAGGTCAACGCTAAGATTTTCCTAGTGGTTGCTGATGACCAAAGTTTTGAGCCACCCAGGGACAATATCGACGGTGTACGTTAGCAATCAGGTTGCAACGTCGCAGACTTTCTGTTATACTTTATTTTTTAAACGGAAAACTTATCAACGGCTATTCTTTTAAACTTCTAAATTCTTGTCTCGAAGAAAATTTTGCAAGGTCCACGGTTCGAACCCCCGCTGAACCTTCCAAAATTGTTTTGTCCGTCGCGTAAATATCATTAAAAAACCGCGTTGCGTTGATGGAGAGTTTATTTCAATGGATCTCCTCCGTTTTTGCAGTATTCGCGTGCGATTCAAACAATATTGCGTTCATGCGTTTATTGCGCGGCTCATGTGTATTTGCCTTTATTTCGTATAGTACGATTCATGCGTATTTGCATTTATTGAGTTTTATACATTTTGCGTTGTCTGCGTCTTTGCGTTTATAACGTATTGCGTTATATATAAAATAATGCTTGGGTTAAGCAAAAAAGTAGTTTATATTAGGCAGAAAAATTCTTAATTTAAGAAAAAATACTTATTGCCGGCAAATTTAAGATTTTTTTTCAGTATACTCATGTCACTGAGGTCCAGTAGCACCAGGAATATTGAGTGAAGGAAAGGTTTTCAAAAAAAAAAAATTTAAACATCCTAATGATATCCTTAAAAAATAGACCTTCAATGAGCAAAAAATCGTCAAGCTGAAGAAATTCAGGGTGGACCCGAAAACAGCCCTTATCGATACCCCTCTTTCATAAGTGGCGAGGATTTTGAAATGTCATTTGAAACTTCTTTCCCGCGGGTCAATTGTTTTCGATATTACGAAATTTCGTCGGAACAACTTTCGGCTCCGCATTCACCGAAAGTTGGATCGGCGCGAGCGTCATTTACGTGCGTCTCAAACTTAAATTCTCTGTTCCCGCCCGAGCAAAATCGGAAGCTTTTTATTCTATGTTGCGCTGCGCTAGGGAGTCCACCCTCCCCCTTCCGAGTTTGAGGGGTAGCTGGAAAACAATACCCCGCGCCTGAGGACCCGAAACTTCAGCATCCACTTTCCGGAAATCAGTTGCCGAATCGAATGCAGGGCAGTCTAGAACCGTTCCTTATTTTGTTCGAATATTAATAAAAAAATCAGTGTCAAGAAAGACTGACTTCGGTGCAAGTGGCACCGATGTCGGTCTCGACCAATCAGTTTAGTTTTCATTGAGACTGACTCAGTGCTGATTATTGCCTGCCGCTTGGAATAAAAAAGTCTCTTAGATCTAGAGTCCAGACTCTTGAACGTTTTGCCGTAAGTTGAAGCCGTAAGTGCACAAAAAATGACATAGTTTTTTCAAGACAGTCGTAGGTGCATGAGAGCCAATGAAAACAGTAATTTCAAGAGGAATACCGCCCTCATCTGCCGATTTCTAACCTGAAAATGTGTTTGTTGTGTGTCCAAAACGCAACCACGAAAGCATGCAGTAGATAGCACTTACGGCTGTCTTGCCTAACAATAACCTAGCATGAAAATGAAAAATACCCTTTTTATGTAATGGAAATAAAATCGGTCGATTTTTAATCATCTATACGATTTCTAGGAGTCTTCCGGACGATTAGTGGCAATTTGACAAAGAACGGAGGCTTCTTTTAATAAAATGTTCCGGTCAGAGCCCGTTTTCTCAGAACTTCATTTTTGCACTTACGGCTCTCTTCGCTATCACGGCAGAGCTGTTTCACAGACGATTATGAACGCGGTCGTCGGACCCGGAACGAAGGTGCTCGGCGCCGCGGTAGCGCGGCAACCCGCGGCACTCAGGCGAATTGCGTTGGCGCGAAAGAGTTGAAAGGCGAGGCCCGGAACAAAGGGTCGCGCCGCGTCAGTGCTTGAGTTGATTATAAATAAAAGTTGGTGTTGCGGCGCGGGCGCGGACGCGGAGCCGCTGATGGCGGTGACAATCGATTTGAGCTGAACCGCTTAATTTGCACAAGAACAAAACGAGCCTCCCTCCGCGGCCCCGCAAGGACTCGGTTCGGAAAAGTTCCGAGGGAAAATTCCGACGGATCGCCGCGTTGCCGAGCTGGAAAAACTCCCGCGGAAAAAATGCCGAGTTTGGTTCGGAGTGCCTATACTGCCGTGCTGAGGAAGAATGCCGTATGAGCCTTCAGACGTTGCCAAGTTTCCTTCGATAAAAACCGAATTTACCGAAAGAATTCTGAATTTTTACCCCCAAAATTTTCAGGCAATGGAGATGTTGCATGTGTGAGGAATTTGCGATTTGACTATTGATTCTTAGGTGAAAGTTCGCAAGAAACACGATGGCGCCACTGGTTTTCTCTGAAATCACCTCCCGAGCTCAAAAAAAGCTCTCGAGTTGAGGTCAAAATGGAGGGGATATCCCACGCTACCCTCAGAGTCCACGTCTACATCAAGACAAACTCTACATGCAAAGATAGGGAGTAAATACATTAGAAGAGTTGCAGTGTTTTCAGTTTTAAAGTCCACAAATAAAGTGGCAGCCCTGTCAATGTACTCGTATTTGCTCCCTATCTTTGCATGGAGAGTTTGTCTTGATTTAGAGGTGGACTCTCAGGATATCGTGGGATATCCCCTCCATTTTGGCCTCAACTTGAGAGCTCTTTTTTGAGCTTGGGAGTTGATTTCAGAGAAAACCAGTGGCGCCATCGTGTTTCTTGCGAACTTTCACCTAAGAATCAATAGTCAAATCGCAAATTCCTCACACATGCATCATCTTCATTGTAAATTTTTCCCCCAAAAATTTTCAGGCAATTTTGTACGCAATTTAATTTACAATATCTGAAATTTACAAGGAAAAATATGCATGAATGCCGTCAAAAATACATATTTTATCAAGGGAAATTTGGCAAGTCTTGAATATTTATACGATGTTCTTCCTTAGCACGGCAGTGTATGGGGAGAGGGCGGACTTGTCCGTTATTATTTCGGAGGTTCGGTTATGGAGCTTTAAGGGTCCTTAAGAACAGCCAACCTATGAACTCCAATTAAGGATGTTTTATTTTTATACAATGGACCATTGTAAAAAGTACGAAGTTAAGCATTTTGATACATGTTTCTGAACTAATTTCTCGTAGAACAAGATTAATGCCACGAAATGACTGATATTGACTCCTAATCAAGACATTTAATGTTTCTTCTCGCATGAATTCAAACCTTCCGCTCATGAAAACACAATGGTCTACTAACGTAAGATCGCAAACTAAACGTTACCGTGGCAGTCTCTGCGATACAAATATATGGAATCTCAATCTTTACGCTTTGGCTCGACTAAATCAAATTGTTTGTACACTGTGAATAATAAATGGTGGAAAATGAACAATTTGTGATTGAGAAGCCTGCCAAAACCGTTGTACTGCACGATTTAAATCACGTAGATTATTGTGTTTCTTATGATCGGGCACTTCAAATTTCCCGTAACTAATATAAAATTAAAACGTGAATATCTTAGTAAGGAGTTTATTTTAGTAATTTTCAATGCAAGAATCGTGTTTTACGTGAAATTCTGGCTAAGAAACATTTATCAGTATGCTTAAATTCAAACCTTGTCCAGTGGTCTCAATGCGCTGTCTCAAAATATATTGCCTCTAAAAGTTGGTCATATATTTTCCTCCCTCATACAGTTGTCCCTAATGTAACTTACACCAACAGAAAGAACAAAGTAATGCATCACCCTCTAAATTAAGCGTGAGATAGCTAAATTCTTCTAACAGCATGCAACGACTCAACGAGTCATTTGATGTAGTGCGTGAGTGACTTTCTGCCTACTCGCCGTTTTGAAGGCGATCTGAAGCAGAGGTATTTACCGTTGTTAACCGACATGCGGCAAGAGCAACTAGGAAATTTTTCCTTGATTTCTGCAATCAACGGTCAAGTACTTTGCTTAATATTTGAGGAATTTTTCTGTAAAAGAGAGTATGAGGCCTGCAACGCTCTTTTATTGCGTTTGTGGCAGAGGAAATTCATTAATAGTCGACTTACTGCACATTAATTTCGTCAAAAATACATGTTTTAGTATTCCTCAAGAGAGATTACGATGAAAATTTAAAGCTCATCTTATTTATTGTTAAAAACTCAGTAAGAACCCACACATGTGCCCCATACCGCCGTGCTGAGAAAAAACACTTTTTTCGATACAAATTAATTTTTTTCCAAAAACCGATTAAACTTAAATGACTTATTTTATTCTTTACGCACGATGACCATTTCAGGCGGGCCGCCCATAGGTTTTTGAAAAAAATTTAATTTGTATTGAAAAAAGTGTTCATAGTGCCGATAAAGTGTTAGAAAAATTGGACCGCATTTTGCAATTTGGAACCATAAATTCTGGCTCTTCTGGAAAACACGTATGTGCATAGGGAAACTAATGGCACATATACGTTATTTTTATACCGGGCTAGAATTTATAGTTCCAAATTGCAAAATGTAGTCAAATTGTGCAGTATGCTACAACATACTGAGGAAGAACGTCATATGAGCCTTCAGACGCGCTGTCAAATCTCTGATAAATAAAAATTTCAAGAAAACTTGTAGACATTTTTCTCTCGATTTTTCAGAGAATTCCTTTGAAATTTAATCCACAGAAGCTTAAAATTCCAAGGAAATTTATTCACAGATTCCCCCAAAAGTAAATGGTTTTCAAGGGCAATTAGGCAACATCCGGCATTTTTCCTTATCTCGGTAGCGGAACCCACAGCTAAGTCGTATCGAACAGTTTTTTCCTTCTTTTTCCCACGAGCGTACGACTCTAAAATCTGACAACGCAGCACTCGACGACACCACTTCTAATTCCCGAACAATTGGTTTTTCCTCACATCAGGAGGTATTTTATGTCGAAATCACGACTTCAACGAGCAAAGTCCCCGCCGAGCAACTTTGCGGGGACAAACAAAAAGCTGAACTTCAAGAGTCGTGGGTGAAAATAATAGTACTTCTCTTAGTGCTGCATGCATCGGGAGCAAAGGCACTCCTTTGCGCGCACACGCATGGTAAGTTTTCATCGTAATCAATTTACCCGACTTTGGGATTTCATCCTTCCTCCTAAGTTCGATTTAAGCACTCTTTTCGGGATAATTGAATTGGAAATTATGAAGAGTGATTCATATGTCGTCTCCTAGAAGAGAAGATCCTTTGCAAGAAATCAAGAATGTGCTGCTACCCAAGTAGCACAGTGCAACGAAAATGTATTGACATTAAATTGCACTTTGATTTCGACACAATTGTAATTTTCTTACCATTAAGTTGCAATACATTTACATCATTTAGTCGATTTATGCAGATTTTAAACAATCAACAAAATGAGCTCCATGTGTCAGAAAGATAGGCAATATGCAATGCATTGAAAAATTGCAACTTATTTCAATTTTATTGCAATAAGTTTCGATAAACGGAGCCCCTTCAAATAGGAGCTAGGCAACTTTCACAACACTCAGTGGAATTGCGATTGCAATATTGTTACAATGTAATTGTTACTTACTGCAATCTGTGCCACTTGGGTAACTCAGAGACAGGAGACCCTACACTGACATCTTGGCAATGGTGGAAGCTTTTACTTTCGGAATTTCAGCATTCTACTGTTGACTACCTACATGGTTGATGTTTAACAACGTGTTGGCAGTTTCGTTTTGCGAACAACCCGAAAATGGCCGAAGCTAAGGAAACTTTTTTGGCTCATGACGTCACTCGAAGCTCATCATCCACTATGTAGGTAGGTCAACAGCCGAAATTAGGGTGATGACTGTTGCTTTCTTATGATTGTCCATGAAAAATTGTTGAATCCCCAAAAGTAAAAGCTTCCAATTTGTCACCAAGAGGGCAGTGGAGGGTCAACTGCACGAAACTGTTCGCTCTACAGATGAGATGGACCACATTCAACGAAAACGCATCAATTCACATCAAGTTTCGTTGTTTACAGACGAAAGAAAGTAACTCCATTCCAACGTTGCGAAATTGACCCAAAAATTGAATTTTTTACAAGAGTGCATGTGTGAAATTTTTGTTCTTAATTTTTCTGATTTTTGCATGACATTAAAAGAAAAATCAGTGGAGTTTTCAGGAGAAAATTTCCAAGAATATCCTGGTAAAAATGGAATTTGCGAGGAGATTTTTCGGACATTGAAATAGAGATACGTTTTTTCGTGAGAGGAAGGACAGTTAGAAGGAAAAAGGAGGTTTGAAGTGATATTCCTCCGTAGGTGTTGGCGCCGCTAGCGTCACCAATATTTAGCCTTCATTCCGTCAGCTAGGCAAGCCGCCCGCATCTCATGTCGCGCCGCGCGCCTAGTTCCGCCGCGGCCCGCCCGATCGCGCTGCGGGCTCTTTATTCGCCCCTCCGGCTTTCCTTTAGATATTTAAATTCTTTTCTTTATTATTTTGTCTGTTTCAATATGTAAAATTCATCTTTGATTACTTCTCTCCATAAATCCTAAATTATAATACTCACCGGCGCCTTCCCTCACAACCTTTCTCAACTCAAACTACGCGTCCGCGCAATTCCTTTTCAAATCCAGTTTGACCGGTTGGCCCGTGTGCCGTATCTAAATTATGCTTCACCTACCAATCTATGGTAGCGTCTATGGGTATGTACTTTCGCCCCGCACATGTTCTTTCATGCGCTGTAATCTTCCTTCCTAAACAGGTACGTCTTTTCATTCTACCAAGTGAGTATTTATTCTAAATTCACCTTCTTTTCTCTATCATTTTCACTAATAACAATATCATGCCAAGTTTCGGCCTTCTGCCAATAAACAGTTCTCTTTCGGACTAAAAATTCATCCGCGTTACTCGTGTCCGGACACGATTGCCTGCGGTCCGAGTGCCGCGGATGAATTCTTCAAAATTTCAATAAAGTAAATGTTCGTCTCTCTCTTTAATTAGCTTCCATCGCGCTACTCGTGACCGGTCACGATTGCCTACGGTCCGGGTGCCGTGGACGACCCTTTCGGCTAATCTTTTTAGAAGACTTTCATTAAACTTTCAGTAGGACTGAATGTTACGGACAAAATTGGATGACAGTTTGCATACTCAAAATATTTTAACTCGACTTCGAATTTTTGACAGGAAAATTTACGACGTGTTGAATCCAAAATTACTTAATTTATTTTGCGAATTTTTTTCCATAACGTGAATTTTTGCGTTTTTGTTGAAGTTGGTTCAGTTTCCTCTAGGTTTCTATTCACTTTCAGCAGATCTGAGGAGCCTTTGGAGGGAACTTCATTTTTCCCCCGAGCTAATAGAATGAGGTAAGCAAAATTATTCAAAATAAAAAAGTATATTTTGAAAATAGCTAAAAACAGTGTTGATCAAAAACTTAACAAAAACAAGCGCCAAAATCAGCTAGAAGTATCGTTGGGCTTGGGATTGCGATATTTTTTCGTGATGGGTAAGTGGAAAAGTGGGATTTAACATTCTGCCAAACGGAACTAAGCGCCAATTGTATGAGGCACTCTTAAGTTTTGAAAGCTCATCTAGCTGGACAATTTCTTAAGAACAAAATCGAATAAGTTGAGGAAATATTGAATTGAATTTAGAAAGAGGAGTCAAATCATTTATTTATAAGTTTTACAAGGGAATGAAACTTATGACCTTTGTCTCTTTCGGCTCTTACTTGATTTGGCTTGCTTCTTCTTCACTAAACGCAATTCATTTTTGAGAACTGGATCGATTATTATTATAGGTCATGTTTGATCATGCTACGCTTACTCGCGCAAAGAACAAATTAAGTTCCTTCCTAATGTCTATGAATAAAGCTTATTTTGTGAGGAAGAAAGCATACTTTTATCACCTTTGCCGTATTTTTACTCGGAATCCAGAAAGAGGATAAAGCATGAAAACGTAACGATACTCCATCTCTCTCAGATCTTTTGGCGGCTTTTCGTCAGTTGAGAACTTGTACCTCAGCAAAGTGCTTGCGATGAGGAATACCATTGCCCGCATTGCATACTTGTTTCCTAAAAAAGACCAATGAGCATCATGTTGATGCCGATAAAAAAGCAAATGCTGTAAAGTATCATGTTCAAATAATAAAACATGAGAGAGACTTGTGCGCATTAATGAAAAATTAGTGTATTTATATTAGGAGATTTGAAAAAGAACCTACCTATTTTGAGCCCTATTAACTAGCAATTTATGTTAGTTTTTCAAAAATTCAATAGGGATTGACATTTGGACGTAATTCTATCAAATGGAACTAAGCGGCAATTTGAGTTACTTTTGAGGAATTTAGAATGCCGGATAGCGCGTTCTGTCAGACGGACCCAGGCGCCATGGAAAAGCATTGTGAGTATAGGACGGAATAAGCCGGATGCCCGATTCCGCCGCCAATCCAAGCCCCCCTCTACCTTCCTCACCCTATGGCGCTTAGGTCCGTTTGATAGAAATACGTCCATTTGATTGACATGATTTGCAAAAGAACCTATCTATTTTTAGCCCTTTAAACTCTCAACTTATGCATCAGCTTTTCAAAAATTCAGTAAGGATTGACATTTTTCGTTGAAATGAGTACAAGTAAACAACATGAAATATGGTTAGGCTAATTCGGGTTGCCCTTCCGGGCTGATGATTAAGTTGATGCCGTCCCCATAACAAGGTAGGTCAAGAGTTTCTCACAATTATCTGTGAATGGAAGTTCGCTGCTAATGAAAAAGGTGCGCTTAAAAGATAATATACATCAGTTTTTCAGCTAATAGCCTTTGCATAGAAAACTTTTGACGGGACAAAAGAAACACACCACACCAGACATGCATGGATCAAAAATAATGAGTGGCTTGTGCTCAAAAATAAAATACCTGGACAGATTCTGGGTCCACTCAAAAATGCATTGAATGCGCCTTTAGGTCTGCGTCTCTCATTGGCGGGTGAAAAATGTTCTGGATAAAACTCCCCGGGCCTTTGCCAGTACTGTGAATCGTGGTGGAGCTCATGAAAGCACATGACAACGTTCGTTCCTGCTGGTATAGTCATATTGCCTACAAACCAAAGGCAAAGAGAGGTTGATAAATTCTGCCCCAAGGGAATTGCCCATTTGAAAGAGAGTCAGAAAACTCGTCAAGTTCAAAGAGGTTTAACTTAGTTTGTACTGATAAAAATAGGTTACTTCGTTTAGCTGTGTAAAGGAAATGGCGTATGCCGAACATATGCTAGGAAGTAGTTATTCTTAATGAGGTTTGATCCATAGTCATGGCCAAAATTCGGGAAAAACGATGAATCACCCAAAATTATAGGAAAGGGGCCGTCAATTCAACAGTGGCCACTTATGCAATACTTATCCAGGAAAAGTGTTATTTTGGCCTACGGCACACACTCCTGCAGTGTAGCCGTTCAACTCTGGGACACCCTGTATATTTACGAGTATATTTATTCAAAATTGTTTACCGCGAACTTTGACGTCTTCCGTGAGGTTTCGGCTTGTAAGAGGGGTTCCAACATGTCTTAGAGTCTCTTTGATGATCATCTCTATGTAAGTAAGTTTGGAGACATCATTCAGCTTCACTTCTCCATCCACACAAGTTTCCTTGATTTCTTGATAAGCTCTCTCTTGAGTATCAGGATACAGCGCAAGGTACTTAAAAACCCAAGAAGTTGTAATTGCTGCGGTGATAGTGCCCTTTATTAAAAAATCAAAACACAAATTCATTTTTAAACGACAGAACAAAATACAATAAAATATTGAGAGAGTGTAAAGAGAACATCTTCGTGTCACAATTTTGAAATTGTACTCATCAAAAAATTTTGAGAAAGTTTCGGAGTTTCTCTTTGGTTGGCCCTTAGACGAGGTAACATGAAAGCACTGCACAGCATGTTTTCTCTACCGAACACGCGGGAAGTGAATGACACTATGTATTATGGATTGTATGGAAATCAACTCCTGAGCACGATATATGTTTACAATAAACATTGGTTGAATGACAATAATACGAACTACTTCATTTGTGTAATCTAACTTTTCTTTGATCTAAGTAAAAATACGTGTTAATAACTCGTTTAGAATTTGATTACCGAACTTCATGTATGTGAGTCGTTGTCTGCGCAGGCTTTGGAGGCTGAAACATCGTCGCTTCGCTGACGTAAGGGCGTATCTGGGTTCCCAGGTGAGACCTGTTCTCCATATAACTCCATTCTTTTCAAGGCTCACACGGCAACAGAGACACGCCTTTACGCCAGAGAAGCGATTACGTGTGCAGTTTATTTCTGTTTTAGACTTGTCTGCGGGCTGATTGTTGAAATTTATAGATAAAGTGATAGACAAAGAAGACACAGGTTGTAGTACGGAGCGATCCTAGGTAGAAATGGATGGTTCCCACAGACTAAGGGAGATAATGATGTACTAACTTAGGTTCTCTCGTGGGTTGTCGTTAGTCAGACTAGTATCTACCTCATTTGTCCTTTGCAACCCCCTTCTACCAACGGGATCCCTCCGTATCCCTCGTATCTTATTTATCCACCAATTTCAACAATCAGCCCGCAGGTATGTCCTACAATTCCAATCATAGCTCTAGCTGCTAGGTTGGTCATTGGAAAGTTTTAGATCCACCTTTCACACGTATACAGGGTGATCCAAAAGTCCCTTCCACCCCCTCTAACTTTTTACCTAATTGAGGTAAAGATTTGAAACTTGGGGGATATTCCTAGGTCAAAGGGAGCTACTTTTTGGCCCCCCTAAAATTTTCAGGGGGGCCCCCCTTGGGGGGGCAACGGCCCCCAACTTTTAATTTTCAAATGGGAAGACCCCCTTTGTGATAGCTCGTTCGAAAGAGCATAAAAAAAGAAAACTTTTCGCGCAAACCCGAAGTCAATATCTCAAACCGTTTCAAAATGGCGGCCGGTTAAAGTTCAAAATGACCGAAAATTCACACCGGTTATTTGTCGATGGATTTGCGCGAAAATCGGTATGTAGGGGTATTTTGACACGAGAAAAACGAATTTGACGTTAGATTTTCAAAAAAACCGAAATTTCCAAAATGGCCGCCGGTTAAAGTTTAAAATGGCCGAAAATTGTCACCTCGGTTTTTTGCTGATGGATTTGCCTAAAACTTGGAATTTGAGAGTATTTTGGCATAAGATAAACAAATTTGAACTTAGATTTCTAAAAAAATCAATTTTTTGTCATTTTGAACTTTAACCGGCGGCCATTTTGGAAATTTCGGTTTTTTTGAAAATCTAACGTCAAATTCGTTTTTCTCGTGTCAAAATACCCCTACATACCGATTTTCGCGCAAATCCATAGACAAATAACCGGTGTGAATTTTCGGCCATTTTGAACTTTAACCGGCCGCCATTTTGAAACGGTTTGAGATATTGACTTCGGGTTTGCGCGAAAAGTTTTCTTTTTTTATGCTCTTTCGAACGAGCTATCACAAAGGGGGTCTTCCCATTTGAAAATTAAAAGTTGGGGGCCGTTGCCCCCCCAAGGGGGGCCCCCCTGAAAATTTTAGGGGGGCCAAAAAGTAGCTCCCTTTGACCTAGGAATATCCCCCAAGTTTCAAATCTTTACCTCAATTAGGTAAAAAGTTAGAGGGGGTGGAAGGGACTTTTGGATCACCCTGTAGAAATAATCCAGACATATTTTGGGACTATATGCATAGTATGCTGAGTGCGGTTTGCGGTTCGTTCATTTTTGGCTAAAACGAGAGCAATTTTGTTTAGGGTACTTCTGCGACTAAGATTGAAAGCAATGGTAGCCGATAAAAATGTTCATGGTGTCTCACGGCACCTTCTCGATGCAGTATGAACTTTATTGAGCAAAGTCCTGTAATGAAAATGCTTGCTGTCTCTGGAAAATAATAATTGTGGATTTCGATCAGTGGCGTGGCGAGCTTTGCGATGTTCCGATTCATCTGCCATTTGAACCTACGAAAATGGATCGATAAACAGGGTGTCCGCAATGAGCACCTTAGAATCCATTCCTTACCATAGCTTCAAATGGGGAAATATCGATAATAATCGATCCTTCACGCCTCACCACTGGTGTTGATAATTGGACGTATTTCTATCAAACGGAACTATGTGCATTATGACGTGAGACCTATTATGCATGTATTCTTATGGGTCTCAGGACTCATATCTTAATGCACATGGTTCCGTTTGATAGAAATACGTCCAGTTGATACCTACATTTAACTAAAATTACTTATCTGTAAATAACTTACCTTAGTTTAGAAACGTTAACAATCAAAATTCAGCAATAATAGTTATTCCCCGTGCGACAATCGTATTATTGTGGGCCACTTAAATAAATCAGATACATAAATTTAAAAAAAAATGCCCATCACCAAGAAACGTGTATAAAAATTGAATTGTTGACATTAAAAAGTAAAAATTTTTATCATGTTTTTCTGATATGTTTGGTCGATACATTTAGATGTATTAGTTCAATTGCCTGCATGTGTTTAAAATGAGTTCATAATTACATTAAAAACTTTTCAATGGAAATGTCCGGAAAAACCTTTTTCCGATGCCCCTACACTATTAAATAAAACCGAGTACGCTTATTCTATCGATTCTTCATGCTGTTTGTGCCAGAATACTCACTGCAAAAAACAAATCTAAGACGTCTGCAACAATTTGATCCTTCGTCAAGCCGCCTGCATCAAAACCATCCAGCAACCTATCAAGATATATTTTTGGACTCCCTGAAATAAGTTATAATTGTATTAATGAAAAATTCAT
The DNA here is from genome assembly GCF_918797505.1 of Bemisia tabaci. Classification (NCBI taxonomy): domain Eukaryota; kingdom Metazoa; phylum Arthropoda; class Insecta; order Hemiptera; family Aleyrodidae; genus Bemisia; species Bemisia tabaci. The sequence goes on along the minus strand of NC_092801.1, from coordinate 28,138,763 downwards.
ATCATCGGTGAAATTAGTGTCAAGAATGTTAATTATTTATCGTATTTGTTCAAAAGAAAGATAACTGATGCTTTCACGAAATTTTTTCAGAGTATTGAAAAAAATGGAATTCAATCCTTCGTTTTTTTCGAGGTTAAAGCATTGATTTTACAACATTACATTTTAATTAAATAGGTGGCATACTAATACGTTAAAAAAATGTCCTCTTTTCTAAAGTATGTAGTAAATAAAACTTGGAGGTATGCCACTCCGGCCTCAACGCGGCCAAACTCCTATAGAATGCTCCGCACCATATAAGGCTTGCTTTGAAGGCCTCAATTAGTTAATCTAAATAGTTTGCAACTTTTTTCTATAGATCGCATCAAAAATCATGAAAATCGGCCCGCTGGATCTTCAGAACAAACTGTGACAAAAACTGAACATTTCCATTGTTCATGTGGAAGATTTTTTAACTTTATCACGTAACTAGTCGTAATTAGCTCGCTTTGCGAGCTGACACGTCTAGCCGGGGAGTGCCCCTGGACCCCAGTTCTACGCTTCGCGACGAACTTGCGACTCGCTCCGCGAGCCGCCACCGCCCCGCACAGTTTGTAACATTGATGAGGAGACAACATCTATGTCTTAATCTTCTTTTTCACCAAGTTTTACAGAAATTGATGTTCTAGGAGTCCGGACCGCGTTTTCGTGCGGGGCCGCCATCTTGGATTTGGAAATGTTGAAAATATGACCAAAAATGCGAGTTTTCCGTCAAAATACACCTCCTAATGCCGAATTTCACAAAAATCGATGGATCGGAAGCCAAGATAACAACTTAGACCACGATCGCCATTTTTGATTTTTGAATTTTGAAAATCGTACCTAAAATTCTGATTTCCCGTCGAAATACACCTCCTAATACCGAGTTTCACAAAAATCGATGGATCGGAAGCCAAGATAACAACTTAGACCACGATCGCCATTTTTGATTTTTGAATTTTGAAAATCGGACCTAAAATTCTAATTTCCCGTCGAAATACACCTCCCAATACCGAGTTTCACAAAAATCGATCGATATCAGGAAGCGATGTAGCATTTTAGACCACGGCCGCCATCTTGAATTTTTGAATTTTGAAAATCTGACCAAACATTCTAGTTTCCCGTCGAAATATACCCCCGGATACCGAGTCTCACGAAAATCGATCGAACAGGAGCCGACTTAGCATTTTAAGCCACGGCCGCCATCTTGGATTTTGAAATTTTGAAAATCTAACCAAAAATTCGAGTTTCCCGTCGAAAAGTACCCCCGGATACCGAGTTTCACGAAAATCGATCGAACAGGAGCCGACTTAGCATTTTAGGCCACGTCCGCCATCTTGGATTTTGAGATTTTGAAAATCCGACCAAAAATTCGAGATCCCCGTCGAAAAGTACCCCCGGATACCAAGTTTCACGAAAATCGATCGAACAGGAGCCGACTTAGCATTTTAGGCCACGTCCGCCATCTTGGATTTTGAGATTTTGAAAATCCGACCAAAAATTCGAGATCCTCGTCGAAAAGTACCCTCGGATACCGAGTTTCACGAAAATCGATCGAACAGGAGCCGACTCAGCATTTTAGGCCACGGCCGCCATCTTGGATTTTGAAATTTTGAAAATCTAACCAAAAATTCGAGTTTCCCGTCGAAAAGTACCCCCGGATACCGAGTTTCACGAAAATCGATCGAACAGGAGCCGACTTAGCATTATAGGCCACGGCCGCCATCTTGGATTTTGAGATTTTGAAAATCCGACCAAAAATTCGAGATCCCCGTTGAAAAATACCCCCGCTAACCAATTTCCTCAAAAATCCGTTGAAAAATACCGCCTAAAACCTTATATTTCGTCTATAAGGCAGTGACGTCACGCAACAGGATTGAACCTGTTCGGCGCGATGCGCGTTAACAACCGCGTATCTCCAATGTAATACTATATGGAGAAACAACTTTTCGCTCTTGCGGGCGTCCTAAGCAGCGGATTTGAGTGGGAATAATTTTAATCAACTCCTCATTACAATGGCTGAGCGTGTACCAATTTTAAAGGAAATCGCTTCGGCCAATTTTTATCTAGGGGGGGCATAGTGAGTGGGAACAGCAGCTTTATATAGAGTAATATACAAAAATCTGGGCCATGTGTCTACAAAATCTGAATAGAGCGGTCTTGTCGAAAAATCATTTCATTTGACGACATCCACAAAATTCTTGGAAATCGGCTGTAACAAACGGTAAAACGAACTGTGACAAAATATATAAAAATTCAGAAGGTTAAAGAGCTGATAGGTGGTAATGATAGAGGTTATCCAATTTAAGTTTACCCTCTCGTCTTTCCTTTCATCACTTATTTTCCAATTCAAATCAGTCAAAGAACTTTATTATACCCGCCTATCGTTTAGTCCTTACCGGAATGTTGCTTTTTTCCTCCAGCCGTTTTTCTCTCCTTGATTCTTTGCTCCACAATCTGAAATAAAGCCGAAACAAGTTGGTTTTTGCAATCGCTAGCGATAGCAATATTCGTCATGGGAACTTTTGCTTCTGGGATATGAAAATTTTAAGGTACACTTCGTTTGTAGTATCTTCTGAATTGAAGGGGCTATGTAATTTTGTGTCGACATCTCTTTTTTAACATTTTTAATTTTTTTCTTTGCGTACAAGAAAGCTGTTATTCACCAATTATTTATTTTCGTTGGATTATATATGGTTTCCGGAAGTTAACGCATTTAACTTTTAGTTTCGATTTTTCGGCGTAAAGTATGATAATTTTACTCTACTCATATGCCCGAATACGCATCATAAGTGACCTAAGTGCTTCCTAAGTTGCCATTTTTTCATTCAAATAGATGTAACTGAAATATTGGATGTCGACTATACTACTTTCATGTCATTGCTTTATTTATTTATTTATTTATTTATTTATTTATTTTTTGCGTAGGTATAAACTGTTATTTTTCGCTGAATTTTGGAGAAAATATTGCTTTAAGAACGTGGAATGTAAATTAATTTTATCGAAACAAGAAAATACCATCATTAATTTGGGCGAACAGAGAAAATATACATCAATATTTGGGTCAACATCTCCCTGATTATATGAAGGATGAATATATTAGTGCTTCTGTATCAAAAAACTTAGCTTTTGTCTTCAGAGATACAATGATTCTAGTCCAAGTCAATTTGTTTTATTGAAAAAACAAAAAAACAAAAAATAAATAAATAAAAAAAAAAAACAACTGAAATGTTAGACATACTATTTTCATGTCTTTCTATTTGTATCAATAGGTACTTTTTGCTTAACTTACGAACGTTGAATGCAAATTAACTTTATTGAAAAAAGAAAATAACGTCATTAATTTGGGTGAACACATGTGGCTGATTATAAGAAGGAGGCATATTCCAGTATTTTTGTTTAACGTATTAACTCACGAGAAAATGTTCGTACATTTATCATCTAGTATTATTTATTATTTGATGATTAGTCTAAAACATTCAATACAACCATTAAAAACTAACTGCTATCGTCGGGTATCGAACTCCCGATCGCCTATTGCCCGCACCTTACCAAAACTATGGAGCGGCCTCGTCGACTAGGCTATCAAGGACCCGTGTCAGCCGACGAAAAAATAGCATCTAAAAGGCTCGGACGATGGGCGGGACTTATCAGAAAATTTGCCCGTGAGACGCTTCGTAGCTTCTGTTTCTAGGATATGACAGAAATGAGCTAAGCGCATTACTGTAGGAGCCATGGTTCGCACTGTTTTAATGTGTCTCGAGGTTCATCCCAGCATGCATTCGCGATCGCGGCAGTTGAACTAAGGCAATATTTGCATATCCATGAATTTAATCAATCAATCGAGGTCTGATTTTGACTTATTTGTCCGTAACGAGTCCTCCAGAGCAATTTTCCGCATTGTACACTGGTTATTATTTCTTTATATCTATGTTTAAAATTTGAGGTGGGATAATGGCGGCTTCTCAAGAGCAACGAGGTAGGCGATCTTTTGCACCAACGAACAGAAAACTGATGGCGAAAAATAACCAATCGGAACCTCCCAAAAAAAAGAATTTGCCCAAAATCGGAACTTCGTGGTTCTGCGCAGATTTACCAGTCAGACACGACATCTCAAGGTGGAAAAAAACTCGCTGAAAGCGAATTTTAGAAATCAACACAACTTGACGTAGCGACACGATTGGCTAAAAAATACAACGGTTTTTGATACATCGGAAAATCAACGAAAAATCGAAGACTGGGCGAAACGCTCAAGGTCGCAGAGGCATAGGGAATCCCATAGCGATAGCAACAGAACGATTGTACAGACAGGGGAACTCCGTTCCCATGCCAATAGTTTGTCATGACTGCCAAAATCATCACACGACACCAAACAAAAAGAAGAAAAATACAGTGGCAGCATCAAGAAACCACAGAATTTGAATCTGTCTCGACTTAAAATAGGATTAAAACATTACACCTATTCCGCTATATATTGGCATGGGAACGGAGTTCCCTATCTTTACAATCGTTCCGTTGCTATTGCTATGTGATTCCCTATGCCTCTGCGACCTTGAGCGTTTCGCTCAGTCTTCGATTTTTGGTTGATTTTCCGATGTATCAAAAACCGTTGTATTTTTTAGCCAATCATGTCGCTACGTCAAGTTGTGTTGATTTCTAAAATTCGCTTTCAGCGAGTTTTTTTCCACCTTGAGATGTCGTGTCTGACTGGTAAATCTGCGCAGAACCACGAAGTTCCGATTTTGGGCAAATTCTTTTTTTTGGGAGGTTCCGATTGGTTATTTTTCGCCATCAGTTTTCTGTTCGTTGGTGCAAAAGATCGCCTACCTCGTTGCTCTTGAGAAGCCGCCATTATCCCACCTCAAATTTTAAACATAGATATAAAGAAATAATAACCATCGTACAAGGTGGAAAATTGTTCTGGAGGACCCGTTACGGATATATGAGCCAAAATCAGAACTCGATTGATGGATTTAATCCATAAATACAGAAATATTGCCTCAGTTTACTGCCGCGATAGCAAATGCATGCTGAGATGAACCTTGTGACACATGAAAGCATAGGCAAACAATGTCTCACAGAGAAATGCGCTTCATCCGTTGTCTCATATCACCGCACCGCCGAAACCTCAAGGTCTTCTTTTGTGAAGCCCCGCTCAGCGTCCGAGATCACTTAACAGTTCTTTTAGCGGCTCTGGTGCTTGCAGTAGAGCTGCTATTCCGGACGGTCCCAGCTGGGGAGTATCAACGGACCATGTTACATTGGAGAGACCGCGTGTTGGTTGATGGGAATCGGCGCCATTTTCTGCTGTTTAGGGGGGGACTGATTTTATTTTAATTGATATCTTTTTCCTGTGAGCGAATGCTTTGTTGTGTAGTGTATTTTTGGAATCATGGTGATACTGTCAATAATTCAAAACGGGTCTGTGCTTTAATCTCGCACTGGAAAAAATGTACTTTACGTTTAAAATTTGAAAATTCAAATCTATAAGTTTTCGCGCTTTTTTCGAAGAATGCCGTGGTTGGAGCTTCCTAGTCATACTACTCGACATCAGCTGATAGCAAACAAAGGTTACCAAGGAAACCGTAAACGCGTAACAACTACCTACCGTCGCCAGAGCCGCTTTCCGACGCGAATGCGTTGGAGCTTCCTGCTTGTTTTCTCCTCTGGACCACGCGATCGGAGATAGCTCAGTTGTCAACGACACCGTACCAGCGTTTTGATGAAATCCCTTATTGTGCGAGCGGGGGTTCAGTTAATTTTTACTGGTTGTATTGAATGTTTTAGACCAATCATCAAGCAATAATTAATACTTGGCAACTTAGGAAGCACATAGGTCCCTTATGATGCGTATTCGGGCATATGTGTAGAGTAAAAATATCATACGTAGGGTGTCCCAAAAGTACCGGGACTGGTTCTGTAACTTCAAAAGTAAGATAGATACAGACATGATTTTGGTCTCATTTTAAAGATCAACTCAATACCTATCGATTAAAACCAAGATCAGCTCAATCGAATAAAAATTGACCGAGTTATGATAATTTGAATTAGTGAGGAAAGTTTACCCCTACGGTTTTTAGGAAGATTTTTCGCTTACCAGGATTCAAAAAGTTAATAGGTATTCGTATCCACTTTCCTCCGAATCTTCCATAACTTCCTTTTGCTTTTCAAAGTACCGTCCATCAAACCGGATGCACTTTTTCATGCGCTCTTGCCACTTATCCAACATTGTTTTCCTGAATTCTTCCTCTGGGATGGAGTTGCAGAAGTTTTGAATTGCATTCTGGATTTCGGTCTTCGATACGAATCTTCGTCCGCGAAGCTCCTTTTTAAGCGTAGGAAACATCCAAAAATCACATGGAGCCAAGTCAGGGCTATAAGGGGGATGAGGGATTGTTTCAACTCCATTTTTACTCATAAATTCCCGTGTTAAGCTCGATGTGTGAGGCCGCGCATTGTCTTGATGGAGTATCCACGAAGCTTTCAAGTCCGACCGTTTCCGGGAAATGTGCATTCTCAACTCCTTTAGTACTTTGCAATAATACGCACTTTCAACTGTTTTGTTTGATGGTACAAAATGTTGAAAAATGACACCTCGAAAATAAATAAACACAATAAGCATCACTTTATCGGTCGACTTTTCGATTTACGGCGATGAAGAATCTTCCTTAAAAACCGTAGGCGTAAACTTTCCTCGCTGGTTTCAAATTGCCATAACTCGGTCAATTTTTATCTGATTGAGCTGATCTTGGTTTTAATCGATAGGTATTGAGTTGATCTTTAAATGAGATCAAGATCGTGTCTGTATCTATCTTACTTTCGAAGTTACAGAACAAGTCCCGGTGCTTTTGGGACACCTTATGTATACTTTACGCCGAAAAAGCGAACCTGAAACTTAAATGCGGTAACTTCCGAAAACCATATATAATCCAACGAAAATAAATAATTGGTACATAACAGCTTTCTTGTATGCAAAGAAAATAATTAAAAATGTTAAAAAAGAGATGTCAACACAAAATTACATAGCCCCTTCAGTTCAGAAGATACTACAAACGAACTGTACCTTAACATTTTCATATCCCAGAAGCTAACGTTCCCATGACGAATATTGCTATCGCTAGCGATTGCAAAATCCAACTTGTTTTTGATTAAAATCAATTTTTTTGGATATCAAAAGGAACTATTTGCTAATAGATAAGAGTCAAACTTAAGTGAGGTCTCTAAGTAGCTTTTCCCCCACTAATTTTTCGAAAATTCAAAAGCATGTGTAAGCATAGGTCGCTTTTACGGCGCGTTAGGGCGCTCTGCAACGCCTACCCGCCTCAGGAATCTGTCATGGTAGAGATCCTCCGGAAGCGGTCTTGTCATCTCTCCATCTCTTGAGGGATGCCCTCTACCCACCGTTTAGCTAGATGCCCTTTCTGTCGCCTGCAAACCCACTCCAACACCTTCTTTGGCAACCTGGTATCAGACTCTGTAAATTTGCCCACTTTCGTAATATATGCATGCATGTGTAAGCCGCTTTTACGCCGCTAGGGCACTCTGCGACGCCTACCTGCCACAGGAATCCGTTATAATAGAGATCCCCCTGAAGCTGGCATCTATTCATCTCTTCACGGATTCCCTCTATCCACCGTTTGGCTGGACACCCTCTCCGTCGCCTACCTGGAGGGGACCCACTCCAACACCTTCTTCGGCAACCTGGTATCAGCCATTCTTTGCAAATGCCCATACTATACCAATTGCTTGGTCATGATACCGTGCACAAGTGTCCCCTCAACGCCCATTAACTCTCGGACACGTTCATTCCTGACACGTTCTCACCTCGAGATTCCTTTTTTCCACATTTATAATGTGATTGTAAAAAAACCTGGGTCCATTTTTCAAAATCTGATTTGGGCGGGCTCATCTAGGGACAACCACCTGTCGATAACCGCAAAAATCATGGAAATCGGCCAAGTAAAACGCTCAAATGAACTATGAGAAATAATAAAAATTTACACTGTTCAAATGGGAGACTTCGCAACTTCACCACGCAATATAAAAAACCTGGGTCATATTTTCAAAATCTGAATAAAGAGCACTCATCTTTAGAAAATGGAGATGTTGCATGCGTGAGGAATTTGCGATTTGACTACTGATTCTTATGTAAAAGTTCGCGAGAAACACGATGGTGCCTCTGGTTTTCTCTGAAATCAACTCCCAAGCTCAAAAAAAGCTCTCAAATTGAGGCCAAAATGGAGGGGATATCCCACGCTATCCAGAGAGTCCACCTCTACATCAAGACAAACTCTCCATATGCAAAGATAGGGAGCAAATACATTAGCAGTGTTGCCGTGTTTTCAGTTTTAAAGTCCCTAAATAAAGTGGCAGCCCTGTCAATGTATTTGCTCCCTATCTTTGCATGGAGAGAGAGAGTCGGGTATGAAAATCTTTTCATTTTCTTTGGTCGTTCTCTTGTCGACGCGGGCCTAAGAGAACGCGGAGCGTCCGCGTCCTATGGGGGTTGGGGCGCGTATCTGCCAGGGGCATAGCCCTCTATACTTTATAATGTGAAAACATAAGAATAACACGCAATGCATAGCGCCTGGGGCGCGGAGCGCTCCAGAGGTTAAACCGAGAAGCGGTCAAGGGGCTTAGCCCCCTTGCATATCGTTAAAACATTATTATTTTTCAGCATGAAAAACGAGGGATAATCTTACCATACGAGGGACGCTTTGATTTTCGTCTACTAATTGGTTTAATAATTTCATCTTTCCTGTGAGCGAGTAGACAAAATCTGTCCAGAGTAGTATAGAAAATGTTCTTTCAACAATGATCTCGGCAACTCTGTAAGGTAAAAGCAAGAATTTTTTTCATGTATCAAGCGCAATCTTAAGAAACTTATACATTCACTATCTGGAACCTAGAATTATGAATGAATGAAAATAAACTGATTAACGCTTCATGCTCCCGATCAAGGTTTCGTGATGAGGTATTCACCACCACCAGGTATTCGCAGCCATTTCACCGATAGTTTTTTTTGAAATAGGTAACATTGATACTATCATATGATAAAATATGCATAATTTCAAAAAAATCATTTATCATAGCACGAACGGTGATTTTTGAAAAAGGTTTCCTGGCAGTAGAAAATAAGTAGTAACTGAAAAGCACTAAAGCTTTACCGAAGGCTAAACAGTTGACAGATCTCCGAAGACCTTCATTGAAAATGTTCAACTTACCCTGACATAGCAGTGGAAAGTCGGGTTAAACGATTCTCTTGACCGCCTAACTGAATTCCACACATGTTTTCTGAAATAAAAGGTACGGAAAGTCTCAGAACTCAGCATTAAATTTTATTGGGGTTTTAAAATATTTTATAAATATTTCAACAATTTCATCATGATTATAAAACTTTCTGAAAATTGTCATTAAAGTTATTGAAATTACCCATGAAACTTTCAAGCCTTTTAATGATGTTTTCACATTTTTAATGTGTTTGTAAGATGACCGAAAAATCATCATAATATAGGTGTAATGTATAAAACCGCATGTTTGTTACTCCAACTTATCTCCTCTCAGACGTTTAAAAGTCGTCTCTGAAATAATTTAGTTTTTTCCCGTGTTAAACAAACATTGGTGACAGATTTACTTTGTGGCTGATCATGCAGAGTCATCTTAATTTTGAGTTTTTAAGAAATATGCGGCTCTTTATTTAGTGGGCGGTCTCATAATTGTATCGGTGAATTACACTTCACCCTATCATGTCTTATTGTCGACGAAGATTAAGCAAACTATCAGATTTTAAGGGTATTATGTGCTTACCGATGGTCATATCTATATAGCACAGATGGACGGGGACAAATATGTCGACCTCACCACCGCCTGCATGCTGTCCTAGTTGATCGACAAAGACCTTGGAATGGTGGTAAATATTATCATCAAAAAGCATCAAGACGTTGGTACGAAAGCTTGGATTCGTGATATTGCGTCGGAAACGCCACTCTGCTCCTGAGGAAACGTGAAAATATAAGTTAGTCATTACTTTGGTGGTACCTTTGGTTATGGGCGGTTCTAACCTCTCGTGCTTGTAGGTTCCAAGAGGGTTTGAACGTGTATGGTGGCGCATGAGTGGGTAGTCTGGAGGAGACCCTCAGTGGCGAAAGGGTATCTTTCTTGAAAATTTTGAAACAGCCTCTCGAGAAAGCTATTTTAGCAAATTCTGAATATAAAATGGACAAAATGGGCCTGTTGCATGCGAGAGATACAGCCGTGCGAATAGACTTTTTAGAGGTTAAATGACACGAAAATTACGATGGTCACATTAAAAAAGTCTGAAATACACTCCTTACTGCGCAATTTGTGTTGTTAGGAACGCGCTTTTTCAAATTTCCCGCGTCTGGGGGCAGTTTTCTAACGGAAACAATTAACGGCAACTCGCGGCTATTTCCGGTCAACTGAAACTGACAACATAACCTAAAAATCGGAGCTCGTGACATCGTGAAATGAAATGTAGAAGGATTGCGTTGGATATTTAAAAGTTGATCGATTTGGTTACCGCATAAAGCGGATATGGACCACTGTAGGAGATCACGTTGGGTTTGTAAACAAACTGAAGGAAAAAATAACAACAACAACAACGACTCGGCATCTTCCGGAAATCACCGAGCCCGCCGTTTGCTCGTTTCCGGTGATTAGAAAACTGCCCCCAGACGCGGCAAATTTGAAAAAGCGCGTTCCTAACAACGCAAATTGCGCAGTAAGGAGTGTATTTCAGACTTTTTTAATGTGACCATCGTAATTTTCGTGTCATTTAACCACTAAAAAGACTATTCGCGCGGCTGTATCTCTCGCATGCAACAGGCCCATTTAGCAAGAGGGAACCACGTCATATTTCTAAAAAAGTTGAGTTAGAAGCGCAATGGGCATTTCCTCAGCTAGAGCGAAAAGAAAAGTTAATTCTCATAAAAATGGCTCAAAAATTACAATAAGCGCTTCAGAAACGCCTGAAATACACTCCTAACTTCACAATCTGCATGTCATGGTCAGAGTGAGGTTTTTTTCAGCGTCTCAGGAAAGCTATCAAGGAGGCCATTCCAAACTAGCAGTCTAAATGTTTTCAGGGCAGAATACTATTCCCTTTCCTCGCAAAGAAAAACAAGCGGTAAACTCCAACACAATGTGTCGATAAGGCGCGTCATTAACTCGCACATATCAACCCCTTTAGTTTTCATTTACAGAGATTTCAAAAGAGGCAAGTAGCGCAACAAGAGAATTCATACGATTCAACACTTCAACGACGCACTTTGACGAAACATTGTGAATGTAGAAAGCTATTCGAACGAATTTAACTTTTTTAATCTGCCCCCAACAAAATCTTATCAGATTCTTGAAGAAAAGTGCTGCGGAATAATTTAAGCGAAGAAAAGACAAATTCTGTCGAACTCCTAGAAGATAAAGTCGATTTAAAGGTATTTTGGGGCTAAAATACCCAAATCACCGGTAGTATAAATCCCGTTATAATCTTGAAAAGGAATTGACTCGGTATAAATGCAATCACATTAAATATGTCTTGATTTTGTTATTTTAAACGTCTTTCCATGCAAAGAAATTCAACCATGTTAATGCTTTATTCATGCATGAATTGAAAGTAAGCAATCTACCTCCAGAAAATCTACCGATTTGCCGTAAAAAATCGCAGAAACTTGATATACCAGGTCGATGTGCCCACTCGTTGAATTTACCAATCAATTTAGTGAGTGCACGTATGTGAAAGTCGAAATGTTATAGTCATTTTGGGTGCATTCATTTTTCATGAACCAATTATAAGTAATTTCAATCCTGAAAAACCATAAATTTTCCGTATAAAATCGAAAAAATCAAAATATGTCCACTCCCTGACGTGAAAATTAGATTCTACGTGTGAAAATGCTTATGCATCGATATGCTGAACAGAATCCATGTCTATCTCAAAATTTTTCTCAGAGGTTTGTGTTATTATCAGCTTCCCTTTAAACCCCGGTTCGATGGCCGAATCGGCTGCCCAAAAAGCAAGCCATTTTTGAAGGGTTCTATGAGAAATTCGTGATATCATCGGCTCTTAGGAAATCACCTCATGGCTAAAACTGGTGGTATACATGTTTAAGTGCTAAAATAATCGTATTTAAGAAAATAAGACATTAAACTATGGAGTCAATTTCTTTTTAATCATATAACGGGATTTACTACCGGTGGTTTAGCTATTATAGCCTCAGAAAACTTTTAAAGCGCCTTTACGTTCCCGAATCTTGACGGATTTTTTTTTATTGGCTTAAACGACTCAAGAGACACTGTAGTTAAAAATATAAAAAATTTTCGATTTGGATATATAAAACATGTTTAACTCGTTGAGGCACACTGTGTATTGTGTGGAGTACTGTTGCTATTCGACCTTTGTCTTCAGGTCAGCCTCACGCCTCTTACAAGGAAGCCCCTTGCAAGAGGCGAATTTTTTTTAATTACTCCCAATTTTTTACCGTTATATGATGGAATTGCTTGTCAAATTCTGAGGTCAATTTTATCTAATTGTAATTTATACATTTATTTTTTTTTCCCCCTTCATTTTATATTTTGTTTGGAAAATTCGATGTTTTGTTGATTTCTTCAGATTTCGAATACTGTAACTTCTCTTCTATTCGGCCGATTTTTATGAATGAGATCTCTTTTAATTCGTGTTTTAACGGAGAGTAAGAAAAAAATTGCTAAGTACACGCGAAACAATTTGTTTTGAAAATTGGACGAATCCTAGCGTGACGGCGAAATGGTTAATGAAGCATAAGTAATTGGGCGTGGGGCTGAGGATCCCGGCCTCGCTTGACGACCGTCATTAGCTATTGTTCGTCGAGACGCCGACGCAGTGATCAGGAGCGTGGGGAAGATAGGGCTAAGTGGATTCCTATATGAGCCACGTTTAGCAAATGGTCTAATGAGTCTCAAGGCTCATCACAGATTGCACTTACATGATACTGACTTTTGTCTGGTTATCAGAGCAGTGGAACCAAATTTTGAAAAGCATTTCAGGGGTGTGGAGATCTGTCAAAGCAACGTTTTAAACAAAACGGATCAGTGAAATTCTCATTCCGAGGGTGCCGACCTGCTCAGCCATCCTCGAATCAGTTCGCTTGCTTCTGCTTATATATGCATATTTTAAATCAGCGTGTCGCATTCTTAGGCTTTTTTAAAAAAACCAAGTAACGTAGACTCTTGGTATTCACTGCACATAAACTAATGAGCCCCAGAATGAAAAACAACTTAAAATCACAATTATTGACGGATAAATAAACTTTTTACACGCTTTGGAAAATCTCAGAAGTTCGCGGTAGTCACTTTTCGGTAAGGAACTAAGGGACTCGGTTATTGTATCGAGCAGGGTTCGAAACGATCGCAAAGGCGGTATACTACGTATACGCGCCAAAATATCGAACAATTCAATAAATGTGCCTTGTGAGTTTTTGTTTATTTTTATGAAACTTACCAGAGGAGGCAAACGTCGACTTAGTATCCATTTTAAAGTGTTCATAGTGGTAAGTTTTATCAATATTTCTGGAATGTAAAACCGCCTGAAATACGACGAAAAATTAACAAGGTTTAGAAAGCAATAAAAGATTTTTAGTTATTTAGGGTTGAGCACAGTGACGAGGTGTGAATGATCGATTTATTGCTACTTCCTTATGGAATCTATGGTAATGAATCGATTATTAATGTGTTCGCTTCGAGCAACCTGCTCATCGATCTTTTTTCATAGGTTTAAATGGCAGATCTATCGATTTACCACCAAGCACGCCACGGCATTGGTTGAGTAGGGAAGTAGTGTGCAAATAAGTCTTCACCGCCCTTAGTGCCATACACATATTATTTAACATTGCGGATCCAATTTCGCCAGGATGATATTGGCAGACTACCTCCCATTGTGTCATATGAACCATGCATATGTGGCTTTACAATGGGAAACCAGAATCATGGTTTTTTGAACCAACATTATGTGAATTTATTGTAGGAACTCAACAATACCGAGTCCACATATATCAGAATCGGCAAACATAAACTATGCAGATGACGAACCGCCAACGCATCCACCTGCAAGAACCGAGTCTACCTGCGAGATCCGAAGAAACATAATAACGAGCGAAAAAAACAAAATTCATCACCGAAAACACCATAGCCCATCGAAAAACGCGTAAAAACATACCAAAGACGGAGCCACAAAAGAGGTTTTAGCAGCAGACACTTAATCCATCAAACTTAAATGTCAAGTCGAGGTGCGAAATATCCGAATAATCGATAAACCCAAAAACCCCGCAAATACACGTAAGAAAGCTACGCGTCTTACTCGGTTTCATCAACACCCGTTCAGTATATAATTATTCAATTAAAAATAATGAACCCTTATCTAAATCAATCTCGTAATTAAAAAAAATGCACAGCTTAAATTATGACGAGAGTGAAGATCCGCTTATACGCACGGGATAATCACGCGCCCTACGTGCTTTTAGCACCAGACAAACCACTAGCTCAATGCGAAACAGAGCGTAGCATACCTAAAAGTAACTAAATCCATTTTTAAATTACAAAATTGCACAGCAGAATCCATGACTATAGGGAAGACCCGCTTATACGCAAGGGATATTCACGCGACATACGCGCTTTTAACACCAGACAAACCATCAGCTCAATGCAAAACAGAGCCTAGGTCCTCCAAAACTAGCAAAAGCAACGATATACATTGCGTTTGCGTTTCCCAACACAATATCGCGCAACTAAACGCGAAATGTCAATCCTTATGGGAGTTTATTATAGGAAATCAAATCCATCGATTCTCCCGCCAAGTCGACTTTCGGAGCAACGTCGTTTGTCCCATCCTTATGGGAGTCTACTATAGGAATTCAAATCCATCGATTCTCCCGCCAAGTCGGCTTTCGGAGCAACGTCGTTTGTCCCATCCTTATGGGAGTTTATTATAGGAATTCAAATCCATCCATTCTACCGCCAAGTCGGCTTTCGGCGCAACGTCGTTTGCACCATCCTTATGTGAATTTAACATGGGAACGCGAGGCATCTTCGGTTGCCATACCTATGGGGGCTTCATCATAGAAAATAATTTTCGTATTCCTCTGCAAAATTTTAAAGCTAAGACGTATCACCGCGAAGAAAATAAATATTACGAACAGCAGATAATCTCTGCGAAGCTGCGAAAATACATCAATAATGTGCAAATTCCATTCTGCAAAAACAACTTCCTCTCATACCTCTCAAGACCGACCGGTTCGGGCAAGACCCCGACCGAATTCCTTCTTATTGGCATGGGAACGGAGTTCTCCTGTCTTTAAAATCGTTCCGTTGCTATTGCTATGTGATTCCCTATGCCTCTGCGACCTTGAGCGTTTCGCCCAGTCTTCGATTTTTCGTTGATTTTCCGATGTATCAAAAACCGTTGTATTTTTTAGCCAATCGTGTCGCTACGTCAAGTTGTGTTGATTTCTAAAATTCGCTTTCAGCGAGTTTTTTTCCACCTTGAGATGTCGTGTCTGACTGGTAAATCTGCGCAGAACCACGAAGTTCCGATTTTGGGCAAATTCTTTTTTTTGGGAGGTTCCGATTGGTTATTTTTCGCCATCAGTTTTCTGTTCGTTGGTGCAAAAGATCGCCTACCTCGTTGCTCTTGAGAAGCCGCCATTATCCCACCTCAAATTTTAAACATAGATATAAAGAAATAATAACCATCGTACAAGGTGGAAAATTGCTCTGGAGGACCCGTTACGGATATATGAGCCAAAATCAGAACTCGATTGATGGATTTAATCCATGAATACAGAAATATTGCCTCAGTTTACTGCCGCGATCGCAAATGCATGCTGAGATGAACCTTGTGACACATGAAAGCATAGGCAAACAATGTCTCACAGAGAAATGCGCTTAATCCGTTGTCTCTTAGCACGCCAGTGACCGAAAACCGCCGAAATCTCAAGGACGTCTTTTGTGAAGCCCCGCTCAGCGTCCGAGATCACTTAACTGTTCTCTTTTCTCCCATCAACTCCGAGCGCCGGGATGTCTGAGTTAGCTACGACACCATTCTGAGTCTGTGACCTTTTTTACTTTTTGTGCGAGCGGGGGTTTGAATCTCGTAGGGGACAGTAAATTTTTACTGGTTGTATTGAATGTTTTAGACCAATCATCTAACAATAATTAATACTTGGCAACTTAGGAAGCACATAGGTCCCTTATGATGCGTATTCGGGCATATGTGTAGAGTAAAAATATCATACGTAGGGTGTCCCAAAAGTACCGGGACTGGTTCTGTAACTTCAAAAGTAAGATAGATACAGACATGATTTTGGTCTCATTTTAAAGATCAACTCAATACCTATCGATTAAAACCAAGATCAGCTCAATCGAATAAAAATTGACCGAGTTATGATAATTTGAATTAGTGAGGAAAGTTTACCCCTACGGTTTTTAGGAAGATTTTTCGCTTACCAGGATTCAAAAAGTTAATAGGTATTCGTATCCACTTTCCTCCGAATCTTCCATAACTTCCTTTTGCTTTTCAAAGTACCGTCCATCAAACCGGATGCACTTTTTCATGCGCTCTTGCCACTTATCCAACATTGTTTTCCTGAATTCTTCCTCTGGGATGGAGTTGCAGAAGTTTTGAATTGCATTCTGGATTTCGGTCTTCGATACGAATCTTCGTCCGCGAAGCTCCTTTTTAAGCGTAGGAAACATCCAAAAATCACATGGAGCCAAGTCAGGGCTATAAGGGGGATGAGGGATTGTTTCAACTCCATTTTTTCACGTGTTAAGCTCGATGTGTGAGGCCGCGCATTGTCTTGATGGAGTATCCACGAAGCTTTCAAGTCCGACCGTTTCCGGGAAATGTGCATTCTCAACTCCTTTAGTACTTTGCAATAATACGCACTGTCAACTGTTGTGTTTGATGGTACAAAATGTTGATAAATGACACCTCGAAAATAAAAAAACACAATAAGCATCACTTCATCGGCCGACTTTTCGATTTACGGCGCGAACTTCGCAGAAACTTCACGTAAAACATGATTGTGCCGATGAAATGACCATACTTTTACCCATACACCCATTCTTTCTATGACTCACATTTTGTACTAAATTTACATATAGCAGCCGTCTATTTTGGGACCTAGAAGGCTGATCCATCGATATTTTCACACCCCTGTCAAACTGGGCGAAAGGATAACTTACCGGGCGGGTATGTCTCTCCCACACCCATCTACGTGGAAGGAGGAAGGGTCAGTCTGATGGAGTGTCGTAGCGAATTGCCTTGACCAGTACACCACTGTGTGCATATGCTAAAAGTAATAATCGGAAAAAAGACGACAATAGACCACCAAAGTAGCCATATCGCTAGATAAATGCAGATTATAATGGTATCTTTCTTCATTAGGGATATCGGAGATCGGCTATCGCATAGCGATAACCAATCTCCGACACAGCGGGGCCCCCCTTTATCTTATTCGGTTGGGTAGACCGACATTTTGCCTAACGGACACATATTTTACGACCTCCCTTGGCTCATATTTTGATTAAATTTACAAATAGCGTCCGTCTATTTCGGGTCCTAATGTGACACCAACCGCATTGGAGCTGTTTTTTGATGACGTCAGTAAGCGCAAAATGGGACATCAAACGCATTGGAGCTGTTTTTGACGACGTTACAAGCGCATTGATGGTGTATTTTGATGACGTCACTTGGGCGTCACGCCACTACTTAGTAAGGACAAAATGGAACATCAAGCGCATTGGTTCTATTTTGACCTTGAAAATGTCGACAAAGGTGCGAGAACCCTCCTACTCCCCACCCTACCGCCATCCTACCCCCTAACCTCGAGGTTAGGGGGTAGGATGAAAATATCGATGCTCCTCCGACGTAAACACGTATATCGATTACTACATGACCCATAGGAAGAATGGATTTACATGTAAAACTGGGCTCATTTCACCGGGAAAATCATGTTTTACGTGAAGTTTTGCCTTTCAAAAATATCGTCGTCCCTCAAAAGTAAGGGCGTATATCGAGACCCTTGAGCGGTGGATGCATGGATTTATGTCTAATACTGGGTTCACTTCATTTTGATAATCATGTTTTACGAGAAATTCATTTGAAAAATATCGTCGCTCCAATATTGAAAGAGCGTATATCGAATCCACCAAGAGGCGTTGAAAGCATGGATTTATGTGTAAAACTGGCCTCATTTCATAGCGAAAATCATATTTTACGTGAAATTTTGCATTAGAAAAATATAGTCACCCCTCAGACGTAAAGGCGTATATTGAATCCCCATGAGCCGTAGGAAGCATGGATTTATGTGTAAAAGTGTGCTCATTTCATAGCGAATATCATGTTTTACGTGACATTTTGCATTTGAGAACATCGTCGCTCCTCCGACGTAATAGGTGTACATCGATCCACTAAGAGCCGTAGGAAGCACGGATGTGTTAAACTGGGCTCATTTCATTGCAAAAAAATCGTGATTCATGTGAAAATTTGTGTTTGAAAAATATCGTTGCTGCTATGACGGAAGGGCGTGTATCGATCCCCCATGAGCCGTAGGAAGCATGGATGTATGGGTAAATGCATGGATGTGTAGGATTTGTGTGTGTGACTCAATTCATTGCAGAATCATGCTTTACGTGAAATTTTGCATTTGAAAAAAAAATCGTTGCTCGTGCGACGTAAGGGTGTATATCGATTACTACATGTCCCATAGAAAGAATGGATTTACGTGTAAAACTGGGCTCATTTCACCGCGAAAATCATATTTTACGTGAAATTTTGCATTTGAAAAAAATATCGTCGCCCCTCAGACGTAAGGGCGTATTTTGAATCCCCATGAACCGTAGGGAGCATGGATTTATGTGTAAACGAGTGCTCATTTCATTGCGAATATCATGTTTTTTACGTGAAAAATTGGCTCTCAAAACATCGTCGCTCCTCTGACGTAAGGACGTAAATCGATCCCCCATGAGACGTAGGAAACATAGATTGTGTTAAACTGGGCTCACTTCATTGCGAAAATCGCATTAAACGTGAAATTTTGTCTATAATAATATCGTCGCTGCAATGACGGGAGGGCGTATATCGATCCCCCATGAAACGTAGGGAACATGAATACATGTGTAAATGTAGGCTCAATTCATTGTGAAAATCATGGTTTACGTGAAATTTTCCATTTGAAAAAATATCGATGCTCCTCCGACGTAAGGGCGTATATCGACCAATACATGAGCAGTGGCGTAACGGGCGCCCCCGCAGACCCTGCTATGCAGGGGGGCCCAGACGCCTAGGGGGCCCTCCCTCCGGCCGCCGGGATTTTGTTTTCTCTCTCTCTCTCTCTTTTTGATGCTCAACTTTGGTTTCAAACATTTGGCCTCTACTTACAGAGATGGGGCTTCTTCCTCTGATTTTTATTGTTAGCTCGGGGTTTTTCATACTTCTTTCGGACTGTTCCTAACTTTTTGTTTGCTGGAGGGTCCCTGCTTTCCAATTACCACTCAGTGATTACTAGATAATTTTCTCTTTTTTTGTCACTTCTCGTATTTCGATCTTTGGGAGGGGGGAGGCCCAAGAATCTAATGGCCCCAAGGCCCTTGGGGGCCCTATGATTCTTGGGCCTTGGCCCCCCTGAAGATCCTTGGGCCTGTGCTGGGCCCCCGCCCCAATCGGGTACGGGATCCGGGACGGTGAGGGATGAGTCAAATTCAACCTAAGGACATAACGTAAAAATAGGCTAAATCTTGCACATACCATACCTAAAGGTAAAAGGATATAAGCTGCTGCCATTTTGATATTTTTGGTGGTTAAGGCTGATTTTTGCAGAAATTTTCGTGCTGCGGGCCCCGACCATAAGAGGAAAAACGGGAAGGAGCGAGGGAGGGAGAGGGGCGGGAGGGGAGGATCATTTTGAAATGTTATCGACATGGGGGGGGGGGCTAGAAAAAATTTTGCGGGGGGACCCAGCGGAAGTCCGTTACGCCACTGTACATGAGCCATAGAAAGAATGAATTTACATGTAAAACTGGGCTCATTTCATCGCCTAAATCATGTTTTACGTGAAAAGTTGCATTCGAAAAATATCGTCGCCGACAAAAGTTAGGGCGTTTATCGATCCCCCTTGAGCTGTGGAAAGCATGGATTTATGTGTAATACTGGGTTCATTTCATTGCGATAATCATGATTTACGTGAAATTTTGCAATTGAAAAATATCGTCGCTCCAGTATTGAAAGAGCGTATATCGAATCCTCCATGAGCCGTAGGAAGAATGGATTTGTGTGAAAAACTGGGGTCATTTCATCGCAAAAAATGATATTTACGTGAAATGTTGCATTTTGAAAAATATCGTCGCCCCTTACACGTAAGGGTGTACATTGAAACCTCTGGAACAGTGGAAAGCGTGGATTATATGTATAATACTGGGTTCACTTCATTGTGTTAATCACGTTTTACGTGAAATTTTGCATTTGAAAAATATCGTCGCTCGAGCAATATTGAAAGAGCGTATATGTATAGAATCCTCCATGAGTCGTAGAAACCATGGATTTATGTGTTAAAATGGGGTCTCTTCAATGGAAAAATCTTGTTTCACGTGAAATCTTGCCCATGAGAAAAATCGTCGCTGCAATGTCGGAAGGGCATATATCGATTCCCCATGAAACGTAGGAAGCATGGATTTATGTGTAAATGTAGAGTCAATGCATTGTGAAAATCATGTTTTACGATAAATTTTGCATTTGAAAAATATCGATGCTCCTCCGACGTAAGGACGTATATCGATTACTACATGACCCATAGGAAGAATGGATTTACATGTAAAACTGGGCTCATTTCACCGGGAAAATCATGTTTTACGTGAAAATTTGCATTTGAAAAATATCGTCGCACGTCAATCGTAAGAGCGTATATCGAACCCTTGAGCAGTGGAAAGCATGGATTTATGTGTAATACAGGATTCATTTCATTGTGATAATCATGTTTTACGTAAAATTTTGCAATTGAAAAATATCGTCGCTCCAGTATTGAAAGAGCGTATATCGAATCCTCCATGAGCCGTAGAAAGAATGGATTTGTGTGTAAAACTGGGCTCATTTCATAGCAAAAATCATATTTAATGTAAAATTTTGCATTTGAAAAAACATCGTGGCCCCTCAGACGTAAGGCCCTATACGGAATGTCCATGAGCCGTAGGAAGCATGGATTTACGTGTAAAAGTGGACTCAATTCATTGCGAAAATCATATTTTACGTGAAATGTTGCATTTGAAAAACATCGTTTGCTCCTCCGACGTAAGGGCGTACATGGATCCCCCATGAGCCGTAGGAAGCATGGATTTATGTGTAAACCTGGTCTCACTCCATTGCGAAAATCATGTTTTATCTGAAATTTTGCATTTGAAACAATATCGTCACTCCTCCGACGTTAGGGTGTATATAGATCCCCCATGAGGCGTAGACAGTATGGAATATTATGTAAAACTAGGGTCATTTCATTGCAAAAATCATGTTTTTAGGTGAAATTTTGGCTTTCAAAAATATTGTCGCTCCTCCGACGTTATATAGAGCGTATATCGATCAGCCATAAGGCGTAGAAAGTATGGATTTGTGTGTAAAACTCGGCTCACTTCATTGCAAAATCATGTTTCACGTGAAATTTTGCATTTGAAAAATATCGTACCCCTCAGGCGTAAGGGCATATGTCGTTCCTCCATGAGCAGTAGGTAACATGGATATATGTGTAAAACTGGGCTCACGTCATTGCGAAAATCATGTTTTACGTGAAATTTTGCATATGAAAAATATCGTCGCTCCTCCGACGTAAGAGCATGTATGGATCCCCCATGAGCCGTTATAAGCATGGATTTCTGTGTAAAAGTGTGCTCAATTCATTGCGAATATCATGTTTTACGTGACATTTTGCATTTGAGAACATCGTCGCTCCTCCGACGTAATAGGTGTACATCGATCCACTAAGAGCCGTAGGAAGCACGGATGTGTTAAACTGGGCTCATTTCATTGCAAAAAAATCGTGATTCATGTGAAAATTTGTGTTTGAAAAATATCGTTGCTGCTATGACGGAAGGGCGTATATCGATCCCCCATGAGCCGTAGGAAGCATGGATGTATGGGTAAATACATGGATGTGTAGGATTTGTGTGTGTGACTCAATTCATTGCAGAATCATGCTTTACGTGAAATTTTGCATTTGAAAAAAAAATCGTTGCTCGTGCGACGTAAGGGTGTATATCGATTACTACATGTCCCATAGAAAGAATGGATTTACGTGTAACAGTAGAGTATGGAATATTATGTAAAACTAGGGTCATTTCATTGCAAAAATCATGTTTTTAGGTGAAATTTTGGCTTTCAAAAATATTGTCGCTCCTCCGACGTTATATAGGGCGTATATCGATCAGCCATAAGGCGTAGAAAGTATGGATTTGTGTGTAAAACTGGGCTCACTTCATTGCAAAATCATGTTTCACGTGAAATTTTGCATTTGAAAAATATCGTACCCCTCAGGCGTAAGGGCATATGTCGTTCCTCCATGAGCAGTAGGTAACATGGATATATGTGTAAAACTGGGCTCACGTCATTGCGAAAATCATGTTTTACGTGAAATTTTGCATATGAAAAATATCGTCGCTCCTCCGACGTAAGAGCATGTATGGATCCCCCATGAGCCGTTATAAGCATGGATTTCTGTGTAAAAGTGTGCTCAATTCATTGCGAAAATCATGTTTTACGTGAAAATTTGCATTTGATAAACATAGACGGTCCCCGACGTAAGAGCGTATGTGGATTCCCCAAGAGTCGTAGGAAGCATGGATTTATGTGTAAAAGTGTGCTCATTTCATCGCGAGTATCATCTTTTACGTGAAATTTTGCATTTGAAAAATATTGTCGCTCCCCCGACGTAAGGGGTTATATCGTTCCTCCATGAGGCGTAGGAAGCATGGATTTATGTGTAAAACTGGGCTCACTTAATTGCGTGAATCATGCGTTTTACGTGGAATTTTGCATTTTAGAAACATTGTCGATCCTCCGACGTAAGGGTGTAAGTCGATTACTACATGACCCTTAGAAAGAATGGATTTACGTTTAAAACTGGGCTCACTTCATTGCGAAAATCATGTTTTACTCGAAATTGTGCATTTGAAAAATATCGTTACTCCTCCGACGTATGACCGCATATGGAGCCCCCCTGAGTCTTAACAAGCATGGATTTTTGTGTAGAACTGGGCTCACTTAATTGCGAAAATCGGGTTTTACGTGAAATTTTGCATTTGAAAAATATCGATGCTCCCCCGACGTAAGAGCGTATATCGAATCATCCATGAGCCGTAGGAAGCATGGTTTTTGTGTAAAACTGGGCTCATTTCATCCGTGTTAATGTGAAATTTTGCATTTGAAAAATATCGTCGCTGCAATGACGGAAGGGTGTATGTCGATCCCATGAGTCGTAGAAAGCATCCATTTATGTTTAAAAGTGGGCTCACTTCATTGCATAAATCATGTTTTACGTGAAATTTTGCATTTGGAAATATCGTCGCTGCAATGACGGAAGGGCTTATATATCGACCCCCCATGGGTCGTAGGAAGCGTGGATTTATGTGTAAAAGTGGGGTCACTTTCATTGCGAAATTCATATTTTACGTGAAATTTTGGATTTGAAAAAATATCGTTGCCCCTCAGCCGTAAGACCATATATCGATCCTCCATGAGCCGTAGGAAGCGTTGATTTATGTGTAAAAGTGGCATCAGGACATTGCGAAATTTTGGAATGGAATAGATAGGACGATGTGACAAATTAAGCTCCGCGTAACGACTTTAAGTTTTTAAAGGACGCTAGTTGGACAACCTCAGACGTTTTACTCAATCACGTGGAGGTCCTTTGCTACAAAAAATGCTACTTTTCTTGTATTTCCTTACTGCAATTGTTTTTTTACGTATTGGTTACGCTATTGGATGTTTATCATACTTGATTTTTACCTTATTTGTTTACGCGGTTTTCCTCATGGACCTCATTGATTACAGTTTCGGTGGTGCAAATATTTTTTGTTAGTACTTATCTTTCTTCACCCGCTCGTGGACTAGCTTTTGCCGATGGTTAAAACTTCCTCCCTCTGTCCCACTTGACGTCGCATTTTCGGTTCACGATGTTTTCCTCCCCTGACCTTCTGTGCGATGAACGTTTAGTCCAATACAAATCCACTTACACGCGATGAACCCGAATGTCGCTACAAAAATTCTGAAACTCTTCGCCTCTCTTAATTTAAAAATCTATGTTTTCGTATATACACCCATTTTCAAAATTCTCTGTAAAGACGTTTATAGCCTGTGACGCTGAATGTCTGAAAAATACATTAACTAACTAACTAACTTACTTAGATTGCATACATAACTCTCATACGCGAAGATAGAAGTTTGAATTAATATGTAGCAACTTCGACCGTTCAACCGGCTCTACTGATGATATCTTCCGCAGATATGCACGTCGCGCGCCACCTTCAAACTCCACTCCTCTCAATCTGCCCTGGAGAGTTGGAATTGGTTCACCCTATCGAAGATCGGAAATGTGCACGGACCGAATTTTGATACGCAGTTTCGTTTCGAGAAAATCCGACTTTTACCTAAGACGCGTGCATATCCTATGTGTATTCGGAATTTTTTATTCCTGCTTGAATAAACGGGGTTTGCTAGTTTACTCTTGACTCTTACTATTGTCCGATTGTATGCATGATGCTGCAAACACGTCTATGTCGCGTGCCTATCGTGTGTGTAAATGCGGTTTCCTTCATGAACCACTTGGATTGCAAACGTAAAACTCATACGCAAAGATGGAAGTTTGAATGTCTTGGATTGCATTTACGTTAAACTCAAACGCAAAGATGGAAGTTTGGATGTGTATGTGGCAACATCGAGCATACAATTGGCTCTGCTGATGATTCCCACCACTGTTATCTAAGTTCCGCGCCGACATTTCTTCAGAAAATTCGACAGTAAACTATCCCTTAAGGATGACACTTAAGCCGTCACGCGCCTCCTAATTTTTACACTATACTAAATGGACTGAGTTAAGCAGAAAGGAACCAACCCACATTTTGGAAAAAATTGAACTATGAGTGGTTCTGAACTCAACCACTGCTCTACTATCTATCGCCAAAAATTCAAAGTTTTTGTTGGAGCAAATTTTGCAGATATTGAACTTGAACTTTATCGTTTGCATTGAGTCTTATGCAGGAGTCAAACTTTAAACCTCTTTTTCTCGGTTCGATCCCGATGTGGCTTGGTTCCTTTCTGTTTAACTCCGTCCAAATGTTCGACACCGTGTTTTGGAGATGATGTGCAGGGGAGGGGTTGGCTGCACTATTGCCCAAAATTCGAGTTTTCACATGCGCTATCGATTGGCATCTTGAAAATGATCAACCTCGATTTGAGGGATGATGCGAGGGTGAGGCAGTACCCGCACCTCAAATGAAAATTCGAGTTTTTGCAAAGCGCTATCGATTTTCATCATAAAAATTGTCGTCACCGATTTTGGGGATGATGTGCAGGGGAGGGGGTATCCGCACTTTTGACTAAAATTCGAGTTTTCACATGCGCTATCGATCGGCATCATGAAAATTTTCGACCACGATTTGAGGGATGATGCTAGGGTGAGGGGGTACCCGCACCTCACGTGAGAATCCAAGTTTTTGCTAGCACTATCGATTTGCATCATAAAAGTTGTCCTCCCCGATTTTGGGGATGATGTGCAGGGGAGGGGGTGGCCGCAGTATTGGCCAAAATTCGAGTTTTTACATGCGCAGGAAGATTCTTCATCGCCGTAAATCGAAAAGTCGGCCGATGAAGTGATGCTTATTGTGTTTTTTTATTTTCGAGGTGTCATTTATCAACATTTTGTACCATCAAACACAACAGTTGACAGTGCGTATTATTGCAAAGTACTAAAGGAGTTGAGAATGCACATTTCCCGGAAACGGTCGGACTTGAAAGCTTCGTGGATACTCCATCAAGACAATGCGCGGCCTCACACATCGAGCTTAACACGTGAAAAAATGGAGTTGAAACAATCCCTCATCCCCCTTATAGCCCTGACTTGGCTCCATGTGATTTTTGGATGTTTCCTACGCTTAAAAAGGAGCTTCGCGGACGAAGATTCGTATCGAAGACCGAAATCCAGAATGCAATTCAAAACTTCTGCAACTCCATCCCAGAGGAAGAATTCAGGAAAACAATGTTGGATAAGTGGCAAGAGCGCATGAAAAAGTGCATCCGGTTTGATGGACGGTACTTTGAAAAGCAAAAGGAAGTTATGGAAGATTCGGAGGAAAGTGGATACGAATACCTATTAACTTTTTGAATCCTGGTAAGCGAAAAATCTTCCTAAAAACCGTAGGGGTAAACTTTCCTCACTAATTCAAATTATCATAACTCGGTCAATTTTTATTCGATTGAGCTGATCTTGGTTTTAATCGATAGGTATTGAGTTGATCTTTAAAATGAGACCAAAATCATGTCTGTATCTATCTTACTTTTGAAGTTACAGAACCAGTCCCGGTACTTTTGGGACACCCTACGTATGATATTTTTACTCTACACATATGCCCGAATACGCATCATAAGGGACCTATGTGCTTCCTAAGTTGCCAAGTATTAATTATTGTTAGATGATTGGTCTAAAACATTCAATACAACCAGTAAAAATTTACTGTCCCCTACGAGATTCAAACCCCCGCTCGCACAAAAAGTAAAAAAGGTCACAGACTCAGAATGGTGTCGTAGCTAACTCAGACATCCCGGCGCTCGGAGTTGATGGGAGAAAAGAGAACAGTTAAGTGATCTCGGACGCTGAGCGGGGCTTCACAAAAGACGTCCTTGAGATTTCGGCGGTTTTCGGTCACTGGCGTGCTAAGAGACAACGGATTAAGCGCATTTCTCTGTGAGACATTGTTTGCCTATGCTTTCATGTGTCACAAGGTTCATCTCAGCATGCATTTGCGATCGCGGCAGTAAACTGAGGCAATATTTCTGTATTCATGGATTAAATCCATCAATCGAGTTCTGATTTTGGCTCATATATCCGTAACGGGTCCTCCAGAGCAATTTTCCACCTTGTACGATGGTTATTATTTCTTTATATCTATGTTTAAAATTTGAGGTGGGATAATGGCGGCTTCTCAAGAGCAACGAGGTAGGCGATCTTTTGCACCAACGAACAGAAAACTGATGGCGAAAAATAACCAATCGGAACCTCCCAAAAAAAAGAATTTGCCCAAAATCGGAACTTCGTGGTTCTGCGCAGATTTACCAGTCAGACACGACATCTCAAGGTGGAAAAAAACTCGCTGAAAGCGAATTTTAGAAATCAACACAACTTGACGTAGCGACACGATTGGCTAAAAAATACAACGGTTTTTGATACATCGGAAAATCAACGAAAAATCGAAGACTGGGCGAAACGCTCAAGGTCGCAGAGGCATAGGGAATCACATAGCAATAGCAACGGAACGATTTTAAAGACAGGAGAACTCCGTTCCCATGCCAATAAGAAGGAATTCGGTCGGGGTCTTGCCCGAACCGGTCGGTCTTGAGAGGTATGAGAGGAAGTTGTTTTTGCAGAATGGAATTTGCACATTATTGATGTATTTTCGCAGCTTCGCAGAGATTATCTGCTGTTCGTAATATTTATTTTCTTCGCGGTGATACGTCTTAGCTTTAAAATTTTGCAGAGGAATACGAAAATTATTTTCTATGATGAAGCCCCCATAGGTATGGCAACCGAAGATGCCTCGCGTTCCCATGTTAAATTCACATAAGGATGGTGCAAACGACGTTGCGCCGAAAGCCGACTTGGCGGTAGAATGGATGGATTTGAATTCCTATAATAAACTCCCATAAGGATGGGACAAACGACGTTGCTCCGAAAGCCGACTTGGCGGGAGAATCGATGGATTTGAATTCCTATAGTAGACTCCCATAAGGATGGGACAAACGACGTTGCTCCGAAAGTCGACTTGGCGGGAGAATCGATGGATTTGATTTCCTATAATAAACTCCCATAAGGATTGACATTTCGCGTTTAGTTGCGCGATATTGTGTTGGGAAACGCAAACGCAATGTATATCGTTGCTTTTGCTAGTTTTGGAGGACCTAGGCTCTGTTTTGCATTGAGCTGATGGTTTGTCTGGTGTTAAAAGCGCGTATGTCGCGTGAATATCCCTTGCGTATAAGCGGGTCTTCCCTATAGTCATGGATTCTGCTGTGCAATTTTGTAATTTAAAAATGGATTTAGTTACTTTTAGGTATGCTACGCTCTGTTTCGCATTGAGCTAGTGGTTTGTCTGGTGCTAAAAGCACGTAGGGCGCGTGATTATCCCGTGCGTATAAGCGGATCTTCACTCTCGTCATAATTTAAGCTGTGCATTTTTTTTAATTACGAGATTGATTTAGATAAGGGTTCATTATTTTTAATTGAATAATTATATACTGAACGGGTGTTGATGAAACCGAGTAAGACGCGTAGCTTTCTTACGTGTATTTGCGGGGTTTTTGGGTTTATCGATTATTCGGATATTTCGCACCTCGACTTGACATTTAAGTTTGATGGATTAAGTGTCTGCTGCTAAAACCTCTTTTGTGGCTCCGTCTTTGGTATGTTTTTACGCGTTTTTCGATGGGCTATGGTGTTTTCGGTGATGAATTTTGTTTTTTTCGCTCGTTATTATGTTTCTTCGGATCTCGCAGGTAGACTCGGTTCTTGCAGGTGGATGCGTTGGCGGTTCGTCATCTGCATAGTTTATGTTTGCCGATTCTGATATATGTGGACTCGGTATTGTTGAGTTCCTACAATAAATTCACATAATGTTGGTTCAAAAAACCATGATTCTGGTTTCCCATTGTAAAGCCACATATGCATGGTTCATATGACACAATGGGAGGTAGTCTGCCAATATCATCCTGGCGAAATTGGATCCGCAATGTTAAATAATATGTGTATGGCACTAAGGGCGGTGAAGACTTATTTGCACACTACTTAGGGACTCATAAGAACACATGCATGACAAGGCCCATTTCAGACTGGAAATTTTCATTTTTGATTGAAATACACCCATCTCTTTTATCATCATGATTTATTGGGTCTTGTTATTAAGTATTTTGAGTTTAATAAAGAAATTGATCGTGTGTTAACTAAGAGTTGTAACTCATCCTGAGACTGTTTTATATTTTGCCCGGAAATTATTACTCAGGTTCACCCTCTCAATTTAAAAAAAAGGAAAGACAAAAAGCTCAATGGACCACTAGACAAGGTACGAATTTAAGCAATCTGATACGTATCTCTTAACCAGAATATTTCACGTAGAGCACGATTCGTGCAACAAATATTACTGAAACCAACTCCTAACGAAGATATTAACGTTTGTCCTTCAATTTGGTTACGAAGAATTTGAACTGCCCGCTCACAAGAAACTCAAAGTTCTCCGTGAGTCAAGTCGCGCACTACAACGGTTTCAGCAAGCTTTTCAATCGAGCAATGATCATTTCCCACCATGTGTTGCTCAAACTTTATGCAATTTAGCTGAGCCAAAGCGTAAATATTGAGGTTGCCAGATTTTTATATCGCAGAGACTGTCATGATAACGTTTAGCGCGCGATGTGAATCACGGAGAG
Organism: Bemisia tabaci; assembly: GCF_918797505.1. Lineage (NCBI taxonomy): Eukaryota > Metazoa > Arthropoda > Insecta > Hemiptera > Aleyrodidae > Bemisia > Bemisia tabaci. The sequence continues at coordinate 28,109,029 of NC_092801.1, read as the reverse complement.
CATTGAGTTTTCATGAGCGGGTGGTTTGAATTCACGCATCAAGAATCATTGTCTCATTGTCTCGGTCTCGCAATAAGAGCGTAGCGACGGCTCGTTTTTGTTTTTAATTTATTTTCCGGTTGAAAATGAAATTGTTATTATTTTGAAACGTTCCGGGTTTTGTTTATTCCTTTTTCTTTATTTGCAGCCTTTTCCCCAAATTAAGTTGTTCTTTTGATATCGGTAATCTTCGTTGTGCGCGTCGTGTTTTACGTGAAATTTTGGTTAGGAAACATGTATCAGAATGCTGAGATTTGTACCTTGTCTAGTGGTTCATTGTACTCAGAGACAAGAGACCCTCCACTAGTATCTTGGCCATGGTGGAAGCTTTTACTTTCGGGACTTCAGCATTCTACTGTTGACTTACCTACATGGTTGATGTTCAACAACGTGCTGGCAGTTTCGTTTTGCAAACAAGCCAAAATTGGCCGACGTTTGGAAAAGTAGTTTGGCTCATGACGTCATCCGAAGCTCATCATCGACCATGTAGGTAAGTCAACAGCCGAAACTAGGGTGATGACTGTTGTTCCCGAATAATTGTCCACAAGGAATTGTTGAAACCCCGAAAGTAAAAGCTTCCACCTGTCGCTAGGAGGCCAGTGGAGGGTCTCTTGTCTCTGATTGTACTCTTTAGCACCAGATTGAATGTCAAGTCGATGTTGAAGAAATTCCATCAATAAATTATTTTTCAAAGTTGAAAGTCAGTTTCTTACATTGATCACTTCCCGACTGCTTGTAATCACGTGAGGCTCCTCCCGCTCCCACAGTCCAGCAACACCAGGATAGTTCCTCACAAATGTTCTCAATTTGGAACATATATCTGAAAAGAATCCGCAAAGCAATGCATATCGATTTAGCATATAGGCTTAGAACTCGATTGTCAAACGTAGATGATAACCGATGGCAATGAAGTGTGGCAGTTGAAAAAGCAGACCCAAGAAATGCTAAAGGCGACAGAGATGGATTTTTGGCGAAAATCGATTGGAATCTTGAGGATTGAACGTTTCAGCGGGCTGATTGTTGCAATTGATAGATAAAGCTACAGACAAAGAAGACGAAAGAGATATATGAGGATCCGATGGGTGGGAGCAATGGACAAAGGCGGTAGGTAATAGACTAATGAACGGCCATTCACGAGAGACCCTTTGGCAAGTCTATAAGAGCCACCCATTTCAACCAATGGGCCTGTTGCAAACTTTTGCTAGAGCAAAAATAAGAGTTGTTTCTTATAGATAATGCCTCAAAAATCACGATGAGCGCATCGGCAAAGTCTAAAATGCACTCATAACTTCACAGTCTGCGTAAGAAATTTGCGGTTTTTTGAGCTTCCCGCTTCAAAAACGATACTACGACACAGGTGAACATTTTGTAAGAGGAGTCGCTCCATCGTCGGCAATAATCATCATGGCCGACGCCAATCCGCCAAAACACGTTTGATGGGACGAGATATAACACCTGAACTGGATTAGACCGGATAACAATCGGTGTGTTAACGTTCATATTTTCCACGCCCGAATTGATTGACCTTGAACTCTCCTCGAATCACGCACGGAACTGCGAGCAAGCGTCGGCCATAATGAATATTGGCGACGGTGGAGCGACTCCTCTAACAAAATGTTCACCTGTGCCGTAGTATCGTTTTTGAAGCGGGAAGCTTAAAAAAACGCAAATTTCTTACGCAGATTGTGAAGTTATGAGTGCATTTCAGTGTTTGCCGATGCGCTCATCGTGATTTTTGAGGCATTATCTACAAGAAACAACTCTTATTTTTGCTCTAGCAAAAGTTTGCAACAGGCCCATTGGGTTGCTCCTCACTCTCTATGTCTTCTCTGCCTATAGTTTTGTCCATCACTTTCAACAATCAGCCCGTAGAAATTAACAAGTCCGAGAGACGTGACGGGCGTTAAATAGATGACTGTGCAGTATATTATGACCAAGCAGTTGGTATGATAAGGACATCTGCAAAATATGACCGATACTAGGTTGCTTAAAAATGGTTTTGAAATATGGGATATGCCAGGTTGGAGAGGGCATCAAGCTAATAGGTGGATAGTAGGCATCCAAAAAAACGTGGAGGGATGCTATAATAGTTTCCGGAAAATCTCTACCATGACAGATTTTTGTGGCGGTTAGGCGTCGCGAAGCGCCCTAGTGCGCCGCATGCAGAAGTGACTAATACAGACATTCATCAATTTAGCAAAAATTTGAATGTAAAGCCAAAAAACCTTTTTTTTCATGCCTATTTAAATGAAATCAGTGCAAAAGCTTCTGGTATTTTAACCCAGAAAATGTGTTAACCGAGAAAGGAATTCTGCCGAAAAACATACTTACTACTCTTCGTGATTCCCCAGAAAACGTAACTCGCCCCTACAAATGGAAGGGCAACTGGTCCGGGAAGCGATGCCATGAGTGAGTATATTCTCCGATATTTCCACCGCTGATAAAGCGCCCGGATAACAAGAGCACCAATCAAGCAAATCCATAAAATATGCGAGATTTTCAATCGTGGAATAGTGACATCCATGCTGGCAAAAATACCTGGAAAATGTGAGGGTGTAGGTCAGCATGAGATACTAGGGGGCTACGCCCCCTGGGCGGTACGCGGCCTGACCCCCTGAAGCGCTTCGCGCCATCAATGTGCCGCTTCGCGGCCCTATTTTTACCCTTCTATCGGTGTTAGTTTCATTTTTCCCGTAAAAAAATTACGATATGAGGTATACTTTACTTTTAGGATGAAATAATTTTTGGTTTTGATGAATAAAAAAAAAAAAAAAACAGGTTGGTTTTTGCAATCGCTAGCGATAGCAATATTCGTCATGGGAACTTTTGCTCCTGGGATATGAAAATTTTAAGGTACAGTTCGTTTGTGGTATCTTCAGAATTGAAGGGGCTATGTAATTTTGTGTTGACATCTCTTTTTTAACATTTTTAATTTTTTTTCTTTGCATACAAGAAAGCTGTTATTTACCAATTATTTATTTTCGTTGGATTATGTATGGTTTTTGGAAGTTAACGCATTTAACTTTCAGTTTCGTTTTTTCGGCGTAAAGTATGATATTTTTACTCTACGCATATGCCCGAATACGCATCATAACGACGGTGAAACTACCAAACCACGTATCTCGTTTGCGGTGTTTAAAAATCTCCGCTCACATTTTATTTTATTGAAGTAGACCAAATCAATATCATTCCTTGAAATTTTCACAGAATTTTCTCCGCACGAAGAGGAAAAATCACGGAAATTTTCAAGACTGGACGTTAAGTAGCTTTTCATTTAAAAAATAAAGTATGACAGGAAGTCTGCGACGTCGCAAACCGAGATACGTGGTTTGGTAGTTTCACCGTCGATAAGTGACCTATGTGCTTCCTAAGTTGCCATTTTTTTCATTCAAATAGATGTAACCGAAATGTTAGATGTGTACTACCTATACTACTTTCATGTCATTGCTTTATTTATTTATTTACTTTTTGCGTAGGTATAAATTGTTATTTTTTGCTGAATTTTGGAGAAAATATTGCTTTAAGAACGTGGAATGTAAATTAATTTTATTGAAAAAAGAAAATACCATCATTAATTTGGGCGAACAGAGAAAATATACATCAATATTTGGGTCAACATCTCCCTGATTATATAAAGGATGAATATATTAGTATTTCTGTATCAAAAAACTTGGCTTTTGTCTTCAGAGATACGATGATTCTAGTCCCAGTCAATTTGTTTTATTGAAAAAACAAAAAAACAAAAAATAAATAATAAAAAAAAAAACAACTGAAATGTTAGACATACTATTTTCATGTCTTTCTATTTGTATCAATAGGTACTTTTTGCTTAACTTACGAACGTTGAATGCAAATTAACTTTATTGAAAAAAGAAAATAACGTCATTAATTTGGGGGAACATGTGGCTGATTATATGAAGGAGGTATATTCCAGTATTTTTGTTTAACATATTAACTCACGAGAAAATGTTCGTACATTTATCATCTACTATTAATTATTTTTTGATGATTAGTCTAAAACATTCAATACAACCATTAAAAAGTAGTTCCCATCGTCGGGTATCGAACTCCCGATCGCCGGGTGCCCGCACCTAATCAAAAATACGAGGCGGTTTAGTCAACTAGGCTATAACAGATCCACGTGTGCGAGAGTAAAAATAGCATTTAAAAGACTCGGGCAATGGGCGGGACTTATCACAAGAGACCTTGACTGCTTTTGGGATATGAAGCGCATTGCTGTAGGAGCCATGGTTCGCACTGTTTTAATGCGTCTCGAGGTTCATCCCAGCATGCATTCCGATCGCGGCAGTTGAGCTAAGGCAATATTTGCGTATCCATGAATTAAATCAATCAATCGAGCTCTGATTTTGACTTCTTTATCCGTAACGAGTCCTCCAGAACAATTTTCCACCTTGTACGATGGTTATTATTTCTTTACTTCTATTTTTCAAATTTGAGGTGGGATAATGGCGGCTTCTCAAGAACACCGAGGTAGGCGATCTTTTGCACCAACGAACAGAAAACTGATGGCGAAAAATAACCAATCAGAACCTCCCAAAAAAAAGAATTTGCCCAAAAACGGAACTTCGTGGTTCTGCGCAGATTTACCAGTGAGACACGACATCTCAAGGTAGAAAAAAACTCGCTGAAAGCGAATTTTACAAATCAACAAAACTTGACGTAGAGACATGATTGGCTAAAAAATACAACGGTTTTTGATGTATGTGTATGTATGAGCCGCTTTTACGGCGCGCTAGGGCGCTCTGCGACGCCCGTTCTCCACAGGAAGCTGTCATGGTAGAGATCCTCCGGAAGGTGGCATCTCTCCATCTCTTCATTGATGCCCTCTACCCACCGTTTGGCTTGACGCCCTCTCCGTCGCCTACCTGGGGGGACCCACTCCAACACCTTCTTCGGCAACCTGGTATCAGCCATTCTCTGCACATGGCCATACCATACCAATTGCTTGGTCATGATATCGTGCACAATCGTCCCCTCAACGCCCATTATCTCTCGGACACGTTCATTCCTGACACGTTCTCTCCTCGAGATTCCAGCCGATCTTCGCTAGAAATCCATCTCGGTCGCCTTGAGCATTTCTTGGGTCCGCTTCTTCAACTGCCACACTTCACTGCCATAGGTGATAATAGGCTTGACAACCGAGTTATAAATCCTCTTCTTGTTGTCTTTGGAAATCCTTTGGTCCCAAAGGATCCCATTTAGCATGGCGATGGCTTTCCTTCCTAGAAGATTACGGTCCCGAATGGCCTGATCCAGCTTCCCATCCGAAGTCAGCTTCACCCCCAGGTACTTGTATTGTTCGCAACTTTCTATATGTTGACCATCCTCCAGGACTATGCTTTGCTGAGCACCTCCGACTGACATCTTTTTTGTCTTACGGACACTAACCTCGAGGCCCCATTTGCGGTACTCCTCCACCAACTTCCGGGTCATATACTCCGCGTCATCGTGATCTTGACTTATGACTACCTGGTCGTCAGCAAAGCATAGCGTGAACAGTGTTTCTTGGTCATTTAGAGGGACGCCCATGCCGGCACACTTTCTTTTCCATTCCTTCAGAACGTGCTCTAGATATATCTTAAACAGCGTCGGTGACAGACAACATCCCTGCTTAAGCCCCTTGGTGACAAAAAAACCGTCTGAAAGCCTTCCTTGGCACTTAATTCTAGCAAAAGCCCCCCGATAAAACTGCTTGACTGCCCCAATAAGTCCTTTACTAAAACCAGTTTCTTCTAGGACTTCCCAGAGTTTCACAAGAGGAATACTATCATAAGCCTTTTCAATATCCAAAAACACTAAATGAAGCTCCTGGCCAACAATTCTCTTCTTTTCGGTTAACTGGGTAACACAGAACAGATGATCAGCGGTAGACCGACCAGCCCTAAAACCTGATTGCTCCTCCGCCTCGAACGGGGTCCACTCCTCTTCGATCTTCGCTTTCAACACTTTTCCATAAATTTTACTTATCGTTCCTGTCACCGCTAACCCTCTGTAGTTCCCACAGTCATCCTTCCTTTCTTTTTTATGCGACGCTGTTATCCAGGCCTCTTTCCATTCTTTCGGGATGTCATCACCATCAATGCACTTCTGCAGCAAATCCCTGAGATGGTTAACCAACTTGCCAGTCCCACATTTAATTAACTCGGCTGGAATGTTTCCTGGCCCAGGAGCTCTTCCATTCATCAATTCCCTGATTGCTTTGACCACCTCCTCAACTCGAATTTCCATTGAGTGATCCTCGACTATATTTTCAGCATTCCCCGTTTGAAACTCTGGTCGTCCTTCCGTCAATAATTTATTAAAATGTTCGTCAAGCTGTGAGATTGTTATCGGAGATATAATGTCCCGTTTCATGTCCCTTCTTAGGCCTTTGATCAGCTTCCAGCTCTCAGCACTCTTCCTTCCCCCAGGTATGTGTCAATCCTTGAGCAGTTGTTCTCCCAAGACTCGTTTTTCTTCCTGGTGATTAAAAGACGAACCCTCGCCTGGGCTTTCCTATACGCGCCTCGGGTGTCTGCAGTCCTAGAAGCCAGATAGTCATGGTACTTCCTACGCTTTTCTTCAATTACCTCCTCTACCTCTTTGTCCCACCAGTAGGGTTTCTGTACATCCTTGCTCTCATTACACATACCCAGGGCTTCCTTCTCAGCTGAATGTATGCAACTTTTGATGAACTGGTACAACTCTTCTGCAGTATCGAAAGTTTCTACTCCCAGTTTCTCATCCAGCCGCTTCCTGTAGAGCGCTTTCACGCTTTCATGCTGTAAGCTATCGATGTTGTAGTGCACTTGTTCGATCTTTGTTCCTTGTGGCTGGCACTTCCGATGTTGCAAGGTATTCCTCTGCAGCCCATACTTAACCGGAAATGCAATCTCCGCCTTGAGAAAATGGTGATCACTACCACAGGAGAACCCCCGGCAAACTCTTACTTGTTGAACCTTCATGGTTCTCGTTTGCCTGGTGACCGCGTAGTCGATGATTGACTTCAGCCCCCGAGTTTGCTGAACCCACGGGTACATATGGATATCTCGATGTTGGTAGAATCCGTTCAGTATTTTCAACTCGTTTTGTTCACACATATCAATGATGCGTGCACCGTTGTCATTCATCGCCTCTTCACCGAAAGGTCCAACAACTTTAGAACCATTCCTTCGTCCGGTTCTACCATTCAAATCTCCCATGATAATGACCTCCCTTGTCCTTCCAACCCTCAGAACCTCGTCGTTGAGTTGCTCAAAGAACTGATCCTTTAGATTGACGGGAGCATCATCATTCACACCATATACTCCTAACAGGGCCACCTTGTGACCATGCAGTGTAAGATGCATTCTGATGATCCGCTGGTCTACTGCTTCCCAAGTAGTTATAGACGGACGCAAACTTTTCCGGATAAGTATGGCGACTCCTTGCTGTGCGCGTTGATCTTTACTGACACCACTATAGAACAGATCATAACATCCTAAGTTTTCTGATCCTGTGCCTTTCTTTTTCGTTTCTGTTAACACGGCGACATCTACATTATACTTTTTTACCTCCGATACAACCTCTGTCAATTTATTAGAAATGCCCTGTACATTCCATGTCCCAAAAACCATTGTCCTTTTCCCTAGTTTGTGTCGCAAAATCCGTTTTTTTCCATTATCACCGAGGCTATCTTTATTAGGCTTTTTAACATTAAGTTTTTTCCGGGTATCGGGGAGTTAGCCCGATGCCCCAACCCCCAACCTGGAGGACCAGGGTTTGATTTTGGAGTACCGTCTCCTAGACAGGCTGCTTTCACCACAGCTATGAGCCCTGTCTGCCCCTCTGATGAGTGGTTCATACGTCATGAAGCCGGTGACCATCTCCACCCCCCTTTAAGGCAGGGGCTACCAGCTGGGGTCCGCAGGCTTGCTAAACCTGTGACAGTACTGAGTACAGTCCCCTATACGGTTTTTGATACATCGGAAAATCAACCAAAAATCGGAGACTGGGCGAAACGCTCAAGGTCGCAGAGGTATAGGGAATCCCATAGCGAAAGCAACGGAACGATTCTAATATCATGGGGAACTCCGTTCCCATGACAATAACCAAGGAATTATCTTAGTTTACAAGAATTCAGAACGGACCCGGACGAAAAAAACCAAAATGCCTGAAGCGTATCGTTAGATGTCAAGAAGTGTGAGAACAAGCCTGATTTGGCAGCACTATTCTTGTGGGTGTACTCAACCTTTGAGGGCATGCCAGTTTTGAACTCAGAACCGCTTCAGGTAAAAAAGGATGGAAGGGTTCGGTAAAATCATTAATGCTCTTATCGCAAGGATTGCATCTGTTTTTTGGTAATTCTAACACCTTTCTGGCTATTATAGTGGCTTCTTTCTCTACAGTGACCTTGCCTTCTTTATCAGCTAGACTATTTCCCGATGTGCCTCAATTTCACTCTACGTTTGATACGTACGACGTACGAGTCAATTGTACAATCTTGCACGAAGGAACCAAAAGCATTCCAGTGACACTGAGATGGTGCGACTTTTTTACCTTACAAATATAAACTGATCATCCAAACAATAGTTTTATCTTTACTCCCTATAAACTATAAATTCACGGCGAAAATTACCCTTTGAAAATTCAATTTTTTGCATGACTTCAGCAGTTTCATTGCAAAGAATGTAAGTTGCACAATCCTGGCAATATTGGAATGCTCTTGATTCCTTTCTGCAAAATTCAATTCACATGTAACTTATTATACGTGTTTTCAAAAGCTCAAAATTGAATTATTGATGTCAGAGCATAAAAGAAGTAACCTATCAAAATGTTGGGACGAAAAATGCCGAAATAAGTTTTAGGGATTTTTTAGGGTAGCTGAGTTCAGGAATTCCAAAAAATTCAAATTTTTAAAATTGCAGCTCCGCACAGACCCAAGCAGCAGGTCAGCCCTGGAGGGCCTCCGGAAAATTGCAGTTCCGTACTGCTACTTGAGAGGCCATCTTCGTGTATCTTTTGTTTAAAATAAATTTTCTAGACCTAAAAATCGAAAAGAAGCACATATATTAACTTGAAAATGTGATTTTGGGATTTTGAATTTTATAATCTGGATGTATGCAATTTTAGACAATTTTTCGTTCAGAGTGGACCTCGATATCTTTCTCTGTTCGAGAGATATCGAGATTCACAGGTTTTGACTGCCCCCCCCCCCCTTGCGGGCTCCCAAAATTCTTGGGGGGTCTGAAAATTTGAGATAAGAAGCGCTCAAGTATGAGTAATCAATAGAGAAAGTTTGAAAAAATTCCAGAGGGAGGGAGCCTGGAGCTATTTTCAATAGCTACACTAATCAGTAAATAATAAACAATCTCAAATACGGGAGGAAAACGAACAGGAACGCAATACCTTTTTTATTCAGCACAGGGAGAACAGCCGGGAGAAGTAACTAGGCAACTAAAAATTATACAATCTTGTAAAGTTTTTACAGGGCCGATTTTGCATCAAGCTCTGTAAGTCCTGTACTGGCATAAAAATTAAGAAAACCGATTGCATCGTTAGGGCGCTACACAGAGTTTCATAAAAAAAGAACTTTATGCAGAGATTATTCAGGAATAATACACCGATGGTGTAACTGCAGCAATGTTCGAAACTCACAGGTGCCAACGCGTCAAATGCGCCTAAAAAGTCGGTCATGGCGCCTAAAAAACAAAGACTCTGCGCCAACGTGGCCCCTAAAAATCAGGAGTTTCGCAGTAAGTACTTAACATAAAGAAAATAAAAGAAATCTATGTAAATAAGGAAACCACCATTTATTTCCAACTTCAGGCCAAGACTGAAACGAAACGGACCGAATGGAACAGGAGCGTTTTGTTACTTTTGGATAGTCCGTAGTAAAAGAGCATACCTTCGATTCACTTACCTTACCCTACTAACAGACCAAGATTCAACATTTCCCGCTCGGTTCAATTTTCGGCAAAATTTGAAATTACCGCCAAAGAAAAATGGCGGGAATTTCATATTTTGCCCCCTTTCTAAGCTCCCAGGTATACTTAATTATAAAAAAATCTAGATTATATTTCCAAAATCTGATTACAGCGGGCTCAAATAAGGACTATCACCTGCCGATAACCGAAAACAAGCAGGAAGCTCCAACGCATTGGCGTCGGAGAGCGGCTCTGGGGGCAGTAGTTGTAGTCAAGAATGAGGGCCTAGACACATTTTGTCATTGATGTACAATCCGACAACTGTCGATTCATGTTTTGTAACTTAGCAGATTTACGTAGCCGGTGTATAAACGTGTATTGGGCTTTGATATGGCGAATACATGGCATTATCACTTGTTGTACACTTTTAATTTTGAAAGCTCTTTGGAGGTCCGCTTCCTAAAAAATCTCTGGTTGATAAGTCGTTTAGCGAGGCTGCAAAAAATTTGCATTTTTATATCTGAAAGTGTAGGTATTGGTTTTTTGTATAATTTGTTTTTTTGGATTGCTGGAAAAGTAACGCATACTTCTATAATTTAGGACTGAGTCAGGGAAATATAAGGTTCGTTAAATAGTAAATATTCCTAGTACCGTGTGACACTATTGTTAACGAAAAGTTTTTGCAACTTGTCAAAGAGGTTGTTGAATGATCTTCGAATAACTTTTGATGAGCTAGAGATAATGGTTCTATCTGCAGCTCGTGGACTTCTGTACGATATTGTCCAGAATCATCTAAATTTTCAAAAAGTGTCCGCTTGTTCGATACCCAATTTGCTCATTCATGCATACAAGGAGAAGCGCATGAAAGCTTTAGCAGACATTTTGGAGATGAATCAAGAATTAGATGAAGAATTTATGACTTAAATCACGGCACCTTAATCACGGGATGACCTTAATTACGGCAACTATTTATTGTCCATGAGATGCAGATGGTTCCATCCAGCTCATCAAAAGGTATTCGAAGATCAATTTCATCAGCCACCCGTACGAACCACGTTTCTAGTGACCCGTACTTGCTTCGCACGTATGAAACATACAATCAGAGAAAACAGAATTCATCTTACAATAATCAATAATCAGTAGGACATGAATCGTTGCGATGTATAATACGACATTATAATGCGGCATTACTATTGTAATTCATTTTAATGGATTAGGGGCATTATAAATCATTATTGCCACGTCGGAATGAAATGTTGTAGACTGAATTGAAAAGCATGTTGGCAAAATTTATTATAAAAATAGTATAACATGTAGGTACATAACATAAAGGTAATACAAATTAAATGATTAGAGCGTGTATATTTCATTACATTATAGGTATATTACAATCATTTTTGTCATTGTTGGAAATTTTGATAGTTTGAAATTTGATAGTTGATAGTTTGAGAGTTGAAAATTTGGTTATTTTATTTAGTTAAGGTGATTCGATAGACGCCATATTTTGTGTCAGAATGGCATGCGACTTTTCCATCAATTGGTTCCATTTTTTCATTTACTCATCATTTTTCTCCAATTTTAAGTTTCGCAATTCTGTTTTCAGGAGACTAAAGCACTCACTTATCAATTTGTATATTTATATTGAGTTAAGGGTAGAGACGTATTCCTCACCGGAATTGAGGAATGGAGGTGTTACAGTATGTCCGGCATTAGGTTCCATTTCGACATCAGCGACGATCAACGCTGCGATACTGGAAGCCAGTCTTCCGATATTAAATCCCTAGCGGGGAAGAAAAAAAATGCCTAGATTTCGCTAAAAATCCCTAAATCCCCAGATTTGCTCAAATATACTTAAAAAATCCCTAGATTTTGCAAAAAGCGCCATTTTTTTATGAAGAATCATGATGTCATTCGATGTAGCGATTTGCAATATTTAAATCTGATTGGCTCGTTTGAATTTTGGCGCTGTCTGAAAGCAGTGCTAATCCAGACCAATAAAATGAAAGAATATTAGTTGATTTCTTATTATTAACAGGTTGAATGCAGTTGAATGTCAAGTACATCGAAGGACACAATCGTTTTAATTTCCGGCTTATTTGCGGGGAAAATAGTGTTGCCAAAAAGGCCTACAAAATATAGATGAAAAAATGTTTTCGATTGTCGAAGCTATAATTGAGGTTAAAAAGTTGATTTTTGGTAACTTTACCTCATCAAAAAAAAATCCCTAGATTTCCTGAAAAATCCCTAAATCCCTGGAAATTCCGGAAAATCCCTAAATCTAGGAATAAACCCTTAGACATCGGATGGCTGTTGGAAGCATTAGAGTCAACATTTGAAACGCTGCTGCAGAATTTGCCGGGAGTATAATCGAGTGTTGAAAGTCAGTAGAATTGAACAATGTAATAATTGCTTTCCGAAATAAGCGTTATAATAAAAAAACAACGAATCTGAACTGTTAATACTGGAACACACCTTCTGTAAATGTACCTTGCGAGAGATAAGTAAAAAATTGATGTACTGGAGGAGAAGTGCTTCTCCACAGAGTTTGAAGAAGGAAAAAAAATGCCCAAATTTACTTACTTCAGCATTTTCGGCAAAATCACTGCAATTTCCGAACCTTTTTCTGGCCAGGGGCCAAAATTAAATGATTATGAAGGGCCACTTAGATGTTGTAGATAAAAATAGGACTTTTGAAAAAGTCGCCGTTTTCAATAAATATGTTCCCGGAATGGAAGAGTTAGGTTAAAAAATTTAGAGTTAAAAAATTCCCATGAGCCGAGTGCCGTAGGTTAAGGGCCCGTTCGCCAAAACTAATCGGAACTGTATGAATGAATTGCTTCTTTTAAAAATCAAAACAATATCGAATTGCGATATATTACACAGTTAAGATAGGGCTATGTCCTGTCGTAAGCGGCGACATACAGTCGATATCATTTCAATAATCGCCCCAATGGCCACGATAGGTGTTAGACGTTTACGGTTTCCCTGGTAACCTTTGTTTGCTATCAGCTGATATCGAGTAAATGACTAGGAAGCTCCAACCAGTGGTTAAAGCTTCCTTAACCGCGAAAACTTTAAAATTCAAATTTTCAAATTTTGAACGTAAAGTACATTTTTTCCATCACGAGATAAAAGCACAAACAAGTTTTGAATTGTTGACTGTATCACCATGATTCCAAAAATACAATACACAACATAGCATTGACTAACAATAAAACAGTATGCAATAAAATAAAGTCATGAAAAGGAACATAGCCGAAAATGGCGCCGATTCCCATCAACCAACGCGCGGTCTCTACAATGTAACATGCTGCATTGATACTCCCCAGCTGGGACCGTCCGGAATAGCAGCTCTAGTGCAAGCACCAGAGCCGCTAAAATCGTGGAAACCGGCCCAGTAGAGCGCTCAAACGAACTATGACAAAAAATAAAAAAATTACATTGTTTAAATGGGAGGATTCGCAACTTTACCACGTAATATAAACAAATCTGAGCCATATTTTCAAAATCTAAATAAAATGGGCTCATTTAAAGACAATTGCCTGTCGATAGCCGCAAAAATCAAGAAAATCGGAAGAACGATGGAACTAAGCGTTACCAGTTATGTAAATTTAGGAGGTCTTGGAGCTTATATTTGCTTATATATATGATATTTCTACATGGAAAACTACTGATCGTTATTTCTTCATCGACATATCGGTGATTTTTATTCTCTATGTGTAGAATATTTTGAAAACATTTCAAGCCGTGATGTTAGTTTGGTCTCCTTTTAGAAAATAAACCAGGAGTGGAAATTTTTAAACACCGCTACCGAGATACGCATTTTTGCAGTTTCACCGTTGATGTGCCTCAGCATCTCGGTACACTGAAAAAAAAATCTCGGTGTATTTACTACGAAAAGGCCAAAATTACCGAGAATTCAGGGTTCTATTTGATCCCACTACGATAAATTGAAATATAATTGCGATTTTATCTCGATGAACGTGCGAGTGGAGTTTCTAATGTGCTGCAGAAGTGACGATTCTGTTGATTTTAACCCGAGAAAGTTTGTCCAAAAACCTTTCAGAAATTCTTCTCAAGATCCATATATTGTATGGCTACAAACTTTGGCATATGTATTCATGGATAAAAATTAAATCATCATACGATAAGACATTTTTTGTAGCTATAATCATTATTGAAAGAACTGACAGATACTGGCCGCCTAGCAAACAGGTTGCTAAACATTTTTTATCACTTTACTGCGAACATTTGCGGTACGGCAATCTCCCAATCTCCTCTCAAAAATTTTTATGACGTTCTTTTCGGCAGTTGCCGGGTTGGGAAGAGTTTGGACGAGATAAAATACAAATATGATCCTGGTGATATAAAGACAATGAAGTGGCAACTTTTTGGTTGCGATCCAAGCCGATGATGAGCCGTGAACATGAGACAATGAATTATTCAAAAGAAAAAAGCTGACCCACTTAACATCCTGTCACCAGACTGTGTCATTTTGAAAATTCAAAGATCAGATGGAGCCGGAAAAAAAAGAAACAAGCAGTTCCAACGCCCAAGCGTTGGAGGGCGCTTCTTTGACACAGCATATTACTACCAATTTATGTACCCGAAGGCTGACGATGATGGTATTTAAAGTGGGATTCCTTAACCGCAGAGCCCTTCACAACTTCAGATCGACCGCGAAGATTTGAAACTTCCCACAACCAATTTGTGATGAATTTTAATTAGTGGTGGATGGAAACATAAAGGATGCACTGTAAATCAGACGACGGGAAAGAGCGGCGGAACCTCTAAAGCTGGTGCGTCAACGCGATCTAGCGGACTGCGGCGTCGCGACGCCGAGAGGTAGGGCGCGCAGGTCGCGGGGGAGCGGGGCCGCGTGAAGAGGAGTTCAGCAGTGGGGAGGGGAAGCGCGGGTCGCGGGGAAGAGAGGGACCGGCCGGCCGGCGGTGACATCGGCGCTGGCTGGGGTCCTTATAGACCGTATTCGATAACGGTTTGGTGTATCGTTTGGTTCTAAACAATAGAACATAACCTCAAACCAAACAGTAGGGATTTAAGTTGGAAAAGCTGAAAATGAGAAATTTCTTGACAATTTCACTTTGAATTGGCATTTGGTGCTCAAAAGAATGAAAAATCTGTTACAAAAGACCCGTTCTCTTACATTTCTGAATTTACTTTTGAGGCTATGTTTATGTTTTGAACCAATCGATATCGATACAATCTCAGCCGTTTGATGTATTGAATACGATCTATTCATTTTCTTGGTCCATGACATAACCTTAAACCTTCCGCTCAATGCCGCAAACAGCTGACGTGTCGATGCTGCGCCAAGAAAATGAACCAATCACAAAGTAGCACAGTAATACGTCACTAAAATGAAGAGATCACGTGACTGTTCGTAATATTTTCAAATCGATCTGAAAGTACTGCCTCGGATATAAGTATTTAAAGCATAAGGAGGCTCTAAAATACTTTAACCAGGTAATACGTCCGTGCGAGATTGTTATGCTTAAAAGCAAAATATTTCACGAAAACTTTGACGAATACCAGATGCAGAAAAAAATCCAATTTTCCCGGGTGTACCAGAATGGCGTCATTACCCATAAGGCAAAAGGGCATGTAGTATAGTACATGTTACATCGGGGGAGTCGAATGGTTGGAAAGGGCGCATCTGGTACCCAGAAGCGCCCAAAAAAGAAGGACAATTTAAGACGAGCACGTGCTGTGAAGAATGGAACTCGGTCACACTTTAAGTAACAAATCACATTGATCTCGTGTCGGTACGTGGGACATACTTGTGTCGATTTAAAAAGTGAAATTTTCAACTGCAACAGACTACTAACTAACCAAGGGTTCGTACGTGTTGACTTTTGATACAGTGTTATATTTACCCACACTATTAGTGCATTGACCCAAGTTGAGTCAAACTAACCGACGGACGTCGTACACTGAAAAAAAAAATCTCGGTGTATTTACTAAGAAAAGGGTAAAATTACTAAGAATTCAGGGTTCTATTTGATCCCAGTTTTTTCTTGGTAAAATTACCATTTATGGAATTGGTTTTTTTACCGAGAAATCTCGGTAAAATTATTAAACTTTCTCGGTAATTTTACCGGATCTTGGTAAAAACGCCAATATCTTTAATCGGCTGTGGTAGAATTACCAAGATAAAATGGCAAAGTTACCGGGAATTGATTACCAATAAAAGTGGTATTCTTACCTGAAAAAAAAACAGTAAAAATACCGGTTTTTAGGTAAGCTTACCAGTCTGTCTTGGTAAAACTACCAATAATTGGTAAAAAAAAGTGAGATTGTAAAGGTGCCAACGGACCTTGGTAAAAACGCTGAGAATTTTTTTCAGGGTAGGTCTCTCATTGATTTTCGTAGCCGTTGGTGACTCGCAAATTCAATGACCTTGAAAAATCGTTAATTCCACAGACGATTGATCTCATCTATACTATAAGCTCCAAGACCTCCTAATTTTGCGTAACTGGTAACGCTTAGCTCCAGCGTTCTACCGGGCCGATTTTTATGATTTTTGCGGCTATCGACGGGCAATTGTCTCTAGATAAGCCAACTCTTTTCAGATTTTCAAAACATGGCCCAGGTTTTTTTATATTACGTGGTAAAGTTGTGAACTCTCCCATTTAAACAATGTAAATTTATAATTTTTGTCATAGTTCGTTTGAGCGTTCTACCGGGCCGATTTCTATGATTTTTGCGTAAATCGACAGGTAATAGGCCGTAGATGAGCCCGCTCTAATCAAATTTTGGAAATAGGACCCAGGTTTTTTTAAAATCACGTTATAAAGTTGAGTGAATTTACGGAATGCTCCAGGACTGCTACCGCTATGCGCGGGAGGATGCGCAGTGGTCGAGGAGGTTGCGCAGTAGCTGGGTAGCCTGCGCATCAGCTCTATACTTATCTACACCAGATTCACGCTTATTTCGTCAATTCGAGCGGTGGCCGAGTCGCCCAAGACATCAGATGCGTCCACTTGGATCACGGTGTGGGTGCGATCCCCGACAAATGACTCTCTTAATTATTACCTGATTATCAATGTTCGTTGTTTTACTGCAATATTTCATCAAGCAGTCATTCCAAAACGCGTCCTTTTGACTTCAAAAAAGATTTTTTTTTTTGTCATGGGAACGGTTTTTTGGAATTCCTGAACTCAGCTACCCTAAAAAATCCCTAAAACTTATTTCGGCATTTTTCGTCCCAACATTTTGATAGGTTACTTCTTTTATGCTCTGACATCAATAATTCAATTTTGAGCTTTTGAAAACACGTATAATAAGTTACATGTGAATTGAATTTTGCAGAAAGGAATCAAGAGCATTCCAATATTGCCAGGATTGTGCAACTTACATTCTTTGCAATGAAACTGCTGAAGTCATGCAAAAAATTGAATTTTCAAAGGGTAATTTTCGCCGTGAATTTATAGTTTATAGGGAGTAAAGATAAAACTATTGTTTGGATGATCAGTTTATATTTGTAAGGTAAAAAAGTCGCACCATCTCAGTGTCACTGGAATGCTTTTGGTTCCTTCGTGCAAGATTGTACAATTGACTCGTACGTCGTACGTATCAAACGTAGAGTGAAATTGAGGCACATCGGGAAATAGTCTAGCTGATAAAGAAGGCAAGGTCACTGTAGAGAAAGAAGCCACTATAATAGCCAGAAAGGTGTTAGAATTACCAAAAAACAGATGCAATCCTTGCGATAAGAGCATTAATGATTTTACCGAACCCTTCCATCCTTTTTTACCTGAAGCGGTTCTGAGTTCAAAACTGGCATGCCCTCAAAGGTTGAGTACACCCACAAGAATAGTGCTGCCAAATCAGGCTTGTTCTCACACTTCTTGACATCTAACGATACGCTTCAGGCATTTTGGTTTTTTTCGTCCGGGTCCGTTCTGAATTCTTGTAAACTAAGATAATTCCTTGGTTATTGTCATGGGAACGGAGTTCCCCATGATATTAGAATCGTTCCGTTGCTTTCGCTATGGGATTCCCTATACCTCTGCGACCTTGAGCGTTTCGCCCAGTCTCCGATTTTTGGTTGATTTTCCGATGTATCAAAAACCGTTGTATTTTTTAGCCAATCATGTCTCTACGTCAAGTTGTGTTGATTGCTAAAATTCGCTTTCAGCGAGTTTTTTTCCAACTTGAGATGTCGTGTCTGACTGGTAAATCTGCGCAGAACCACGAAGTTCCGTTTTTAGGCAAATTCTTTTTTTTGGGAGGTTCTGATTGGTTATTTTTCGCCATCAGTTTTCTGTTCGTTGGTGCAAAAGATCGCCTACCTCGTTGCTCTTGAGAAGCCGCCATTATCCCACCTCAAATTTTACAAATAGAAATAAAGAAATTATAACTATTGTGCAAGGTGGAAAACTGCTCTGGAGGACCCGTTACGGATATATGAGCCAAAATCGGAACTCGATTGATTGATTTATTCCATGAATACAGAAATATTGCCTCAGCTTACTGCCGCGATGGCAAATGCCTGCTGGTATGAACCTTGAGACACATGATAGCATAGGCAAACAATGTCTCACAGAGAAAGGCGCTTAGCTCATTTCTCGAGAAGCTACGAAGACGCGAATCGCCGAATCGCTCAAGGACAACTCTTGTGATAAGTCCCGCCCATTGCCAGAGTCTTTTGTATGCTATTTTTACTCTCGCTCACGTGGATCCGTTATAGCCTAGTTGACTAAACCGCCTCGTATTTTTGACTAGGTGCGGGCACCCGGCGATCGGGAGTTCGATACCCGACGATGGGAACTACTTTTTAATGGTTGTATTGAATGTTTTAGACTAATCATCAAAAAATAATTAATAGTAGATGATAAATGTACGAACATTTTCTCGTGAGTTAATATGTTAAACAAAAATACTGGAATATACCTCCTTCATATAATCAGCCACATGTTCCCCCAAATTAATGACGTTATTTTCTTTTTTCAATAAAGTTAATTTGCATTCAACGTTCGTAAGTTAAGCAAAAAGTACCTATTGATACAAATAGAAAGACATGAAAATAGTATGTCTAACATTTCAGTTGTTTTTTTTTTTATTATTTATTTTTTGTTTTTTTGTTTTTTCAATAAAACAAATTGACTGGGACTAGAATCATCGTATCTCTGAAGACAAAAGCCAAGTTTTTTGATACAGAAATACTAATATATTCATCCTTTATATAATCAGGGAGATGTTGACCCAAATATTGATGTATATTTTCTCTGTTCGCCCAAATTAATGATGGTATTTTCTTTTTTCAATAAAATTAATTTACATTCCACGTTCTTAAAGCAATATTTTCTCCAAAATTCAGCAAAAAATAACAATTTATACCTACGCAAAAAGTAAATAAATAAATAAAGCAATGACATGAAAGTAGTATAGGTAGTACACATCTAACATTTCGGTTACATCTATTTGAATGAAAAAAAATGGCAACTTAGGAAGCACATAGGTCACTTATCGACGGTGAAACTACCAAACCACGTATCTCGGTTTGCGACGTCGCAGACTTCCTGTCATACTTTATTTTTTAAATGAAAAGCTACTTAACGTCCAGTCTTGAAAATTTCCGTGATTTTTCCTCTTCGTGCGGAGAAAATTCTGTGAAAATTTCAAGGAATGATATTGATTTGGTCTACTTCAATAAAATAAAATGTGAGCGGAGATTTTTAAACACCGCAAACGAGATACGTGGTTTGGTAGTTTCACCGTCGTTATGATGCGTATTCGGGCATATGCGTAGAGTAAAAATATCATACTTTACGCCGAAAAAACGAAACTGAAAGTTAAATGCGTTAACTTCCAAAAACCATACATAATCCAACGAAAATAAATAATTGGTAAATAACAGCTTTCTTGTATGCAAAGAAAAAAAATTAAAAATGTTAAAAAAGAGATGTCGACACAAAATTACATAGCCCCTTCAATTCTGAAGATACTACAAACGAACTGTACCTTAAAATTTTCATATCCCAGAAGCAAAAGTTCCCATGACGAATATTGCTATCGCTAGCGATTGCAAAAACCAACTTGTTTTCAAGTTGTAATATGAATAAAATTATAGAAGAGGAAAAAAGTATAGATACATACTTACCCTCGTTGAACTAGTAAATCTATTTCAATTGAACTTTCACTCTCTGAAACACACATATGTAATCCACGTACTCACATGAGATTAATATGAGCTCTTACTCAATTTATCACTGACTTCCTTTCCTCTGCTCACAACTTGTTTCAAATATTTTCAGTTCACCGCCCCCCCCCCCTTCTTTTCAGTATTTTGCTTGAATGTCTGAGTCTTTTATGAGACAACCTTGAGGCAGGCTTACTGCAGTCACTGACGTGGGTGAGTTCAAATAAGCGTCTAATCTGGTGTCCCCAGCTGTTTTAATCGTCATAATCTGAGAAACATGGGCAGATCAAATTTTTTTTCTCATTTTCCACACCATTGTTGACTATTACATGCTATTTCCCACTTTATTTGGACTGAAATAAAAATTTAGGAGAACTTTGAATGTGCAAATTGCCTACATTTGTCCCAAATTTGCGTGTTCCCCGTGCCTGGTTCTTGACTTTAAATCGATGTTGCAGCATAACTAGAGTGATTATTTAAGAAAACTTTATCGGAGATGATAGGTAATGCTTTTGAATTTGAGAAAAAAAATATGTCAATTTATTTTTTGCTCCATCAATAACTTTTTCACGCGCTAGAATCATTGTCCCGAGCAACAGTCAGCAACAGTCAGGAGAGACATGGCAACGATGTAATAAGCTCTAAATGATTGCCGTAACGTTGAGGTTTTTCCAAAAACGACTTTTTTTGTTTTGATTGAATAGTTCACACGTCGTAGATGGCAAAAATTCTGAAATTCGCAAATTTTTGTGCAAGATTAACGCCATTAACGATGCCAAACAGAATGCTATACACGATAACTAACAGGCCGTCAAGCATACACACACACACTAATATCAGCTCGTAAAATACTTTCGAAGTGTGCGTTAGGGAAAATTTTCTCTTATTCCGATCCTCTAGGATGTGCTACTAAATATTCCGTGAAAAAAAAACACCAAAATTGTCTTTACTGTTAGAGATAAGCTTAAAAAACAGCTTATTCCATCCTGTCCCGTTCCATCTTGTCCCGTTCCATCCTGTCCCGTATGTTCCCATCCTGTCCCATGTCCCAGTTTAGTAGGACAGAGTGGAAATCTGTTACAACTGAGACTTGCTTATTTAAGCCCTGTAGGCGCTCTTTCCTATCGATTTAAGTGAAACTTGGTACCCAGGGGTATTTTTCAATGGGGAACTCGAATTTTTAGTCGAATTTTGAAAATTCGAAAATCCAAGATGGCGGACATGACCTAAAATGCTATCTCAGCGCCTAATCAATCGATTTACGTGAAACTTGGTACCCGGCGGTATTTTTGAATGGGAAACTCGAATTTTTAGTCGAATTTCCAAGATTCGAAAATCTGAGGTGGTGGCCGTGGCTTAAAACAGTATCTCGGTAACTAATTAATTGATTTTAATGAAACTGGACCGGAGAACCTTTGCATTAGATAAAGAAAGGAAATTTTAATAGGGGTGCAATACATGGTTTCTTATGTATTTTAGGCTACGAAATCGAAAAATTCCTAGGTTTTTTCCATCGTGCACAGATTCTCCCGGAAGATTGACTCCGCTGGAAAAGCTAGATTTTTATTGAAAATTCCGATTTCTCCGGAAAAATTCCGAACTTTCCCGGGATAAGTCGCACTGATACAGGTAAATGGAGGTGATCTTCGGAATCAGCGCCAAAAATCTACTCCGAAACCGTTGGCAAATCTCCGAAAAATCAGAGAAAAAAAAAACCTTGACCAGTGTAATTGATATGTTAATGCAATTCCTCAAACTTTTCCTGGCTTTACCTCCACTTTAGCGGGTACACGCCCACTTGAAGTTTTAAAATTCGATGTTTTTGATCAATTTTGTATTGCAATATTCCAAGAAATAAAAGCTTCTTCTCGTGTTAAAGGAAAACAGTAGGCATTTTGATAAACAGACGGAACTGTCTAAAAGATAAGCAGAATAAGCTCCAGATATCTTTCATGACGGATGAATTTTTTTGGTTCTGTAAGATATGAAAGGGTTACATGTTTTCAATTATGCTTTAATTTAGTGCTCGACGATGCTTGTATGACAATTGCGTTCAATTTTCAATTAAAAGTATTATATGTCACCTCTGAGATGAAAATTTGGGAAATCAGGCAAAATTAGAGCAAATTTTGGGAAGTGATACACGTGACGGTGGAAATTCGGGTTTAAGCATAACTATTAAGCTCGACGAGCTATATTTCCTAAGTCTACACCTAATGAGAGTCAAAATAAAGTTTGGTTTGCCCAAAAATTCACAAAAAAATTTTGGGAGGAAATTGAACCTGGAATTTGACCCTTATTTGAATTCACCCACGTACTAAATAAGTAATTTGTCTGCAGTACTGTGAATTGTGCATTACAAGTGTGTTCTACAGGGTGCCCCAAAAGTCCGTGCCCCCCCCCCCCCCCTGGTAAATTTTGAACGGTTAGAGATAGAAAAACGAAACTTTGGGGACGTTTCTATCTCAAGGGAGACCATCTTCTAGGGGGTCAACAGTTTTGCCCCTACCTCAGGGGGGGGGGGAGAGGGAGCTCCAACTTTTTTTTTCAAACAGTCAAAAACGAAACTTAGACGGTCAAATTTAAACACCTTACTCATCTTTTTTTTTAATTTCTGCCCGAAATTTAGCGACTTGAAAACGCAATATTGAACCAATTTTGAACTTACCGAGATATGTTGAGGCAAAGTTAGAGAAAATTGGCTCATTCGCGGGAAAATCGTAGTACCTTTGAACTGGCGTATTTGAGAGTTTGAACTCCCCCCCCCCCTTAAAATTAGTTTGAGGTGATTTCTGTGATTTTGACCGAGAAGTGCTCACAACTTACTAAATTTTCCCGTGTTGTTTTTTCTCTGCGATGATTTGAACCGGAGTATGATTTTTTGAAAATAGGACAAATTTGACCTTTGACCTATCATAATTCGGTCAAAAATTGAGATATTGACCTGCGGTTTAAAAATTCTTAGTTTGGTTGACATTTGGATTTGGAGATAATTTTGGTGATATTTTGTGCACTAGGCTACACTGACAAAAAAATATTTTGGGCCATTATTTTGGCTTGAAGCGTCGTATCTTGTTGACTAAATTTGTTTTTATTTGCTTGTTTTTTTTCTTTTTTTGTTAAATCGGTCCGTGCGGATTTTATATAAAGTAAGTTTTTTTTCAGTCAGTTTCATCAATCCATCCGAACTAGGGGATTTCATCTCTCCCCTCAGGATCGATTTAAGCATTTCTTTAGTGATAATTGTGTTGGAAACTATAAAGAGTGATTCATTTGTCGTCTCCTAGGAGAGAAAATCCTTTGTGAGAAATCAAGAATGTTGTGCTAACTGCACGAAAATGTTCGCTCATTGATGAGTTGGTTGGATTATCGATAAGTTTAACAAAGACGCCTCAAGTTTGGGCCAAGAAAAAGTGTTTTGAAATGTCATTCCTCCATAAGAATGAATGTTACAGACAAAATTGGACGACAGTTTCCATGCTCAAAATATTCAAGCTCGACTTTGAATTTTTGACAGGAGAAATTTACTACGTGTTGAATTCAAAACTACTTAATTTATTTTTTCCCAAAATGCGAATTCGAGCGTTTTTGTTGAACTTCGTTCAGTTTCAAGTAGGATTCTTTGCACTATCAGCAGATCTGAGGAGCCAAGATTTGGAGGGTACTTCATTTTTCCCACAAGCAAATAAAACGAGGTTAGCAATCATTCAAAATAAAAAAATATAATTTGAAAATTGATGAAAAACATAACAAAAAACTACTAGCCACGGTACTTACATTTAGTGGAAAGCTGAGAACAATTATAAAACATTTCTTAAAAAAATACAACCAATCATTTTTTTTAAACAAACTCATTGCGGTAGACGCATGAGGCGGACAGCCGATCGCCAGTAACTTGGAATTTTCAGTAAACGTGCGTTAAAATCCAGAAAACTGGGAATCTCAATACAGAGGGAAAGCTCATCCGAGCAAAATTATTTGTCATAATTAAAATTATTATTATTATGGTTATAATTAAACTTGCACCAAACAGCGCATCTTTTTAAGGGAAAATTGTGCTCGAATGAGGCTTTAGTCTCGCTTCAGGTTTTAACCCTGGTGTGATTTGTACCCTATTCACATAAATCGATCCATCCTGGAGACGTGCGTTGATTTTCCTGATTTGTGTCTCTAAGGTGTATAGCTACGGATTTATAAATGGCTGTATCTCTGCTAGACGAGTCTACAGACGAGTGGGAAAGGTTGGTTGTGCCATGAAAAGCTGAATAAGAAACAATGTAAAAATGGGCGTGATTCTCTTTGGGGAAATGAAAAAGCAGGATTTAATATCATTCTGCCGAACGGAACGAAGCGCCAACTGTGCGAGGTACTCATGAGTCGTAGGCATGGCAAAAGTGTATTGTAGTCAGGGCTCATGAGTTAAAGATCCTTGACCGTCAGCCTCCTCGTCGCATCGTCCCCGCTGACGTCACTGGCGCTATATAATGGTAACGTTGCATGGTGGCAACGATCATGGTGTCAATAAACCAAAAATCTGATCATAGAGTCAACGATTGTTGACGTCTTGCTCAGGCAGTAAAACGCAAAAGTGAGCCCTGAGCATGGTGTCAATGATCACGGGGTCAGCAAACAGAAAAATATCTTCCTTATGGGTAAAATTAGAAAATTAAGTGTACAGAAGAGGTCTGGGTCACGTTTAGTTGGATTAGGTTAGTTTCGGTCAGGACGTGTACGGTTAGATTAAGTAGGTAAGGTTAAAGTTATGTAGGGTAAAGTCGGGGAGAGTTAAGCTCTGTGAAAGTGGGCTAGGTCTTGTAAGGTGAAGTTGGGTAAGGTTAGGTAAAGTTGGGTAAGGTTAGGTTAGGTTAGGTTAAAGTAAATAACACAAGAAAAACATGACTTGAAATTTGAAAGATGTTATTGAGGCAAGTTTTAAGTTTCGTTGACGTCGTGATCGTTGACACCGTGATCATTTTCCCTAAGAGTCAAATTTTTTTCTTTTTGGATGATCATGGTGTCAAAAAAACTTAGAAAAACTGTTTGTTGACACCATGATCATTGACACCATGCTACGTAATCTATATAATTCCCACTCATTTTTACTGCCCTCCACTAACAAGCAGACCCCTTCTTTCCCATCTGTCTCAGGTTCAATTCAGCAAAAATACGTCCACATAATCTAAGGTTCTATGGAGCTATTCTAATCTCAGCATTGATTGTATGAGGAATATATCACCTGTGTTGTATTTTTACATTAAATCCAGAAGCAGGAAAAAGCATGAATACTAAACGATGGTCCATATCTCTAAGATCATCCGTGGGTTTTTCATCAGTTGAGAATTTATACCTCAACAACGTGCTGGCAACCAAGAGCTTCATTGATCTCATTGCGTACTTGTTTCCTGAAAAAGATCGATAAGCATTATGTCGATGATGATCAAAGCAGTGGCGTGGCGTGATTTGCGATATATTGATTGGTTTGCCATTTAAACCTTTGAAAAAGGATCGAAAAACAGGGTTTTCCCGAAAAACACCTTAATAATCGATCTTTAACCAAAGCTTTAAACGGGGAAAATATCAATGATCGATCATTCAGGCTTCATCACTGGATCAAAAGATGTTTATGTTCATTATTCGTAGCTTAAAATAATATTACATGAGAGAGATTTTGAAATACAGAGCAAACTGTATTTAAACTTTAAACAAAGAACTTATCTAGAGAATAGTATGAGGATCAGAATGCAGTTCGGAGGTTGTTTTAGGGAAAATTTTAACCTGAACGGCAGTCACGAAGAGAGAAAGAGGCAGTAAATAAAGACATGACTTGGTGTCGAGAAGATAGAAGGTCTTTTCCAAAGTGATATTACGGAAAAACTTGCTTATGCTATGTGAGTTTGCTGCTAATAAAATGTGGGTTCATGAAATTATGTATTACTTAGAGGCCTGTGGCCGTTACGCGGCCGCCAACCACTGAGAAAGCTACACGTAAAAAATAGTGGGATAACACCACGTTCAAGTTATTTAAGAGATGAATGAATTCAAAAGCTGACGGATGCATGCGAAAGAAAGCATATTCGTCTCTGATTGCAACGTTGTGTACCACACTGGAAAAAAAACACATTGGATCTAGAGTCCAGACTCTTAAAAACATCGACAAGAAAAAGTACTCTTGATTCAATCAGAATCTAGCTTAAATCAAGAACCAAGCCTCTTAATTTAAGCGGATTTTGTTTAGATTTAAGCAAAAATCCGATTGAATCAAGGGTATTTTTTCTTGTCAATGTTTTCAAGAGTCTGGACTCTAGATCCAATGTGTTTTTTTCCAGTGCAATGGACCACTAGACAAGGTACGAATTTCAGCATTCTGATACATGTTTCTCAACCAAAATTTCACGTAAAACACGATACGCACAACGAAAATTACCAAAATCAACTCCTAACGAAGATATTTAATTATTCTTGACGCGTGAATTCAAACCACCCGCTCATGAAAACTCAATACTCTACGTGATTCACATCGCGCGCTAAATGTTTATCATGACAGTCTCTGCGATGTAAAAATCTTCAACTTCAATCTTGACACTTTGGCTCAGCTATAGCAAATTACCAATAGTTTGACCAACACATGGTGGAAAATGAACATTGCTCGATTGAGAAGCTTGCTGAAACCGTTGTAGTGCGCGATTTGACTCACGTAGAGCTTTGAGTTTCTTGTGAGCGGGCAGTTCAAATTCCTCGTAATCAGTGTGAAATAAAAACGTTAATATCTTCGTTAGAAGTTGATTTCGGTAATTTTCGTAGTGTGAATCGTGTTCTACGTGAAATTCGGGTTAAGAAACATGTATCAGATTGCTTAAATTCGTACCTTGTCTAGTGGTCCATTGTTGTTTTATTTTTGTACACCGTTTTTAAAAAGCTACACACATTTTTCCCAAATGATCTCAAATGTAAGCATCGAAAATTCGACGCGATATTTTCTTTCATTCTATTTTCTTTTTACGTAACAAGACAAAAAAATTAAATATTCTCCAAGTTTCTGAATCGTTACGACGAGGACACATATTTTTCCTCTCGCGAGCGAAGGGAGGGAGCTCAGTTGAGTGTCGAGTCATATTCACGATGTGATGCGCCTTTCAATATAGTTAGCGGCAATGTGCCTTTACCCGCGGTCGAGTGGTTACCGCGTTTGGTGCGATGCGAGAAGTATTCGTGCAGTCTTGGAGGCGCTAATATGCGTTTGATGCCAACCGCACTGTTTGGCGCAATGCGTAAAGTATTCCTATAATCTTGCAGGCGCTGATATGAGTTTGACACCGACCGCACCGAGTTCGGTGCGATTATTCGAACTCGTGTCAGGATAGTGGCGGCATCGAAAAATGGAGCTAAAAAGGCCTATGTTGCGTTTCGACGCCGTATGAGCAGTCCAACGTATCTCCCGTTTCTCCCGATAAAACATTTTTTTTGCGGAAAGTCAGAAAATTTTTCTATGTTCGCTTTCTTAGATTGAATGGACCATTAAACAAGTTAAGAATTTAAGTGCTCTGATACATGATTCTTCGACAGAATTTCATGCAGAACGCGACTCGCGCAACGAAAAACGAAAACTACTGAAATCAACTTCTAGCTAAGCTATTAACGTTTTTATTGTCCATTGGTTACAGAAACTGAATTCAAAGTGTGTACAGGTTGAGCTTAGCATCAATATTGATGTTGCCATATTCTCATAGTACTATGAGACTGTCATAGTGACGTTTGGCGTGCAATTTATCCCTAGTAGATTATTCTTTCTTCCATGAGTAGAAAGGTTGAATTTATTCAAAAAAGACGTTATTACCACGGTTAGGATTTAATGTAGAGTTAGGATATCATCGTTTCCCATCGGTGTTCACACCGCGAGCCTGCAATCATGGGATCGAGGGATCGCGGAAATTTTCCAGCTTTTGGATTACTCGTTTTTTTCAATTTTTTTAAATGAGAAAAAAGCTAACTTTATTGCTTAAAATATATACAGAATACACTGTCGAAGGAGAAGAAAAGTTTTGATAATTTTAAATAAATTGCGTTGAGTGTGGCGGGGAGTCTGCCACTGCAACGTCGCAAAAAGAGATCCGTGGCTTCGCACTTTGATCGTCGCAACGGGAAACCGATCTTTCCAAGGGCGCAAGGGGGGCCGATCCCTATATTTTTCCCGCCATCGGGGGACCGGAACGGTCAAGCCGGTGCCACCCACGCACGGATCGGCCCGGCGGTTCGCGCTGAATTTTGACCCAAAGGATAGGGCTTACGGAATTATATATATAGTGATGATTTTGGCTGACTGCCTCCACAAAGAAAATTTTTGACTAGCAAGAAACAAACCAGGTGTTCGTAACTCAAAAATAAAGAGCCGATGCTTCGAAATAAAATACCTGGACAGACTCTGGGTCCACTCATGAATGGGATGAATGCGCCTTTGGGTCTGGCTTTTTCATTGGCTGGTGAAAAGTGCTCCGGATAAAATTTCCCGGGTCTCTGCCAGTACTTTGGATCATGGTGGAGCTCATGGAGGCAAATTAAAAGGTTCATTCCTGCTGGTATAGTCATCTTCTCTGTAAACCAGAGGCAAAGAGTGTTTGTTAAAATCTACTGGAAGGACATTGCCTCATTTTAAAGAGGAATTTTATAAAAATAAGTCTCGTAAACTTCAAAGAGGTGTATATACAGGGTGTCCCAAAAGTCCCTTCCACCCCCTCTAAAATTTTACATAATTAATATTTTGAAAATAAACTTTGGGGATGTTCATCGATCAATGTTAGCTACTTTTGGGACCCCTCAAAATTTTCGCCCCCCCCCCCCCCCAGGGGAGGAGCTGCGGACCCCAATTTTTTTTTCAAATAGCGACCCCCCTTTGTGACACATCAATCAAAAGAAGATAAAAAAAGAAATTTTTTGGCGCAAACCGCAAGTCAAAATCTTCATTTTTGACAAAATGGTGGCCGGTCGAAGTTCAAAATAATGGAAATTTGACATCTCCGCTTTTTTGAAGGATTGGGACGAAAACTGGTATCCACCGGTTTTTTGGGACGAGAGAAACGATTCTGGCATTAGTTTTCCAGACATCCTGTCCCCACGGGGGGGGGGGGGGCGAAAATTTTGGGGGGTCCCAAAAGTAGCTAACATTGATCGATGAACATTCCCAAAGTTTCGTTTCAAAATATTAATTGGGTAAAATTTTAGAAGGGATGGAAGGGACTTTTGGGACACCTTGTATATTTATTACTGATAAAAATATCTCTGAATACGTACGACGTTGTTTAATTGTAAATTTAAGTTGTTGCGGTATGTTGGCAATCCAAGATGCGAAAATCATCGCATATTGTGTTTCGATGAAATTGCAAACCCTTGAAAGGGCACGGAAAATATTTAAAGGAGTGGAAAAGTGGCCATTTTTTGATGGAGAATTACCATTTTACGTCAATATTGAAATAAAAAATTTGCAAGAATGTGAACTGTAAGAATATATCGCTTTTACCAAGCCAGCAGATTAAACTCGTGGTGTTCCAGGTATATAGACCAGCCAACAGAAGCAAGTGCTCTTCGTCAAAACAAGAAATTTTCACTTTTGTTAAGTTTTTCCCTAAAAGGCCCCCGATTGGGGCTGCGCGCATTTCCAAAAGGTTTATCTTCAAATTCCTGTATGGTCTCAAAAATATTGAAAACTCAAGTTGAAGGCGGAGATTTTGGGGGACGGGAGGAGTGATAGCAAGTGTGAACTACTCCTGAAGATTCCTGACCCCCCCCCCCTTTCCCATTAAACCTGAGACGTAAATATGAATAATTAATGGATGCATTCCGTGCTAAAAAGTATCGGGTACAATTTTTTTTTTATGAGTTTTGGTCCATCACCGTTTCTAAAATGCAGGAAAAATGATGCCTCTCTCGCGGTTATTTGGATGTATTTCTATCAAACGGAACTATGTGCATTATGACGTGAGCCCTGTTATGCATATATTCTTATGGGTCTCTAGGGGTCATGTCTTAATGCACATAGTTCCGTTTGGTAGAAATACGTCCATTTTAAGAAGCAGTAACTCCGCCCAAGGGTGTCACAGGAAGAAGAAGAAACACGCAGTGAACTCCAACACAATGTGTTGATAAGGCGCGTCATTAACTCGCACATATCAACCCCTTTGGTTTTCATTTACAGAGATTTCAAAATAGGCAAGTAGCGCAACAAGAGAATTCATACGATCCAACACTTCAACGACGCACTTTGACGAGACTGTGTATTGTGAATGTAAAAAGCTATTCGAACGAATTTGAGTTTTTTGATCTGCCTCAAGCAAAATCTTATCAGATTCTTGAAGAAAAGTGCTGTGGAATAATTTAAGCGGAGAAAGGAAAAATTCTGTCGAACTCCTAAAAGATAAAGTCGATTTAAAAGGTATTTTGGGGCTAAAATACCCAAATCACCGGTAGTATAAATCCCGTTATATTATTGAAAAGAAATTGACTCGATATGAATAAAATTGCTTTAAATATGTCTTGATTTTGTTACTTTAAACGTCTTTCCATGGAGAGAAGTTCAACCATGTCTATGCTTTATTCATTCATGCATTGAAAGTAAGAAATCTACATCCCAAAAATCTACCGATTTGCCGTAAAATATCGTAGAAACTTGATATACCAGGTCGATGTACCCACTCGTTGAATTTACGAATCAATTTCGTGAGTGCACATATGTAAAAGTCATTATGCTATAGTCATTTTGGGTGCCTTTATTTTTCAAGAAACAATTAGGTACACGTAATTTCAATTCCGAAGAACCATCAATTTTCCGTATAAAATCGATAAAATCAAAATATGTCCACTCCCTGGCGTAAAAATAAGATTCAACGTGTGAAAATGCTTATGCATCGATATGCTGAACAGAATCCATGTCTATCTCAAAATCTTTCTCAGAGGTTTGTGTTATTATCAGCTTCCCTTTAAACCCCGGTTCGATGGCCGAATCGGCTGCCCAAAAAGCAAGCCATTTTTGAAGGGTTCTATGAGAAATTCGTGATATTATCGGCTGTAAGGAAATCACCTCATGGCTAAAACTGGTGGTATACATGTTTGAGTGCTAAAATAATCGTATTCAAGGAAATAAGGCATTAAACTATGGAGTCAATTTCTTTTCAATAATATAACGGGATTTACTACCGGTGATTTAGCTATTATAGCCTCAGAATACTTTTAAAGCGCCTTTACGTTCCCGAATCTCGACGGATTTTTTTTTTTTTTTTTGGCTTAAACGACTCGAGAGACACTGTAGTTAAAAATATAAAGAATTTTCGATTTGGACATATAAAAAATGTTTAACTCGTTGAGGCACACTGTGTATTGTATGGAGTACTGTTGCTATTCGACCCTTGTCTTTGGGTCAAAATTCTTACAAGGAAGCCCCTTGCGAGAGGCGAATTTTTTGTAATTACTCCCAATTTTTTTCCGTTATATAATGGAATTGCTTGTCAAATTCTGAGGTCAATTATATTTAATTGTAATTTATACATTTCTCTTTTTCCCTTCATTTTATTTTTCGTCTGGCGAAGTTTCGTTGATTTCTTCGGATTTCGAATACTGTAACTTCTCTTCTATTCGGCCGATTTTTATGAATAAGACCTCTTTTAATTCGTGTTTTAACGGAGAGTAAGAAAAAAATTGCTAAGTACACGCGAAACAATTTTTCTTAAAATTGGACGAATCCTAGCGTGACGGTGAAATGGTTAATCGAGCGTAAGTAATTAGGGTCCCGGCCGCCGCGCCGCCTCGCCGTGAGCCGAGCCGGTTCGGTTATTGTTTTCGAGAACCCGACGCTGGGGTCAGGCTCCAGGGGAAGAGAGGGGTAGGTAGATTTCCATATGTGCGCATGTAGCTTCCTGTATGAGCCACGTTTAGCAAATGGTCTAATGAGTCTCGAGGCTCATCACAGATTGCACTTACGGCTATCACTTACGGCCGTGGCGATCAGAGCAAAGGTACCAACTTTTGAAAATCATAACAGGGGTTTGGAGATCTGTCAAAGCAACGTTTTGAACAAAACGGAGCAGTGCAATTCTTATTCAAGGAGTGCCGAACTGGTCAGCCATTCTCGAATCAGTTCGTTTGCTTCCGCTTATATATGCATATTTTAAATCAGCGCGTCGTACTCTTAGGCTTTTTTTTAAAAAACCAAGTAACGTAGACTCTTGGTATTCACTGCACATAAACTAATGAGCCCCAGAATGAGAAACAACTTTAAATCACAATTATTGACGGATAAATAAACTTTTTACACGCTTTGGAAAATCTCAGAAGTTCGCGGTAGTCACTTTTCGGTAAGGAACCAAGGGACTCGGTTATTGTATCGAGTGGGGGGTCGAAACGATCGCAAAGGCGGTATACTACGTATACGCGCCAAAAATTTCTAAAGGAAAAGGTAAGGTGTAGGGTAAAGGTACATATAATTCTAAAGGTATAAGGACCCATAAACCACGCTTCTGCATTCTGGGTGTTCAATCATGGGTTGCCAAGTATGTGTTTATTTATTTCAAATTGTTTACCGTCAACTTGAACATCCTCCGTGATATATCGGCCTGTAAAAGGGATTCCAACATGTCTGAGAGTCTCTTTGATTATCATTTCTGTGTATATAAGTTTGGAGAGCTCATTCAGCCTCACTTCTCCATCCACACAATTTTCCTTGATTTCTTGATAAGCTCGCTCCTGGATATCAGGATACAGCGCCAGAAGTTTAAAAACCCACGCATTTGTGATTGCTGTTGTGATTGAGCCCTTTTTAAAAAATCATAGAATACATTTATTTTCGAGATAGAGAAAACAGAAATAATCGAATTATAATTTATTTTTCACACACCTCTGACACATACCAAAATAATTCAGACACATTAGGAACTGAATAATATTTTTCTGAATGTACCATTTGATGCTTGTTTACATCAGGCCAAAAGGAAAGTGCCTAGTTTTGCTTCAAATACATGCGACATAGATACAATGCAATAATAGCCAACAGTAACTTTCACAGTGACCATTTCACGCCAACTCTGTAATAACTGTGGATCTCAGTTGAAGATTATTAATGAGATATGTATGTATCCTGTTTTTGGAGAGTAATTATTAGCAACTTTAATATCATTTAACTAGATTTAAAAACGCTAGCTTTTAAAATTCTCATTTTCCAATATAACAATTTTTTTTCGCGAGTGCAATTATTTTTAAAGAATAAGCGTTACCGGGCAAAAAACTGGTTACAATTTGAATTGAAAGAATTTTGATAAATAAATTGCCAACACGACAGACCTCTTGCATTCCTCAAAAATTTGTGACGTATTTTTTACACAGGCACATACTTTTTTCCGAGTAAATTTTCGTGAGAAACACATTGAAGTGACTGATTTCTCCATGCGACAAAATTCGAGGCTGAGAAAAAAGCTCTAGAAATGAGGCTGTGGTGGAGAGAATTCTCCAAACCGTGCGAAAAGTTCGCGTCTGTATCCAGTGCCAGTCGAACTCTTCATGCGAACATAGTAATCAGATACATTAGCAGCGCTGCTTCTTTGCTTACGTACTTAGGAACACCAAAATTGGAACCACGCCAACCCTGCTGATATATTTGATTCATATTTTCATGAAGAGTTTGACCAGATATGGAGGAGGACTTTCAGCATTGCGTGAGGGGTTCTTTCCATTTCGGCCACAACTTCGACAGTTTCTTTGGTGCTTCGATGTTCGTTTCAGAGAAAATCAGTGGCATCATGGCGTCCATCGAATCACCTTTAAGAGCGCACTGCGCTCCGTAGCGAACGCGCGATGCGTGAAGTATTTATACGGTCTTGTAGGCGCTTCACGGCTCGCGCCAAACGCATGGTGTTTGGCGCAATGCGTGAAGTTTTCATTCAGTCTTGAAGGCGCTAATATGCGTGTCGCACTGACCGCGCTGTGTTCGGCGCGATTAGTTAGACTCGCGGAGTCAGTTTTTTTCAACTTGTTACTACCATTAGGTCTTTGCACGCGTGCAAAGACTTAATGGTAGAGGACCTAATGGTTTGCTACATACATGAAATCATGTCTCAAGCAAACATCTACTTACGAAAAGTATTTAAATCACAAATCCTTGAAACGTGCAAGATCTCCATTCTGATAGGTATCGTCATATCATATATTTAAATATATTCTTTCTACCTAATTGCCTCTAAAATGTTTTCATAAAATTTCATTACAGAAAATGGTTTGATAGAAACGCTCTAAAAATATGTATTTCTATCCCTATGACATTAGGGATATTTGAGTTTCCTCTTTCCATCGTTTACCAGTTTTTGAATATGGTTTGATACTCACTGCAACAAAAATCTCGAGCATCTCTGAAATAATTTGATCTTTCGTCAATACACCTGCATCCAAATTATCCAACAAAAAATCAATGTATATTCGTGAATTTTCTGAAATAATAGATGAGAATATTATGAATATTTCAATGAAAATACAAGTAGTATAAGTCAATGATGAAAACTTAGAAGACGCAAGTGTTGATTCAAGCATCGCAAACGTCAACTCCCAGCTTATTTCTTTACAAGATAAGCAACTAATGATGTTGCATACAACTTGTTGAGAGTATTTGCGAACAGTTAGTGTAGAATTAATATTCCCCTCCGGAGGAAAATTGGTGTTGTAACGTGGACGTTTTGTGAAAGCTTGGTGACAGGGAGTACATCAGAAGGTGTCAATGGAGCAATAGACAAGGTACGAATTTCAGCATTCTGATCCATGTTTCTTCACTAAAATTTCACGTAGAACACGATGCGCACAACGATAATTACCGATATCAACTCCTTACGAAAAAATTTAATGATTCTTGATGCGTGAATTCAAACCACCCGCTCATGAAAACTCAATGCTCTACGTGATTCACATCGCGCGCTAAATGTTATCATGACAGTATCTGCGATTTAAAAATCTAGCAGCCTCAATTTTGATGCTTTGGCAAATTGCTCATAGTTTGAACAACACATGGTGGGAAATGAACATTGCTCGATTGAGAAGCTTGCTGAAACCGTTGTAGTGCGCGATTTGACTCACGTAGAGCTTTGAGTTTCTTGTGAGCGGGCAGTTCAAATTCCTCGTAACCAAAGTGAAATAAAAACGCTAATATCTTCGTTAGGAGTTGGTTTCAGTAATTTTCGTTGCGCGAATCGTGTTCTACGTGAAATTCTGGTTAAGAAACATGTATCAGAATGCTAAAATTCGTACCTTGCCTAGTGGTCCATTGCTGAAAATCTATGGGAGGAAGAGGGGTTTTGGTGACTACTTTAGATGTCACAAGGTGAAAAAATTGCCATTTAAAAGCGGCTGCTTTGTATACGTCGCCGGCAATTAGTCAACCCAGGAATTTCATCAAATGCCCAGGCAGCAAATAGCTGAATTATGATGGTTTGAGAAAGTTTGTAAATTTGTGGCGAGGGGCTCACGAGCTTTCAATATTTTGGGAAAAATAATCAAATCTACGAAATCGCCTTGTTCCTTCCTCTTCAAATTCTTCTCGTGTATTCAATGTTAAATTTTAAAAATTCTGTAATTATTGCTGAATATCATGCTGAATATTTCAGGATAATTGTTTCTTCAGGAGCCAAAAATTGTTTCCAATACTGTTGCATGATTCACACTATTACAGAGCATAGGAGCGATGAAATATTTTGTCTAAAATTAGGAAAAGAATTAGAACTTCAATCTAAGTAAGAAAATTTGACTATTTGCCGGAGCATTTTACCAAATGGCTGATTTCACTATTTTCCTGCGACGTATATACGTTGATTTCATGCACTTTGAATTTAAAAAAGTGTAAAAAATAACCAATCTATGCTTAACAATTCCATTTCAGTTCCATGAGATAGCTCTTTTTCTTCTTCTCACAATAATCTAACAACTTGCATAAACAAATTATTCTTCTGTGGAATGCTTACTGAATAAACAAGAGGGTATCCTCATCAAGTTTGCTAATCGTCTTTCTCGTGGTATTTACCTGAAAATGTTTACTGGTTAAAAAATATCACCCTCCCTCTCTTACTGTTTAAAATGTATACGTACCGGAATGCTGACTCTCTTTAAGGAGTGCTTTCCGTTTCCTTATTCGCTGCTCTACCATCTGAAATACAGCAATAATATTTTGCATTACTTCCAAAACACCAAACAATTGCATTACTGAGACTGAACAAATCCACTAAGATTCTTTAGCCGGGTTATTTTTCCTTCTTTACCATTTAACAGAACTCTTACCTCCCTGCTCATATCGACGGTGAAACTACCAAACCACGTATCTCGGTTTGCGACGTCGCAGACTTCCTGTCATACTTTATTTTTTAAATGTAAAACTACTTAACGTCCAGTCTTGAAAATTTCTGTGATTTTTTCTCTTCGTGCGGAGAAAATTCTGTGAAAATTTCAAGGAATGATATTGATTTGGTCTACTTCAAAAAAATAAAATGCGAGCGTAGATTTTTAAACACCGCAAACGAGATACGTGGTTTGGTATTTTCACCGTCGATATCCGAGAATAGATGGCAAGTAGAATTTAATACTAATGCAAGTTCAATTTCGACCTAAGCCTGTCTGGGAAGTATGATTGAGCGAAAAAATCGGGGGCACTCGCAAAATAATTGTTGATGCTGATGACAGAGCCCTCTTTTCACAGAGCTCCTGCACTTTCTTTGTTTTAATACTTACATAACTTTTCTGTTGTGAGAACAGAACTTCGGTCGTGAACACAGAGTACTCCGTCCTTAAATCAAAAATAATATGTCTTCGTCTTGAGCCACCACCACCTGATCATCAGCGTCTTGCGCCACCACCACCTGATCATCAGCGACAAAGACGAAGAAGATGCAGATTACATGACGCACAAGATAGTGGAGGAATATCGATTATGGGGCCTTGATGTTAGTGTCTGTAAAACTGAAAAATGGGTTATTGGTGGTGATCAGCAAGGTATATAGAGTTGGAGGATGGCCGGTACATCAACGGATGTGAAGAGTATAAATACCTTGGAGTATGGCTGACCCAAGATGGGAAGTTTAATCGGGCCATCAGAAAACGTAATTTGCAAGGAAGAACAGCCATCGCGATGTTAAACGGGGTTCTCTGGGATCAGAGAACATCGAAGGAAAATAAACGGAGAATTTACAGCGCCATCGTAAAGAGCATAATTACGTACGGGAGTGAGGTCTGGCAATTGAAGAAAAGATCCGAGGATATCTGACGGGCAACCGAAATGGCCTTTTGGCGAAGGTCTGCAGGGATCTCGCGGAGAGAGCGCGTTCGTAATGAACGAGTGCGTTGAATAATGGGAGTTGAGGAAGATATCGTGCACGATATTAAAACCAGACAGCTGGTTTGGTATGGACATGTGCGGAGAATGGCAGATAGTAGGTTGCCCAGAAAGGTATTTGATTGGGTTCCTCCCGGAAGAAGGCGGCGTGGACGTCCAGTAAAAGGTTGGCGGAAGGGAGTGGAGGGGGAGATCAGACGGTGTAATCTGCCCAATGATTTGTGGGAGGATCGATTCCGATGGCGATTTGGAGTCGCAGAGCGCTCTAGTGCGCTGAGGTAGTGGCTTGATATGTATGTATCAAAATAATATGGGAAATAATTCTGACTTAACTTATGGAAATAAGTAATAACATAGTAGTTTTTTTCGCGATTAATTGTAATTGATGAAAATTTTTATAAAATTAATGAAATACTTTTCTTTGTTGAAATGGAGTGCTATTTTTGCGGTCATTAAATTAGCTTTCTACCCAAAAATATCTTGAAGGTTTAAAATATGTAATGTAAAACTTTCATACATGGTTTAGAAAAAAAATCCGAGGGACAGTCTCACCTCGTAAATTAGGTTATGATTTATATTAATTAATTTGTTTGTTGCGTTTCCCTGTCCTGACAACGCATAGTAAAAATCTGGCCAGAAAGAAAATGTTCTTTCAAAAGTCATCTCCGCCCATCTGTGAAGAAAATACAACTTTTAATTTTTAAACAAATAATCCTACAGTCTAAGATACAAGACTTTTTTTGGTGAATGATTGAGGTTGGCCTCTGAGGTCCTCCTACGAAATACAGTGGATTTTTGCCTTTTATGGACTTTTTGAGGCTTCCTTTCGCTAATAATTTTGACACACGATACAGTTCCTGCAAAAATATGGGTATGCAAACAAGTACACAGTATAGTCATAAAGTTACTTCTGTTGCATAACTTGTTTTTTGTAGGATCTGCTTAAAACCTATTTGGTTAGTTATTGACGTGGATCACACTTGTTGTTAGATGGAACTGAGAATTGGATTGTATTTTGCAAAAAAGAACCAGAAGCATTGCAATGCTGCTAAGATTGTGCAACTTCTTTTGTCTTTGAAGGGTAACCTGATTTTTATCTATAAACAGTTTCTATTTTACTCGCTAAAAACTGTAAATTTAAGACAAAAATTACCATGTAAATTTCATATTTGCCCAGGATTTTAATAGTTATATTGCAATGAGTGAAGTTGCACAATCTTAGCAACATTGCAATGCTCCTGGTTCCTTTTTGCAAAATGCAATCCAATTGAAAAGAGTAACTTTTAGTGTTTCATAAGTATTATAACTGTCACTTAATGAATTATTTAAAAAAATATAAATTACTCATTGCCTAGCAACTGCCTTCACGTTTTAGGTTTTTTACTGACTACAATCTTAGCTCGTGCTTTCTTAGAAACACTGCAGCTGAATCTAATGAACATCAAAACGATTATGTAGCATCGCGTCCAAGATATTGGACTCCATGCTCATCCTTGATATACTTGCCTGCTCATCTCGTCCAAGATCTTGGACTCCATGCTCATCGCTAAACTTCTCACTTCCTTGCTTGAGCATGGAGTCCAAAACCAAGCAGACCTCCCTTGGTTTTAAAGTTCATGATAGAATATCGTATACTTGGCTTATCTAATCTAACTTGAACTAACTTAACCTAACTTAACCTAACCTAACCTAACCTGAGAAATGCACACTTTTTTCGAGGACACGTTTTTTTTGCCTTTATTTCAAAAAAATTGTCCTAATACATTTTTGGACCCTATGCTCGTGTATTGTCCGAGAATACCTGCATCCCACAATTTTGGACGCTATGCTCACTTCAATTTTTCGAAAAAATCATCCCTAGTTAAAGTGAGCATGGAGTCCAATATCTTGGGCGTGATGAGCAACCGAACATATATAGCTGAGCATGGAGTCCAATATCATGGACGCGATGCTACAATACCATCAAAACAAATGGGTCTTACAACTGAATAATTTCAGCAGTGGTATACCGAAGAGTTAATTTAGCTGCCTTTGTCAGGTTCAGCTACAGGTGGCTAAGCGGCCACGTGGTGGAGTGCCGTTTCATCAATTTTACTCGAGAAGACTTGACAAAGATTTCCTAATATTTGGTTAGGTCAGGTTGAGATTTGGAAAATATTTAACTCACTCTGTTAAAGAATTGCACATCAAGGCTGAACGATTTTCTTGATTACATAACCGAGCTCCAAGCATGTTATCTGAAATAAAACGTATAATCCGCGTTAATAAATTAATGCCACTAATATGCCCACAATTTGAACTGTTACATAGGAAATCTCCGTGAGTGATGTGATTTAAGCTTAAAAAAAAATTAAGAAAATAAATAATGACATGTATAATGGCGGACGGACACGCTAAGGGAACGTTCAGGGACTGAAAAATTTTCATGGGACTTTTATTTGCACTTGAATGAGTTGTGCCTGAAAATATCTGAGAAAAAGTATCATTTGATTTTTAACCTGATTGGAACATATTTTCCCGGAATTAAAAATATGCTTAGTTGGCCAACCGGGGGGGGGGGGGGGGGGGGGGCTGGGGGTGGAGGCATAAAACTCGCACGAATTTATTAACGATTTAGCACCCCCCATAAGCACGGCGGCATATGGTCAAAGAAATTAAGAATTGAAATTCCTTAATAGTCCAGGCAATAGAGCTCAAAATAGGAGGTTTGAGGGAAAGTTTAGTCGAACTAGCAATTATGGGCTTACTTTATGTTTTTTGGGTCGTAGAATCCGAATTTTGACTTGCCTGACGGATTCGACCCTCCACCCGGCTGCCATTTTGAAAAAAACGACTAAAATTTAGAGTTTTTCCCCATTTTTCGCTCATAACTTTTCTTCTGTTCAAAATATCGAAAATCCCGCCACTTTTGTCGAAGGACGATTAAATTTGCAAGAGATTGGTATATACATATCTACACTTAACGTGAAAATCGCGAGAATGGGAGCGCGACGAAGGCAGCGGGAGATATCGATCTGGCGCCATTAGATACGAGGGTCATCCAAAAAGTAAGGTTTCCTACCTTGTATCTTCCAAACGAAAGGAGATAAATCAAATCGGTAAAAAAGCACATATCAGGCATACTCTAAGCTTTAAAACAAGCTCAAGTTTTTGAAAATCGATCAAAAGATTTGCGAGTAAACTTAATTTTACTGAGACAACCTCCTGTCGCCGCGTGCCCACCTCTGGGGTCAGGATGCGCGGAGAGTGGATTATTGAAGACTCGGGTTATCGCCTCTATACATCACATCATTTTCCCCCATCCTTAAAACTCTCTTACTTTAGCTTCATGTGACTTTCATTTGTTCCCGAGCGGAAAAACTTCCACGATGGAAGCGATTTTCAACCGATTCAGAGGTACAGATAGCTGTCAATGACTGGTTTCAGAGTCAAGGCGAAAGCTTCTATACACGGAGGGCATCAAGAAGCTGCTGTAATAATACCAGAAATGTCAAAAAAGATGTGGATACTACGTCAAAAAGTAAGGTAAGGCCTACTCAATGAAAACTTTAAAACTCCTTGTTGATGTGATGTATAGAGGCGATAACCCGAGTCTTCAATAATCGACTCTCCGCGCATCCTGACCCCAGAGGTGGGCACGCGGCGATAGGAGGTTGTCTCTGTAAAATTAAGTTTACTCGCGACTCCTTTGACCGATTTTCAAAAACTTGAGCTTGTTTTAAAGCTTAGAGTATGCCTGATATGTGCTTTTTTACCGATTTATCTCTTTTCACTCGGTAGATACAAGGTAGGGAACCTTACTTTTTGGATGACTCTCGTACTTAACACCCTTTATCCCTGCAACCCTTTAAGTGTAAGTTATATTAAACAAGCGGATATATATATATATATATATATATCTTTTATAGCGCTCTTTGGCGCTGTGCGACGCCTAATCGCCACAAAGCTCGGTCTTCCCACAGGTCATCAGGGAGTTGACAATCTCTTATCTCATTTAACACCCCCTGTCGCCAACCTCTCACTGGGCGTCCCCTACGTCTCCTCCCAGGAGGAACCCAATCAAGCATCTTTTTTGGCAGCCTCTCTTCCGTCATCCTATTGACATGACCATACCAAACAAGTTGTTTGGTCATGACGTCGAACACGATGTCATTTTCGACTTCCATTATCTGACGCACTCTATCATTACGGACCCGATCTCTCCTAGAAATTCCTGCTGACCTTCTCCAGAAATCCATCTCCGTTGCTCTTAGCATATCCGGTGTCCGTTTCTTCAGCTGCCAAACTTCACATCCGTATGTTAATATACTTTTGACTACAGCGTTGTATATCCTCCTCTTGTTATCTTTGGAAATCCGCTGATCCCAGAGGATTCCATTTAACATCGCTATAGCCTTCCTTGCTAAGGTGTTCCTTTCCCTGATAGCTTGATCCGTACTTCCATCCTGGGTCAACCGCACTCCCAAGTACTTAAAGTGCTCGCAGCCTTTGATCTGCTGCCCATCCTCCAACTCAATGCTTTGCTGATCACCGCCAAAAGTCATCTTCTCAGATTTGGATATGCTGACTTCCAGACCCCACTTCCGATACTCTTCTACTAACTTGCGCATCATGTATTCCGCGTCATCTTGATCTTGAGCAACCACCACCTGGTCATCAGCAAAGCACAGAGTAAACAGAGTTTCGAGATCACCCAAGGGGACACCCATACCAGAGCATTTCTTTTTCCATTCTTTTAGCACACACTCGAGATAAATTTTAAATAATGTTGGCGACAAACAACATCCCTGTTTAAACCCTTAGTCACAAAAAATCCCGCTGACAACCCCCCATGGCACTTAACTTTGGTAAAACTCCCTTTATAAAATCGCTTAACAGCGTCAATCAACCCCCCGTTAAAATTCGATTTTTCCAAGGCCTCCCAAAGTTTCACCAACGGCACGCTGTCATACGCCTTCTGGAGATCCACAAAAATTAAATGCAGTTCCTGAGCTACGGCCATTTTCTTCTCAATGACCTGGACAATAACAAAGAGGTGATCTATCGTAGACCTGCCAGCTCTAAAACCAGCC
Organism: Bemisia tabaci; assembly: GCF_918797505.1. Taxonomy (NCBI): domain Eukaryota; kingdom Metazoa; phylum Arthropoda; class Insecta; order Hemiptera; family Aleyrodidae; genus Bemisia; species Bemisia tabaci. Next base: position 28,066,513 of record NC_092801.1, on the reverse strand, counting down.
TGCTCCTCTGCTTCGTGATCCTGCCATTCGTCCTCGATCTTCGCTTTCAGTATCTTCCCGTACACTTTGCTTATTGTCCCGGTCACTGAGAGCCCCCGGTAGTTGTTACAGTCGTCCTTCCTTCCCTTCTTTTTGTAGATGGCCTTGATCCAAGACTCCTTCCACTCCCTTGGTACCTCGTCACCCCTGATGCATTGTTGCATCAGTTTTCTGAGGCACTCAAAGAGCTTGGCAGTCCCGTACTTGACCAACTCGACAGGAATCCCACCAGGACCCCGGTGCTTTGTCATTAATTAGCTCTTTAACCGCTTTAATTATGTCACAAGTGTGGATCTCCAAGTTGTTCATTCTTCCGTTGTCCGTGCTGTTGTCTCGAAACTCTGGGCGCCTTTCCGTCAAAAGAACTTTAAAATGATCCTCCAGTTTTTTAAGTGATATCGGAGAAACGATGTCGCGCTTCATGTCTCTGCGTAAACCTTTAATTAACTTCCAGCTCTCAGCACTTTTTCTCCCCCCTAGGTAGGTGTTAATTCTTGAACAGTTGCTTTCCCAAGCTTCATTCTTCTTCCGTGTTATGAGGCTCCTAACTTTAGACTGAGCTTTCTTGTAAGCAACTTTATCTTCAGCCTTTTTAGACGACAGAAATATAAGATGTTTTTGCCTCTTAAGATTTATCTCGTCTTCAATTTCTTCATCCCACCAGTAAGGATGCTAGTATTTATTACTGGTTTTGTGAACACCTAGGGCTTCTTTCGCTGCAGAGTGGATACAATCTTTGATGAACTGATATTGCTCTTCCGTGGTACCCGAGAGTCCATCCCCCAACTTCTCATCCAGGCGTTTCGAATACAGAGCCTTGACACTAGGGTGCTCTAAACTTTCGATGTTATACCATACTTCATGATTTTGCGTTCCCTGACTCTGCTGTTGCTCAGGCATTGGCTCTTTATCTTTAATCCCTTTAACGGGAAACGCTATATCTGCTCGGAGGAAATGATGATCACTGCCGCAAGAGAGTCCCCTGCACACTCTAACTTGCTGCGATTTCAATTTAGTAGTGTGCTTTACAATTACATAATCGATGATGGATTTCAATCCTCGCGTTGGCTGGACCCAGGTATACTTATGGATGTCTTTGTGTTGAAAAAAGCCATTCAAAATTTTCATCTCAGTTTGAGAACAAATTGAGATGAGCCGATCACCGTTATCATTAACAGCATCCTCCCCAAACGGTCCAACAACTTTACAGTTTACTCGTCGTCCCGTTCTGCTGTTCAAATCACCCATAAGAATGACTTCCCTGCCAGCACCAACGTTCAGTATTTCATCATTCAGATCTTCGAAGAATTGGTCCTTACATGCGACAGTGGCATCATCATTTACACCGTATACTCCGAGCAGCGTGATCTTATGTCCGTACAGGTTGAGGTTCATTTTGATAATGCGCTGGTTGACGGTTTTCAAGAAATTTAGGTAAACTTGCGAGCAATATTATCTGAAAAATTGGAAGGAAAATATTTACAAATTTTCCCGGAAATTCGTGAATTACCGAAAGAAATTTGGCAACGACTAAGGGTTCAATACGGCGCTCTTCCCTAGCACGGCAGTATTGGTGGTTAAAGTAAAAAAAACCCATAAACTCCGATTGTGTGTACCAGTGCGGTGGCTTGAATTGCGATATATCGATTGTTATGCCATTTAAACCCATGGAAGGATCGATAAGCAGGGTGTTCGCAGCGAACACCTTAATAATCGATCCTTTACCATAGGTTTAAATGGCATAACAATCGATATATCGCAATTCACGCCACGCCACTGGTGTGTACTTACCGCAAATCATGTCTAAAGTGCACAGATGGACAGGAACGAATATATCAAACCCATCATCGCTGACATGCCGCTGTAGCTGGTTGACGAAGATTTTGACATGGTGGTCAAGATTATCGTCAGACTGCATCAAAACGTGAGTCCGAAAAGCTGGATTCACGATATTGCGAAGAGTGCGCCACTCGGTTCCTAGAGCAAAATGGACGTATTTCTGGCAAACGGAACTACATATGTGCATTAAGACATGAGCCCTGAGACCCATAAGAATAAATGCATAAAAGGGCTCTAGTCATAATGCATATAGTTCCGTTTGGCACAGATACGTCCAAATGATATATTTGTTGCTTATTACTTTGGTGGAATTTTCGTAGCATAATCCTATGCTGTCATGCTAAGGGAGAACGCCGTATATACATTCGAGAGTTACCAATTTTCCCCGGATAAAAAATGCATCTTTCAAGAAAGTTGTGCATAATTTTCTTTGAAATTTTGAGATATGTTAGATTGAAATGTGCCCAAAATTGTCCGGAAACTTTGAGGAAAAATATCCAAAAGTTTCCTTGAAAATTCGTATTTTATCAAAGAAACGTGGCAACGTCTGAAGGTTCATACGGCGTTTTTCCTTCACGGTAGTATGGTTAGTGTCCAGTGTCCAAAACTCACCTTCGAGTTTCAGGAGCCATATGGCGCATCAAGCTCAATTTTGAGGGGCCAAATTGACTTTTTTCCTACATAGGACGGCGTATACACATAGTGCACAGTTAGACGTAAGATGTTTTAGTTACAGAACTATTGCCTGTAACTTAGGGGAAATGTCAAAAAATTACCTAACAGAAAAATTAGGATTTTTTTTCTGGGGGGGGGGGGGCAATTTTTAGGGGCCACGTTGGCGCAGAGCCATAATGTTTTAGGCCCCATAACCGATTTCTAAGGCGCATTTGACGCGTTGACGCTTGTGAGTCTCGAACCCTGGTTAGCGTCAAATATTTCCCGATCGTTGAGTAATTTTCGCGTTTTCAATTTTGTCTTGGGAACGGAGTTCCCCATGATATTAGAATCGTTCCGTTGCTTTCGCTATGGGATTCCCTATACCTCTGCGACCTTGAGCGTTTCGCCCAGTCTCCGATTTTTGGTTGATTTTCCGATGTATCAAAAACCGTTGTATTTTTTAGCCAATCATGTCTCTACGTCAAGTTGTGTTGATTGCTAAAATTCGCTTTCAGCGAGTTTTTTTCCACCTGGAGATGTCGTGTCTGACTGGTAAATCTGCGCAGAACCACGAAGTTTCGTTTTTAGGCAAATTCTTTTTTTTTGGAAGGTTCCGATTGGTTACTTTTCGCCATCAGTTTTCTGTTCGTTGGTGCAAAAGATCGCCTACCTCGTTGCTCTTGAGAAGCCGCCATTATCCCACCTCAAATTTTACAAATAGAAATAAAGACATAATAACCATCGTACAAGGTGGAAAATTGCTCTGGAGGACTCGGTACGGACAAATAAGTCAAAATCAGACCTCGATTGATTGATTTAATTCATGGATACGCAAATATTGCCTTAGCTCAACTGCCGCGATCGGAATGCATACTGGGATGAACCTCGAGACACATGATAGCATAGGCAAACAATGTCTCACAGAGAAAGGCGCTTAGCTCGTTTCTCTCATATTGAAGACGCGAATCGCTCAAGGACAACTCTTGTGATAAGTCCCGCCCATCGTCCGAGTCTTTTAAATGCTATTTTTTCTCTTCCTGCCGCTGATCTGTGATAGCCTAGTTGACTGAGGCGCCCCATATTTTTGATAAGGTGCGGGCAATAGGTGATTGGGAGTTCGATACCCGACGATGGGAATTAATTTTTAATGGTTGTATTGAATGTTTTAGACCAATCATCAAAAAATAATTAATACTAGATGATAAATGTACGAACATTTTCTCGTGAGTTAATATGTTAAACAAAAATACTGGAATATACCTCCTTCATATAATCAGCCACATGTTTCCCCAAATTAATGACGTTATTTTCTTTTTTTCAATAAAGTTTATTTGCATTCAACGTTCGTAAGTTAAGCAAGATGTACCTATTGATACAAATAGAAAGACATGAAAATAGTATGTCTAACATTTCAGTTGTTTTTTTTTTTTTTTTTTTTTTTTTTTTTGTTTTTTTGTCTTTTCAATAAAACAAATTGACTTGGACTAGAATCAGTGTATCTCTGAAGACAAAAGCTAAGTTTTTTGATACAGAAATACTAATATATTCATCCGTTATATAATCAGGGAGATGTTGACCCAAATATTGATGTATATTTTCTCTGTTCGCCCAAATTAATGATGGTATTTTTTTTTTTTCAAAAATAAATAAAGCAATGACATGAAAGTAGTATAGTGCACATCGAACATTTTAGTTACATCTATTTGAATGAAAAAACGGCAACTTAGGAGGCACATAGGTCACTTATGATGCGTATTCGGGCATATGTGTAGAGTAAAAATATCATACTTTACGCCGAAAAAGCGAAACTGAAAGTTAAATGCGTTAACTTCCGAAAACCATGTATAATCCAACGAAAATAAATAATTGGTAAATAACAGCTCTCTTGTATGCAAAGAAAAAAAATTAAAAATGTTAAAAAAGAGATGTTGACACAAAATTACATAGCCCCTTCAATTCTGAAGATACTGCAAACGAACTGTACCTTAAAATTTTCATATCCCAGAAGCTAAAGTTCCCATGACGAATATTGCTATCGCTAGCGATTGCAAAAACCAACTTGTTATGTTTCAAAATGGAGACAGCAAAGACGTGATGTAACGTGAGATTTTTTTATTTCTTATACGAGTTTTGTACCGACATATAAAAGTCTAGAATGACTTGAATAAAATTGTATCAGTGATAAAAAAATCCTAAACGAATTTCTAGATATTTTTTTAGAATTTCTTTGAAGAATACTCGGTATTGATATTACTCACCATTGGCAGAAAACATCGACTTCGTGGCAAACTGAAACAGTCTGTAGTGATAAAATTTTTCAACATTTCCGGAGGACAAAACCGCCTGAAAAGTGATACATAGAAGAAAAATTCCACGATTTTAAATTTTTTTGAAAGTTTTTGCTTAATTTTCAGCAGTTAGAGAGAATTTGCGCTACGGTAATGTTGCTTAAATAAAGGCGGCAAAATTACTGTCAACTCAATTCACTCTTATTTTTCAGCATGTAAGGATTCAATTTGATTAAAAAATCTCATTAGATTTTCTGCGTCGCACGGTGGATCGAGTCGGCAGGATAGGTTGGACAAAATTTGGAAACTTCAAAGGCTCATACCTCCGTTTATACAAAACTTTAAGGTTCTAAAAGTAGTTCCAATTGTTTTATCGTGACATTTCCTTCTTGAAGCGCCCATTAAAGTTTAAAATGTGACGAAATAAACATTAAAATTTGCAGTTTTAGTCAAAAATTTCATGTCCGACCTCTCTAATTGACTCGATCCATACTGTGAGACGTCGTTGCGTCGCCTTCCGGCCAAAATATCATAAACCCCATATGACGTTTAAAATGTTTCCCGCTTTTTTTTTTTTTTTTTTTTTTTTTTTTTTTTTTTTTTTAAAACAGAGGAATTGTTCAACGAAGCTGTCCGAAACTTTCACTGATTTTTCTTTGTGCCGCTGCCGATAAAATTCAGTGAAATTTTCAAACAGCCTTTCAACCAATAATTTCTCTATTAAAAAATAAAATGGCGGCGGAAATTTTGAAACGTGGCATTGCGCTTGTGATACTTTGGCCGGAAGGTGGCGATTGCAGCAATGACTCTGTAACGGATATAAGAATGTTCAAAATAGACTGGTATGAAATGTTTTTGCTCACGGCTTTTGAAACAGTGCATTCTGACGCTAACCAAAAGAAATCAACCAAGCAACCTTACTTGACTCCTCTTCCCGTTTCAAAAGTACCATAGATTTCAGTAAGTTTTACTGACATTGTTTGAATGTCGTGACTTTAATTTAAGGCACCAAAGTCGTTATTGAGGGTTTCAATAAATGTAGAATAATTCACAAATTGAGGACACCGCACCAAGGACAGCCTATAGGCGTATAGGTCGTTATTACGCCCATCTGCTTTTCGGATTCTACCTACCCTGGACTATGCTGTGGTAGCGATAGAATATAGATAGGTAACGGCTCGAGCTCGAGGTCGAAAAACCTTTTTTTTCCGAGTTAAGTCAGGCTTCTGGATCGATGGGTGCAAGAACGACCTATACGCGCGACCTTATCATTCTCGGTTCGCGGGCATCGGCGCGGCGCGGCGATAGTGATGGCTCGATTTTTTTAGCTCATTTATAAAGATTTGTTTTTATTTCAGAAAAACGAGCTATTGAAATAATTTATTCTCCTCTCAAACTAGCCATTACTCCAAAAATATATACTTTGCATGTTGCCACCAAAATGACTGTTGGGCGTAATACGGGCCCATAAACTTAAGGGCCTATAAGGTGCTAGTTACCCCTCTCTTTACTCACTATCGATATTCTTTCCTTTTGCGTTAATCATGCGTGATTAAAATGATTTATACGTCATATTGCCACCAAAATGACTGTTGGACGTAATAACGACCTATAAACCGCATTTTTAAATTAAATATATTAGAGTGTAAACCCAAAATGTATCGCAAAATCTACCCGGCATCCTTCAATAGAAGGGTTAGGTCATCCAAAAACACCAAAACAGGGTACCTGCATAGAAAAGTCTGCGCAGTACATCAAAAACAAAACTTTAAATGCGTTTTTCTCAAAACGCGGTTTCCAGTTATAGGCTGTTCTTGGTGCGGTGTCCTCAATTGTAGTGACTTGCTGATCGTTGCTCTTTCTTTTTTTATCAAGATATTCAATGGTTTTCGTGAAAGTATTGCTTAAAATCCAACCCTTTAGACCATTTGTCAATGAGAGGTGCATTAGGTAATTTATTCCAATAGAATTAATTTTCCACTAAAAATTTTACGAACGTTCCATTGAGAACAAGGGAAAAAAGGTTTAGTTTCAATCTTGAGCATAACATCCAATATGAACTTAGTGCCAATTAAATTTTGTCCAGATATTGTATTACAATTTTGAAGATCCGTTTCTTAAATTGAGTTGCATTGTAAAATAATACTCTGAAAAATATCACACGGGTTCACCTTCTCAATTTATATAACAGAAAAGAGAGGATTCATTGTTACTCTTGAGCAACAGATAGAATGTTGAGTCAAAGTTAAAGAAATTACGTCTAGTTATTAAATTCCAAGGTTGAAAGTTAGTCCCTTACATTGCATACTTCCCGACTGCTTGTAAGCAAGTGAGGTTCCTCCCGTTCCCAAAACACAGCAACACCAGGATATTTCTTCACAAATCTTTTCAATTTGGAACATATATCTGAAAAACGATTCGTGAATATTGAAATATGTAAGCAAAAGTTTTAAAATGGAGCCCATGAGCATTTCTCCTATGCTCACTTGAAAAAGCAAAGCGTCATTTCGCAACGACTTGTCAGAAGTTCCTCCGCTGAATAATTTCAAACTCTTAGGTAAATATTGAGGGTGAGGCCAAATTAAGGGCGGAAAAAGTACGAGGTCTGTTAGATTAGAAACCGGATTTTGGTCATAACTACCCCACAATGCGTCCAAATTACGTTTTCTTGAGCACTTCTGATAGCTGGAAATATACTTAAGAACGCTACGTTCACAGATTTTGTTTATTTTGATCAGTGTTTATTCTGTGTCATCTTGAATACGAGTAAGTCAGGTGCGTTTTGCGATTTTCATCATGCGATCACTGATAAAACAAAGATTCAACATTAAATTTTGTTTTAAACTCGGTATACCTTGTACCAAAACTTTTGGTATACGCTAAGTAAAGTTTACCATGATCATTGTATGAGATGTTCCCACTGTTTTGAATGAGTTAAACGATTCAAAACTGCGGGGCGATTATTGAAATGATATCGACTGTACTTATGTCGCCGCTTTGTCGTGTCGCGCCATCGACTAAGCAATTGCTTAGTCGATGGCGCGACACGACAAAGCGGCGACATACAGTCGATATCATTTCAATAATTGCCCCGCAGGTCAGGAGTTCGTCAAAGATGAGGAGCATGGGAATCGACTATGACATTTGTCACGTGGAAGAAATGCGGGCAAAAGTGCTCGAAAACGGTCGTTTCGAGCTTGTTGAACAGAGTAATATTTCTGAAGGCTCTGTACATACAATTTTGATAGAATATGTAGACACGCGCATCGAGTTTCAGGTACACTTGCCCCTTGATTGTTGTCCGTTGAATGAAAATCCAACCAAATGTCAATTTCCCTTTAGCTGCTTGAACGTTCTAACAGTGATCCTACATTTTTGGATAGGATAATTTTCGGTGACAATATTTTAGTGTACGGCTACGATATGGAGACAAAACTCCAATCGTCCTTGTGGGTTGAAAAATGTAGTGCAAGACCGAAAAAAGAGAGACAAGTTCGGTGAAACATAAAAATCGCAAAACACCCTTGAGGCTGCCTTACTTCAAGCCACATACCAACGAAGCTCATTAGGATTTTTCAAACTTGTGAACGTAGCGTTCTTAAGTATATTTCCAGCTATCAGAAAAGCTCAAGAAAACGTAATTTAGACGCATTGTGGGCTAGTTATGACCAAAATCCGGTTTCTAATCTAACAGACCTCGTATAAGCACGCAAGTCATGCTGAAGAGACGATAGTAGACATTTTGCCTTTAGGACATTTTAAATAAGACATTTTCGCTGGAAACCGAATCCAGGATGTTTTCGGCAAGTAATATAGAAATACTAAATGAAACCGCCATGAGTTTATAATTTCTTGGTTTTATTTTTAAGCTTTGAGAAACAATAGTTGGATTGCATTTTGCAAAAAAGAACCACTAGCATTGCAATGCTGCTAAGATTGTGCAACTTCTTTTGTCTTGGAGGAAAACCCCGATTATCCATTGATAGTTTCTATTTTACTCGCTAAAAACTGTAAATTTAAGACAAAAATTACCATCTAAATTTCATAGTTTTTCACGATTTACGCAATTTTATTGCAAAAGATGAAGTTGCACGATCTTAGCATCATTGCAATGCTAAGGGTTCCTTTTTGCAAAATGCAATCCAGTTATTCTCCCTCAAATTCAGAGGGGATTTAACCTAAAAATGTTATTACGGAGAAAAAATTCCGAGCAAAAGAACACTTACTTGTACTTGAGATTCCCAAAAGGAAGAAGCTTGCACCTATAAATGGCAAAGACACTGGCCCAGGTAGCGATGCCATGAATGAGTAGATTTTTTGATGTTTCCACCGCCGATAAAGCGCGCGAATGATAAGAGCCCCGATCAAACAAGTCCATAAAATATGTGAGATTTTTATTGGTGGAATATTGATGTCCATACTGGCAATATGACCTGAGGGGAATATGTGAGGGTAACCATAAAATGTTACTACGGAGAAAAAATTCCAAGCAAAAGGACACTTACTTGTACTTGAGATTCCCAAAAGTAAGTGGCTTGCACCTATAAATGGCAAAGACACTGGCCCAGGTAGCGATGCCATGAATGAGTAGATTTTTGGGCGCTTCTGGGTACCAGATGCGCCCTTTCCAGCCGTTCGACTCCCCCGATGTAACATGTACTATACTACATACCGTTTTGCCTTATGGGTAATGACGCCATTCTGGTACACCCGGGAAAATTTGATTTTTTTCTGCATCTGGTATTCGTAAAAGTTTTCGTGAAATGTTTTGCTTTTAAGCATAACAATCTCGCACGGACGTATTACCTGGTTAAACTATTTTGGGGCTTCGTTATGCTTAAATGCCTCATATTCGAGGTTGTAGTTTCAGATTGATTCGAAAAAATCACGAACAGTCACGTGATCTCTTCATTTTAGTGACGTATTACTGTGCTATTTTGTGATTGGTTCATTTTCTCGGCGCAGCATCGTCAAGAGTCAGCTGTTTGCGGCTCTGGGTTGAAGTAGAGTACCTATGTTAAGAGAGTATGGCCACTGGGTCCCATGGAGAGGCTTAGGACCCAAAAATGGCGGTGCTTTGTTTTGGTTTTTGAGGATGGGAGGGGGGTCATTGCCAACTTTTGACGGTTATCACCAACCGCACTTGCTGCCAACCTTACTACATCTAAGATCATTTTTCTCAAAAATTGCACACGATTAGCCTTAAAAATATGTAAAAAAGTCGCAATAGTGCATTTGGGTAAAGTTTTCGTTACGATAAGCAAAGACAACTACATTTTGAATCATTTTGCATTACATTAACTTTATGGCGTCCGCCATTTTTGGGTCCTAAGGGCTCCATTCAGCCTAAGATGGCTGAGCCAATCAGAGGTGGTAACTCCAGTGGCCATACTCTCTCAATATAGGTACTCTAGGTTGAAGGTTTAAGGTTATGTCAGAGAGAATAGAAAGTTAGAGGCCCGACTCGATGTTAGGTAATTGAAACAGATGCGCTCGCAGCGCGCTCGCTGGCAACGTACGCAACTACTATTGGGCGCTTCTGGGTACCAGATGCGCCCTTTCCAACCGTTCGACTCCCCCGATGTAACATGTACTATACTACATGCCCTTTTGCCTTATGGGTAATGACGCCATTCTGGTACACCCGGGAAAATTGGATTTTTTTCTGCATCTGGTATTCGTAAAAGTTTTCGTGAAATATTTTGCTTTTAAGCATAACAATCTCGCACGGACGTATTACCTGGTTAAAGTATTTTAGGGCCTCCTTATGCTTTAAATACTTATATCCGAGGCAGTACTTTCAGATCGATTTGAAAATATTACGAACAGTCACGTAATCTCTTCATTTTAGTGACGTATTACTGTGCTACTTTGTGATTGGTTCATTTTCTTGGCGCAGCATCGACACGTCAGCTGTTTGCGGCATTGAGCGGAAGGTTTAAGGTTATGTCATGGACCAAGAGAATGAATAAGGACCCCCAACTCCAGTAGTTAGCGGAGACATTAGCGCTGCCTGGCAGGTTCACGCCGTGAATATGGGTCCAGCCAGCAGCGCCGATGTTACCGCCGGCCGGCCGGTCCCTCTCTTCCCCGCGACCCGCGCTTCCCCACCCACTGCTGAACTCTTCTTCACGCGGCCCCGCTCCCCCGCGACCTGCGCGCCCTACCTCGCGGCGTCACGACGCCGCTGTCCGCTAGATCGCGTTGACGCACCAGCTTTAGAGGTTCCGCCGCTCTTTCCCGTCGTCTGATTTACAGTGCATCCTTTATGTTTCCATTCACCACCAACCTTAATGCATCACAAAGTACTTGTGGGAAGTTTCAGATCTTCGCGGTCGATCTGAAGTCTTGAAGGGTTTTGCGGTTAAAGAATCCCACGTTAAATTCCAGTTTCGTCAGTCTTCGGGTACATAAATTGGTAGTAATATGTTTCGTCAAAGAAGCGCCCTTCAACGCTTGGGCGTTGGAACTGCTTGTTTTCTATTGTTTTCCAGAGACTAGCGGCGGGTATGTTGCTGCCGGACCACCTTCACGTAGGCAATTTGTTATACATCGTCCGTCCGCAATACTCCCGCTTGGCCGTATGAAACCGTTCCTCGCATGCGCAGTGTTAAAGAAGCGCCCTCCAACGCTTTGGCGTTGGAACTGCTTGTTTTATGTTTCCACCGCCGATAAAACGCGCGAATAAGAAGAGCACCGATCAAACAAGTCCATAAAATATGTGAGATTTTTATTGGTGGAATATTGATGTCCATACTGGCAATATGACCTGAGGGGAATATGTGAGGGTAGGTAAGTATGAGGACAAATTTTGTCACTAACTAATTTTTTGCTCTCTCAAACGAGCTCTTGCATGTCACAGACATCTGCCTCTGTTAAAGTGTCTAGTGTTAAAAATCCTAGTGTTGTAAATATAATAATAAGTTTTCTAAATTAGATGGAGAAAAAGAAGAGAAAAAGACTGAGAGAGCTCTCCAATCTTTGTTTCTTTTGTTGCCGATCCTTCGGGATTTAAGAAAAGTGAGATCGATCCCATCGATCCGAAATCGATGATGAGAATAGTTAATCGTTCTCAGGTTAAAATTATCCCTTCATCTATGCTTATGTACGATAAACTTATTGTAAGCCTTAAGCAAAAAAATGACATTGTCAGTTTCATACTTATCAAAAAGCATCAGAAAAGACAATTAGGCGGTAGTGAGGGTCTCCCTAGAGATTATCTTCCTCTGAGTTTAAAATCCGATTTTGAACAAAAAATCCCAGGTTTAGTTGTTAAAAATGTTTCTCAGATGCGACATCAGATTACGAAGACTCCACTTCCTTTATTTTTTGTGATTTTTTGAGTAATGTACATGTTGCCAAAATATGGCAAATAAAATCCATTAAGGATTTTATTGTTTCACTTGAGCGCCTAAGGGACGTAGGGAGGTCATCCAGTGTAAGAACTGCCTCGCCTTTGGGCACTCTCGATCACGATGCTATCGTGATCCTCGGTGCCTGCTGTGCATTTTCATGCCCTGGCTGACTGCCCGCGTCCCCAGGAATGCCAAGAAATACAACTCCCTGTGTTTCCCTCATGCGTTCACTGTGGTGAGATGCATGTGGGAAACTACAGGGGATGTAAAGTTTACAAACAAATACGCAAAAAGCGTATGGGTAAAAAGCCTAAAGACGAAAAATTCGTCAATCATCAATTCGTACCCCTTAGAAATTTAACTGTGCAGGGCAAGTCGTATGCTAGCTGTAGCTGGAGCTAAACCGCAATCAAAAGACGCTTCACAGCCAATTATCAATGTTCAAGTTCCTAATAGTAATCTAAGTAATGTTCTTTTTCAATAAGCGTATAAAGACTCTAGAGGAGTTTTAAAGCAATCAGAGCAGATTGAACGTATGAAGGTTATCGAGGCCTTTCTCCCCGCCCTCGTGCGAGGAGCATCTCTCTCGATGCCGTAATCTGCGTTCATCTCGTTCCTCATGTCTTGATAGGCATCTTTTCATTCTCTGTTTTTTCGTAATTGTCTTGTCGAAGTTTTGAGGTCATAATTCCTCGCTCCTATCAGTATTATTATTTAAGGTGTTTTTCTCCTTTGATTAGGTTTTTTGCACCTTATATTTTTAGCTTTGCGCTTTTATCCTTTGTTTGTAAATATAGTATACTATAACTTTTCTCAATTTAACTACTTTAGCTCTTAAGTTAAGCTTACCATATTAGTTTATTACATCATATTAATAATCTAAAATTATGTTAATCTACTAGTTTAAGGCAGTGACTATATAACCGAGCAGTTCAAAGTCCTGTAATTTATTGTATTTTGATGCAAATAAATTGAATTTAAACAACAAAAAATGTTGCTGCCGGACCACCTTCACGTAGGCAATTTGTTATACATCGTCCGTCCGCAATACTCCCGCTTGGCCGTATGAAACCGTTCCTCGCATGCGCAGTGTTAAAGAAGCGCCCTCCAACGCTTTGGCGTTGGAACTGCTTGTTTTATGTTTCCACCGCCGATAAAACGCGCGAATAAGAAGAGCACCGATCAAACAAGTCCATAAAATATGTGAGATTTTATTGGTGGAATATTGATGTCCATACTGGCAATATGACCTGAGGGGAATATGTGAGGGTAGGTAAGTATGAGGACAAATTTTGTCACTAACTAATTTTTTGCTCTCTCAAACGAGCTCTTGCATGTTAGATGTACAGCGACGAAAATTATGTTCAAACAGTTAAGTTTAGTGCGACGTCGGTTAGTTTGAATCAACTTGGGTTAATGTGCCAATAGCGTGGGTAAAAATAACACTGTATCAAAAGGCAACACCTTCGAACCCTTATTAGTAAGTAATCTGCTGCACTTAAAATTTCACATCTTGAACCGACACAAGAATGTCCCTCGTACCTACACGAGATCAATATGACGAGTTGTTACTTAAACTGTGACTGAGCTCCTTTCTTCACAACTTGTCCTCGTCTCAAATTTTCCGTTTTTTTTTTTTTTTTTTTTTTTTTTTTTTTTTTTTTTTTTTTTTTTTTTTTTTTTGCTGCTGCTTTTGCTCTCTCAATCTTCACAATGACACAGTCCGGTGAATAATTTTAAGTGGCTCAAGTTTTTTTTTTTCCTTGAATCCTTCAAAATCTCATCGTCGCGATTCATCATAATTGGATTAAATTGCAACAAAAAAGTTGCCACTCAATTATGTTTAAATCACCAGGATCATACAGGGTGTTCGTAAAGTCCCCTCTCCCCCCTCTAACTTTTGACCTAATTGAGGTAGAGATTTGAAACTTGGAGGGTGTTCCTAGATCAAAGGGAGCTACTTTTTGACCCCCCCCCCCAAAAAAAATTTTGGGGGGCCCCATTTTGGGGGGGTTACGGACCCTAACTTTTAATTTTCAAATGAGAAGACCCCCTTTGTGATACCTCGTTCGAAAGAGCATAAAAAAAAAAAAATTCCGCGCAACTCGGAAGTCATTATCTCAAACCGTTTCAAAATGGCGGCCGGTCAAAGTTCCAAATGGCCGAAAATTGGCACCTCTGCTATTTGCACATGGATTTGCTTGAAACTCGGTATCTGGGGGTATTTTGGCACGAGAAAAACTAATTTAACGTTAGATTTTCAAAAAAACCCTAATTTTTCAAAATGGCGACCCGTTTAGGCTCAAAAAGGCCGAAAATTTGACAAACTCGATTTTTTTGCCAATGGATTCACCTGAAATTCGGTATCTGGGGTATTTTGACCCGAGAATAACGAATTCAACGTTAGATTTTTAAACAAACCCTAATTTTCAAAATGGCCGCCGATTAAAGTTCAAAATGGTCAACAATTGGCAACCTCGACTTTTTGCCGATAGATTCGCCTCAAACTCGGTGTTTGAGGGTATCTGGGTGGGAAACAAACGAATTCGACGTTATTTCACCGAGTTTCAGGCGAATATATCGGCAAAAAGTCGAGGTTGCCAATTGTTGACCATTTTGAACTTTAATCGGCGGCCATTTTGAAAAATTAGGGTTTGTTTAAAAATCTAACGTTGAATTCGTTATTCTCGGGTCAAAATACCCCCAGATACCGAATTTCAGGTGAATCCATTGGCAAAAAAATCGAGTTTGTCAAATTTTCGGCCTTTTTGAGCCTAAACGGGTCGCCATTTTGAAAAATTAGGGTTTTTTTTGAAAATCTAACGTTAAATTAGTTTTTCTCGTGCCAAAATACCCCCAGATACCGAGTTTCAAGCAAATCCATGTGCAAATAGCAGAGGTGCCAATTTTCGGCCATTTGGAACTTTGACCGGCCGCCATTTTGAAACGGTTTGAGATAATGACTTCCGAGTTGCGCGGAAAATTTTTTTTTTTATGCTCTTTCGAACGAGGTATCACAAAGGGGTCTTCTCATTTGAAAATTAAAAGTTAGGGTCCGTAACCCCCCCAAAATGGGGCCCCCCAAAATTTTTTTTGGGGGGGGGGTCAAAAAGTAGCTCCCTTTGATCTAGGAACACCCTCCAAGTTTCAAATCTCTACCTCAATTAGGTCAAAAGTTAGAGGGGGGGAGGGGACTTTACGAACACCCTGTATGGATTACATTTTGCAATAAGAAACCACTATTTCTGGCCCATTTTAGAAACAACATACATGCCAGTGGTTTCCCTATGCAGATTTGTGCTTTTATGGGAGAGCCAGAGATAGTGGTTCCTTATTGCAAAATGTAATCCATAGTTGTGTTATTCTGTCGTCCAAATTCTTCCTCTCCCGGCAGCTGCGAAAAATAACGTCATAAAATTATCGGGACTTTGCCGTACCGCTAATTTTGGCATTAACGTTGAAGACGCTTGGGCAACCTCTTTTCCCTGGGCGGGCCAGTATCTCACTGTCGGTTCATTCAACAGTGAGAATCGCTACGAAAAAGTGTCCTATCATGTGATTATTCAATTTCTTTCTTAATTTCTTCGCACGTGTTTAAATCACCAGGATCTTGTCTACGTCTCGACAATCGTATCTCTTTTTTTTTCATCAATCCTTTGTCTAACCATTGGTACCTTGGATGCTATGCCTTTGCACGACATTGATGTAGGTATGATTTTTTTTAATTTTTCCGCAATAAATTTAAAAATAGGTGGTTCCGCTAAAGTTGCGACAAAATGCCGCCAATTAAATCATTCAAATCGTAACACTTTACAGACTGACTCGTGATTTCCCAAAATAAGCATTTTTTGGAATTTAGTGACATAAATCATAATACACATATCGTCGCTCCTCTGACGTAGGGCCGTATTTCTATTCCATATGAGCCCAGGAAAGCATGGTATTATATGGGCAACAGGGCTCACGTAAAAAATGAGATACGACCTTACGTCAAAGGAGCGACGATATTTATGAAATTAATGTTCTCTCAAAAATATTTTTCAAGTTTCGAAGTCAGGAAATGTATTGAAAATGAAGTTCTCCACGCACTGTTTGGTTAATGACAGAAAAAACATTTTCGAAGAAGTACGAAAATACGGTATAAATCATGGCAGAATTGGTCATTTACATTATGATGAAAAAGGTGATCGTCGATGTTTGAATAAAACTTACTTTTTAGCGTTCGGTCCTGATGTTTACAAAATGTTCTGACGATGATCATTGCGGACCCATACATGGGTCCATTTTCACGTAGAAAAAGTGAACGCGGATACGCGAACTGATCGGGAAAGTGGAATGTATAGAAATAAGTAAATCCGTTTTAATACGACGCATTAACCAGTCTCTGGTTGTGTCGCCGACTATATACTAATTTTCCCCGTGTAATATTGGGTCACACGATATTCTGAATAATTGATTTAGATAAGGAAGCTGTATATCTTTCAATTGTGAAAAAATCAATTCCACCAATGTTAATCTTAATCTTAAAAATTATAATTAGAACTGACAGTACATTTAAAGCAAAAATAAAAAAGCGAGAAAGTGCAACAGGAAAAAAAACACTCTGGTTAGCGGCGGCGGCTTCTTCTGCTCCTACCTCAAAGCAGGAAAATTAATTGTTCATCATTCCTCTTTTCCTTTTTTCGTGAAAAAAATTAGCAGAGACAAAAAATCAAGAAATTGGGCGAAATATGTGGTTCGATCATTCTACTTATAATTAGCGATGCGAGGGAAAAATGAGACCGATGAAACAATCTGACTGATAGCCGAGCGACCATGCACAGCCTAATCTTGAACTCGTCGTCACAGAGATCATCAAGCGAGTTCACAGAAATCATCAAGCGAGTTCACTTGAATGCGAATTATTCTCAAATCAAAAGATTCTTTGGAATATCCTCCAAAAAAGTCACCATTCTTATGGCGTGTTCGATTGGGTTTCTCTTGGAAAAGGGTGGCAAGGACACCTAGGAAGATTTTGGCAGCAGGGAATTCAGGAAGCGATTAGAAGCCGGTGTCATTCGCCTCATGATCTGAGGTAGTATGAGTTTCTATGGCAATAGCATTTTGGCCTCAACTTGAGAGCTTTTTTGAGCTTGGGAATTGATTTCAGAGAAAACCAGTGGCACCATCGTGTTTCTCGCAAACTTTTACATTAGAATCAATAATCAAATCGCAAATTCCTCAAACGTGCAACATCTCCACTACCTCCTTTGTCCACTGCAACCAACCGCTTCCACCTATATGGAATCGCTTTATTTTCCCTACTTCCTCTTCTTCTATAATAGCTTTGTCTATCAATTCCATAATCAACCCACAGGTGAGCCTCTGTTTGGCAACAAATCGAGATAAAATATGTAGCGTAAAGGAAGAAAAACAACCATTAGGAGTCGGAAAAGTGTATTTTAAAAACTAGACATATCAATCATAATTGAAATTGTAACGAAGCTATGCTAATATTGGTGAATCATCAGGAGCTAGATTTTGTAAAAAAGTTAAGAGACGAAAGAAAATATTCGTTGAGAAATACAATCCTTTTTAAGAAATAAAAAAAAAATTAGAAAAGATGTTTCCTTCCAGAAGCTGTTTAACATCTTCAAATGAATCCGTGTATGATTTTACTTGGAAAAAAATGTCCGTGCCGTAAAAGCTGCTCTTGTTTCAAAACTCAAATTTTCATTGGGACCGGGCTATAAACAGGCTAGTACCGAATCAAATATCGGCAAATAAAGTTTAGTGTAATTCTGAAAGCTCAACTAGCTGGAAATTTTCTCTCGAGAACAAAATCGAAGTTGAGGAAATATTGAGTTGAATTTAAGAGAAGTCAAATTATTTATTTAGAGGTCTTACAGAGGAATGTAACGCATGACCTTTGTTTCTTTCGGTTCTAACTTGATGTGACTCGCTTTTTCTACACTAAACACAATTCATTTTTGTGAACTGCATTGATTTTAGTCCATGTTTGATCATGTTGCACTTACTCTCGCTAAGAATAAATTAAGTTTCTTCCTAATGTCTACAAATGAAGCTTATTTTGCGAGGCAGGTAAAGCGAACTTCTATCACCTTTGCTGGATTTTCACTCGGAATCCAGAAGAAGGAAAAAGCATGAATACCAAACGATAATCCATCTCTCTGAGATCTTTTGGCGGTTTTTCGTCAGTCGAGAGCTTGTACCTCAGCAAAGTGCTTGCGATCAGGAATTTCATTGACCGCATTGCATACTTGTTTCCTAAAAAAGATGAATAAACATCATATCAATGCCGATAAAAAAGCAAATCAACGGTGTAAGTCGGCAATTACATAACTCGGTTTGCGAAGTCGCAGACTTCCTGTCATACTTTATTCTATAAACGGAAACTACTCAACGGCAGTTCTTTAAAATTGCCGTGATGTTCCTTCTCTGTGCGGAGAAAATTCTGCATAAACTTCAAGGAATGATGTCAATTTGTTCTCCTTTAAAAAATGACATAGAGGCGGAGATTTTCAGACACCGCAAACGAGATATATGATTGCGGACCTACGCCGTCGAAATGTTGTTAAGTATCATGTTGAAATAATGAAACATAAAAGAGAATTCGGCGCATTAATGAAAATATAATGCTTTTATTTTGGAAGATTTGTATAAGAACCTATCTAAGCCCTATGAACTATCAATTTATGTTAGTTTTTTTAAAAAAAAAAATTCAATTAAGATTGACTTTTTTCGTTGAAAGGAGTACAGGAAGACATCATGAAATATGGTTAGGCTGATACAGGTTGCTTCCCGGCTGATTGAAATGATGCCGTCCGCATGATAGTCGGGGGGCATACGTAACAAAACTTATGTCCCGTGTGCAGATTCGTGAAGGCATATTGTATGATACATCAATCTCTTCGTTTTGATGTCTTGAAAAAGAAAATCGATGATGGCCATCTCAAATTTCATACAAAACCCCCCAAATTCAAGATGGCGGCCAAAATGGCGGTTTTGGGGTAAAAAAATTTGAAGTTTGCAAATACGTCGTGTCGGGTGTCGTTTCTTATGTATTTTTGATCGTAGAATCCGAATTTTCAGTCAAAAGTTAGCCCAAATGTCATTTTTAGGCCAAAATCCAAGATGGCGTCCAAAAATACCTCTTACGGGTACTAATTTGCCTACTCGGGTCTACATGCATTGTGAGGTATCAATTATTAGGTTTTCAGGGTCGTAGAGTCCGAAAATGAGGTCCATTTTCCGCTGCGGCTCTCAAGAAGCCCTAAAATCAAAGATGGCGCCCAAAATGGCCGCCGGTCTTGCGGATGAAACTGCCATTTAAGGCAGCTATAACAAACAATACGTTCAAAATTAAGTTTCTTGGGTCAAGAAGTTCGAATAGGAGATCAGATGTTTACTCCTACAAAAAATTAAGCCTCCGAATCGAAAATCGCTGCCGACATTGTTGCCAGTTAAAGGCGCAGACCGGTAAATGACTGATATTAAGAGATTTGCCGAAGGAGGGGTTTCGATATGGGCCGTTGTTGGGCCCATACCCTGAAATTCTTCAATTTCACGATTGTTTGCTCATTTAAAGTCTAAAGTTTGCGGAATGTATCATGATTTGGTCATTTCCGGTCTATTTAGGGGTCTAATACCGGCCTAAACATGAGACTAAAGGCCGATTTTGGCGAAAAATGCGGGTTTTTTTACATTCGACGTGACGCTGTTTCTTAACGATCCCATCATCGGAGGAGATTGTTGTCCTTCAAGTACGTTCATTAAGGATGTAAGATAGTCACTTTGCCCAATTTTCGTTGATGGCAAACCTTGCGCTCAGAGTTAAAACGATCTTCTTAGAATTTTCTTGTTTTTCATCATTATTAAAAATGGCATAAAAAGGGCGACTCATCTTAAACCAGAAATAGATTCATTGGTGGAAAATGTACGCAGCTGGTCATAACTGTCCTCCAAAAAATTAATGGATTAAAGCCTCCCCCCCCCCCCCAAAAAAAAGGAAAACCTGTGTTGCCATTTTTTATTGCCTAACATCACAGAAAACCGCGTGATTATTTCAGTATTTGGAGGCTGTTCTTCGTAGAGCACATTTAGCAAAGCTCAAAACCCTTGATTTTTCATACGTTACGATTATTGATTATATAAATGCGATTATCCATCATTATTTTGTTCATTACATGTAAGTATCTATAGAGACTCTTATCGTGGAGCGGCATTCCTACATATCATCGGTAAAAATCGAGAAAAATGCAACATTGAAACGGATATGAGAATTCTACTATCATCGCGCTGAGAATGTTAGCCTTATCCAAAACTAAAAATTCATTGCAATAAAATGTGTAATATTGGTTAAAAGGCAAGACGACATAGAACATGTTCTTATCCGGGTGGTATTACCTGCAGTGCAAAGTGGGCGATAGAGTCGTCAACTGCTGAGCTCATATTGCATCTCTCATTTGGTGCCTCACTCATTACAGACATAAGTCTGAGCCAGAGAAACTAAGCGTTTGCTAGATTAACATGCATGCGTCATTTCTCTAAAATTATGACATGGCAGCTCCAAACAAGAGGTTTGATGCAGGAGACAGGGAACCTGATGAAGAAGCAACTGATGAGGAAGCTGTTAGGTGGCTGGGCAGAAGTGAGGGAAACCAGGGTTTCAAATTATTTTTAGGAAGCAGAATTCTGATCGATCGCAGGCAATAAGAATGGCGGGGTGCAGGGATTGTCAGGGTGGTGAAAAATCAGCATTAAGCACTCGTGATTCTGACACATGGCTTACTTTTTTTTCGGATCTCAGATCACGGTCAATGATTCAAAGTTGCACCTTCGTTTGTAAATATCGTGTACAAAATTCGTAAGATAATAGGCCACCTACAAGCCCAAAATTTTAAAGCAATTATCACTAACACAAAATATAATCTACGTGCATCTCTGAATACTGTAATTCGAGTCTTACATATTTATTTCAAAATGCGCATATTCCGAGAAAGTGGCTGTAATCCTCGGCCAACTAGGATTTTTCTCGATTTTTACCGATGATATGTGCGAATGCCGCGCCACGATGGGAACCTCTACAGATACTTACATGTAATAAACAAAATAATGATGGATAATGGAGATTTCGCATATGTGAGGAATTTGCGATTTGACTGTTGATTCTTACGTAAAAGTTCGGGAGAAACACGATGGTGCCACTCGTTTTCTCTGAAATCAACTCCCAAGCTCAAAAAAAGGTCTCATGTTGAGCCCGAAATGGAGGGGATATCCCACACTATCCTGAGGGTCCACCCCTAAATCAAGACACACTCTCTATGCAAAGATAAGGAGCAAGTACATTCACAGGGCTACCAGTTTATTTGGGGACTCCACAACAGAAAACACAGCAACCTTGCTAATGTATTTGCTCCCTATCTTTGCATGGAGAGTTTGTCTTGATGTACAGGTGAACTCTCAGGATAGCGCGGGATATCCCCTCCATTTTGGTCTCAACTTAAGAGCTTTTTTTGAACTTGGAAGTTGATTTCAGAGAAATCCATTGCCACCATCGAGTTTCTCGCGAACTTCTACATAAGAATCCATAGTCAAATTGCCAATTCCTCACACATGCAACATCTCCATTGCATTTATATAATCACTAATCATGCGATCGTAACGTATGAAAAATCAAGGGTTTTGAGCTTTGCTAAATGTGCTCTACGAAGAACAGCCTCCAAATACTGAAATAATCACGCGGTTTTCTGTGATGTTAGGCAATAAAAAATGGCAACACAGGTTTTCCTTTTTTTTTGGGGGGGGGGGGAGTTTAATCCATTAATTTTTTGGAGGACAGTTATGACCAGCTGCGTACATTTTCCACCAATGAATCTATTTCTGGTTTAAGATGAGTCGCCCTTTTTATGCCATTTTTAATAATGATGAAAAACAAGAAAATTCTAAGAAGATCGTTTTAACTCTGAGCGCAAGGTTTGCCATCAACGAAAATTGGGCAAAGTGACTATCTTACATCCTTAATGAACGTACTTGAAGGACAACAATCTCCTCCGATGATGGGATCGTTAAGAAACAGCGTCACGTCGAATGTAAAAAAACCCGCATTTTTCGCCAAAATCGGCCTTTAGTCTCATGTTTAGGCCGGTATTAGACCCCTAAATAGACCGGAAATGACCAAATCATGATACATTCCGCAAACTTTAGACTTTAAATGAGCAAACAATCGTGAAATTGAAGAATTTCAGGGTATGGGCCCAACAACGGCCCATATCGAAACCCCTCCTTCGGCAAATCTCTTAATATCAGTCATTTACCGGTCTGCGCCTTTAACTGGCAACAATGTCGGCAGCGATTTTCGATTCGGAGGCTTAATTTTTTGTAGGAGTAAACATCTGATCTCCTATTCGAACTTCTTGACCCAAGAAACTTAATTTTGAACGTATTGTTTGTTATAGCTGCCTTAAATGGCAGTTTCATCCGCAAGACCGGCGGCCATTTTGGGCGCCATCTTTGATTTTAGGGCTTCTTGAGAGCCGCAGCGGAAAATGGACCTCATTTTCGGACTCTACGACCCTGAAAACCTAATAATTGATACCTCACAATGCATGTAGACCCGAGTAGGCAAATTAGTACCCGTAAGAGGTATTTTTGGACGCCATCTTGGATTTTGGCCTAAAAATGACATTTGGGCTAACTTTTGACTGAAAATTCGGATTCTACGATCAAAAATACATAAGAAACGACACCCGACACGACGTATTTGCAAACTTCAAATTTTTTTACCCCAAAACCGCCATTTTGGCCGCCATCTTGAATTTGGGGGGTTTTGTATGAAATTTGAGATGGCCATCATCGATTTTCTTTTTCTAGACATCAAAACGAAGAGATTGATGTATCACACAATATGCCTTCACGAATCTGCACACGGGATTACGTATGCCCCCTGACTATGACAACGTAAGTCAAGAGTTTCTCACAAATCTGTGAAGGGAAGTTCACTGCTAATGAAATGGGTGCTCAAAAGAACATCTCCAGTTTTTTGGCTAAAAGCCTTTGCATAGAAAACTTTCGACGGGACAAACGAAACACACCCTACGTGCATGGATCAAAAATAACGAGAGGCTTGTGCTCAAAAATAAAATACCTGGACAGACTCTGGGTCCACCCATGAATGGGATGAATGCGCCTTTAGGTCTGGATTTTTCATTGGCTGGTGAAAAATGCTCTGGATAAAACTCCCCGGGCCTTTGCCAGTACTTTGGATCGTGGTGGAGCTCATGAAGGCACATGAAAACGTTCATTCCTGCTGGTATAGTCATCTTATCTACAAACCAAACGCAAAGAGAGTTCGATAAATTCTGCCCCAAGGGAATTGCCCTTTTGAAGGGGAGTAAAAAAACTCGTGAAGTTCAAAGAAGTTTAACTTAATTTATACTGATAAAAATAGGTCCAAATACAAATAAGTGTTGTTGCTTAAAACCAAATTTCAGTTCTGCCTAAGTGTTGCCAATTCAAATGCCTAAATTATTGCACCTATATATTTTCCTGCCTCCAGCGATAAAATTGCCAGCTTTGAAGGAATTGCATGTTGCCTCCTTTGTACTCGAGGAAAATATGTGAACGAGTGAAATATTGGCGGATTTAAGATGGAGAACAATTGCTTTTTTATGTCAGTGTGCATGCAAAGAAAATTTGGAAAAGTGTGAACTGCAGGAATATCAAATCATGAGGTTTGATCCATAATCGTCGCCGAAATTTGGGAAAAACGATGTATCCCCCAGTAGCAGAACAAATTTTTGTTTTTCTAAGAAAAGTATAAAAAAAAACATATCTGTTATCTAAATGATCGTTTTGTATAAAAAAAACGTGTAACGCTTATACAAAAAAAAAAATCAAAGTTCAGACCTGACCGTAATATATGAAAAATAATAAAAGCTAGATTAGGTAATTTTTTTTATACACACATTTTTTATTTTTTTATATAACGCATGCATACGAAAGTGATAAAAGTGAACATTTTTATGTAACGATTATATAAAAAAATAGGTCATCATTTTCGTGAGTTTTTCGCGAATCAGAAGAATTTTTAGTATGTTCGCGAAAAGCTCACGAAAATTATAACATTTTTTTATATAATGGTCACATAAAAATGTTCACTTTTAACACTTTTGTATGCATGCATTATATAAAAAAAATTAACTTTCGTACATAATATTTATCTTTTCCTTCTGTGGTTCTGCTACTAGGGTCCCCAAAATTTTAGGAAAGGGGCCGTTCAACTCTGGGACACCCTGCATATTTAAATTTTTCTCGATTTTTTTACCGTCAACTTGGACGTCTTCTGTGATGTATCGGCTTGTAAGAGGAGCTCCAAAATGTCTTAGAGTCTCCTTGATGATCATCTCTGTGTAAATAAGTTTGGAGAGATCACTCAGCCTCACTTCTCCATCCACACAATTTTCCTTGATTTCTTGATAAGCTCGCTCCTGGACATCAGGATACAGCGCCAGCAGCTTAAATGCCCACGCATTCGTAATCGCTGTGGTAATAGAGCCCTTCGTTAAAAAACCAAAAAACAAATCCATCTTTAAACGAGAGAACACAATGCATAAAAAAATTGTGGGAAGGTAAAGAGGACATTATTGTGTCACCACTTTGATAGTGTCATAAATAAAAAAAAAAAAAAATTGAAAAAGTTTTGAAGTTGCTCTTTGGTTGGCTTTCGGTGACATTAAAGCACTACACAGCGTGCTTTTCTCTACTGAACTCGTGGGAAGCGAATGCCACTACAGAAAGTCTGAAAATCAACTCTTGAACACTATACGTGTTCACAATAAACATTGGTTGAATATGGCAATAATGCAAATGACGTCCTTTGTGTAATCTAACTTTTATTTAATCTAAGTAAAAATGACTTGTTCATAACTCGTTCAGAGTTTGATTTCCGAACTTCCAGCAGGCTGATTGTTGAAATCGCTGGACAAAGTGATAGAAAAAAGAGACAAAAAGGATATGGAAGGGATCCCTGCTAAAAATGGTGAGTACAAATAGTAGAAAATCAAAGTCATATAAATAGAATTTCAATTCATATGAAAAGAATTTCAACTCATATGAATAGAATTTCAAATTATATGAATAGCATTTTTAACTCATATGAGCAGAAGTTCTTTATTCACTTTTCGCCGACTCATGTGACTACAGATTCCAACTCATATGACTAGAGATTTCAACTCACGTGAGTTTAGCGTTGAATTTACCGTGTCCGATATCTCAGAAAATAGTCACCGCATCAAAAAAATTATAAGGACAAATTGTTCTTATTTGTCAAATTTACATATTCAGTCGGTGTCTCCTGGTCAAAAACACCACTTCTGAAACATTAAAACTATTGAATTCATATGAGTTTAACTTTTCTACTCTTATGAGTAGAATATTTAAGTGATATGAATGGGATTTCTACTCATATAAGTAGGAAATTCTACTCATGTGATACGGCAACTTCTGAATAGCCTACTCATCATTTTTAGCAGGGATATTCTATTGGTGGAAGTGGGAGGTTGCACTAGATAATTGAGTTAGGTAATAGACTAACTAACGGTAACCCACGCAAGAGACCCTTTTGTTAGTCCATAATTTTTTCCTTAGTCGATAGGAGTTACCCATTTCAACTGATAGGATCGCTCCATACTCCATATGTCCTCTTTGTCTATTGCTTTGTCTATCAATTTCAACAATCAGCCTGCTGGCATGTGAGTCGTTGTCTACGCAAGATTTGGAAGCGGATACATGTGAAATTTATTCCTGTTTCAGAATTGTCTGCGGGCTGATTGCTGAAATTTATAGACAAAGCGATAGATTAAGAGGACACAGAGAGTATGGAGCGATCCTTTTAGTTGAAATGGTTGATTCCTATGGATCAAGGGAGAAAATGATGTACTAATTTAGGGTTTCTCGAGGGTTGTCGTTAGTTAGTCTATTTTCTACCTTCTTCGCCCTTTGCAACCGCCAGCTTCCTCCAATAGGATCCCCTCTCCTCCCCTGTGTCTTCTTTGTCCATAGCTTTGTCTATCGATTTCAAAAATCAGTCTGCAGGTGTCCAACTATTTCAATCACAGCCCCTGATAATAAGTTGATCATGGGAAGGTTTTAGATCCACTTTTCGCACGCATAGAAATAATCCAGACGTATTTTGGGACTATGCTTAGTGTGCCGAGTGCGGTTTATGGTTCGTTTATTTTTGGCTAAAACGGGAGCGATTTTATTTAAGGTACCTCTGCGACTAAGATTGAAAGCAATGGTAGCCAATGATAATGTTTATGGTGTTTCACGGCAACTTTTTGATGCAGTATGAGCTCCATTGAGCGAAGTTCTTCAGTGAAAAAATGTTCGCTGTCCTTGGAAAATAATAATTTCGGATTTCTAAAAGTTCAGAAAATACATCTTTCTGACACCCCTGTACCATTAAGTGAAACCAACTACGTTTATTTTATTCTATCAACTCCATGGTGTTGGTGCTAGAATACTCACTGCAACAAACATTTCAAAGACCTCTGAAATAATATGATCCTTTGTCAAGTCGCCTGTATCCAACTTATCCAGCAACGAGTCAATATATATTTGTGGACCCTCTGAAATGCGGTATTAAAAAAATATATATATTAATGGAAAAATCATGTCAAGGGTGAAATTTGCAATGCAAATATAATGCTTTGAGTGTCATAAAATGTTATACATTTATTTGTTCAAAAGAAAGGCAACTGATGCTTCCACGAAAGTTGCCCACGGTATTTAAATTCATGATTCGAATACTACCACTCGATTTTTTCCGAGGTTTAAGCATTGATTTTACAAAATTCAAATTAAGCAGCTGGCATAATAATACGTTAAAAAATGCCCTATTTTCTAATGTATGCGGTATATAAAACTTGGGGGCACGCCACCCCGGCCGGAATGCAGCCAAGCTCCCACAGAATGCTTAGCACCATCTAAGGCCAACTTTGCAGACCTCAAGTAGTCGATCTAAATAGTTCGGGACATTTTCTATTGATCGCCTCGAAAATCATGATAATATCGGCACATTAGATCTTTAGAACAAACTG
Organism: Bemisia tabaci; assembly: GCF_918797505.1. Taxonomy (NCBI): domain Eukaryota; kingdom Metazoa; phylum Arthropoda; class Insecta; order Hemiptera; family Aleyrodidae; genus Bemisia; species Bemisia tabaci. The sequence goes on along the minus strand of NC_092801.1, from coordinate 28,039,234 downwards.
TGACAACACATGATCATTTCCATTGTTCACGTGGAAGAACTCTCAACTTTATCTGGGCCGTATTTCCAAAATCTGAATAGAGCGGGCTTGTCTAAAAAGGTGCGGTGGCGTTTGCGGACGTGGCGTTTGCGGATTCTAAGAATCGGGTGGCGTTTGCGGATTCTCATATTTTGATGGTGGCGATTGCGGACAGGCGGAACAGGGCCGGTGGACTTTGCGGACAGGAGAATTTCGGCGGTGGTGATTGCGGACGGAGGGGTAGGCACCTACATATGCTGCCCCCCACCCCTGCGCTGTATATTAAAGAGAAAAATTACCGGAGAGGCTCTGGATTCCTTGCCGTGGATGTAGAATGAAAACAATATTAGTATTAAACATTAGTATTATATTAGTTAAATTAAAATGTGTTTTCATTTTTCGTTGTAATTTTTTGACTTTCAGTAATTTTGGACTAGAATTTACAACATATTTTTCATCCTAAAAATGAACTGAAACTGACGATTTTTCAGTTTCTTGATTTCTGATATGCCTGTTTTTAAACATTTACTGTACGTTCACAGCTCATATGTTTTTATACTAATATAATACTAATGTTTAATACTAATATTGTTTTCATTCTACATCCACGGCAAGGAATCCAGAGCCTCTCCGGTAATTTTTCTCTTTAATATACAGCGCAGGGGTGGGGGGCAGCATATGTAGGTGCCTACCCCTCCGTCCGCAATCGCCACCGCCGAAATTCTCCGGTCCGCAAAGTCCACCGGCCCTGTTCCGCATGTCCGCAATCGCCACCGTCAAAATACATATGAGAATCCGCAAACGCCACCTGATTCTTAGAATCCGCAAACGCCACGTCCGCAAACGCCACCGCACCGTCTAAAAATTATTTCACCTGACGACATCCAGAAAATTCTTGGAAATCGGCCGTAAAAAACGGTAAAACAAACTGTGACAAAATATAAAAATTTAGAGGGTTAAAGAGTTGATAGATGGCAATGATAGAGGTTATCCAATTTAAGTTTACCCTCTCGTTTTTCCCTTCATGATTTATTTTCAAGTTCCAACCGGTCAAGAATTGTATTACCCGCCTGTCCCTTAGTCCTTACCGGAATGTTGCCTTTTTAATCCAGCCGTTTCTCTCTCCTTGATTCTCTGCTCCACAATCTGAAATAAAGCAAAGGTGGTTTGTCATGCCTGCCAAAATCATCACAAGACGCCCAGCAAAAAGAAGGAAAAAACAAGCAGTGAACTCCAACACAATGTGTTGATAAGGCGCGTCATTAACTCGCACATATCAACCCCTTTAGTTTTAATTTACAGAGATTTCAAAATAGGCAAGTAGCACAACAAGAGAATTCATACGATCCAACACTGAGAGGTCAACGACGCACTTTGACGAGACCGTGTATTGTGAATGTAAAAAGCCATTCGAACGAGTTTAAGTTTTTTGATCTACCCCAAGCAAAACCTTTTTGACAAAAAAAAAATGTTCGTTCAGGCACACCGTGTATTGTATGTAGTACTGCTGCTATTCAAACCTTATCTTCAGGTCAAAATTCTTACAAGGAAGCCCCTTGCAAGAGGCGAATTTTTTGTAATTTCTCCCAATTTTTTCTCCGTTATATAATTGAATTGCTTGTCAAATTCTGAGGTCAATTATATTTAATTGTAATTTATACATTTCTTTTTTTCCCTTCATTTTATTTTTTGTCTGGAGAAGTTTCGTTGATTTCTTCGGATTTCGAATACTGTAACTTCTCTTCTATTCGGCCGATTTTTATGTATGAGACCTCTTTTAATTCGTCTTTTAACGGAGAGTAAGGAAAAAATTGCTAAGTACACGCGAAACAATTTTTTTTGAAAATTGGACGAATCTTAGCGTGACGGTGAAATGGGTAATCAAGCGTAAAATCAAGGGTGAGGGTCCGGATCGGGTCGCTCGGGAGGACAAAAGACACTTCCTCGCCGTCGGGACAGAGGTCCGGTGTGCGGGGAGGAGAAGGGTAAGTGGTTTTCTGTAAAAGCAAACTGATTTCTGTATGTGTTATGGTTAGCACATGGTCTAATGAGTTTTGAGGCTCATCACAGATTGCACTTACGTCTTTCCTGGGTGGCCTTCGCTATCAGAGGAAAGGTACCAACTTTTGAAAAGCCTACCAGTGGTGTGGAGATCTGTCAAAGCAACGTTATGAACGAAACGGAGGAGTAAAATTCTCATTCCTAGAGTGCCGGCCTGGTCAGCCATCCTCGAATCAGTTCGCTTGTTTCTGCTTATATATGCATATTTTAAATCAGCGCGTCCTACTCTTAGGCTTTTTTTAAAAAAACCAAGTAACGTAGACTCTTGGTATTCACTGCACATAAACTAATGAGCCCCAGAATGAGAAACAACTTTAAATCATAATTATTGACGGATAAATAAACTTTTTACACGCTTTGGAAAATCTCAGAAGTTCGCGGTAGTCACTTTTCGGTAAGGAACTAAGGGACTCGGTTATTGTATCGAGTGGGGGGTCGAAACGATCGCAAAGGCGGTATACTACGTATACGCGCCAACAGTAGCAGCATCATGAAACTACAGAGTTTGAACCTGTCTCGACTTAAAAAAAAAGAAGTAAAAATCATTATACCTTTTTGGATATATTTTTTGCATTAAAATCAATTCCTCTGAATATAAAAAAGAACCATCTGCTTAAAGGTAAGAGTTAAACTTTTGCATTCGCTGTGTAGCTTTTCCCTCAGTACTGTTTCAAAAATTCAAAATCATACTCTATTATATGTATAAAAGCACGAGAATAACTCGTAATAAATAAAGCCTGTGGCGCGGAGCGCTCCGGAGGTTAAACTGAGGAGCGGTCAGGGGGCTTAGCCCCCTGGCATATCGTAGGAACATTATTGCGCAGCAAGAAAAACGGGTGATAATCTTACCTCACGAGGTACGCATTGACATTCGTATAGTAATTTGTCTATTAATTTCCTCTTTCCTGTAAGCGAATAGACAAAATCTGGCCAGAGTAGTAGAGAATATACTCTTTCATGAATCATCTCGGCTGCTCTGTAAGGTAAAAGCAATAATTTCTTTCACGTATCAAGAGAAACCTTAAGAAACTTTATACATTCACTTTCTGGAGCCTAGAAATATACAGAATGGGCCTGTTGCATGCAAGAGATACAGCCGCGCGAATAGACTTTTTAGAGGTTAAATGACACGAAAATTACGATGCTCACATTAAAAAAGTCTGAAATACACTCCTTACTGCGCACTTTGCGTTGTTAGGAACGCGCTTTTTCAAATTTCCCGCGTCTGAGGGCAGTTTTCTAACGGAAACAATTAACGGCAACTCGCGGCTATTTCCGGTCAACTAAAACTGACAACGTAACCTAAAAATCGGAGCTCGTGATATCGTGAAATGAAATGTAGAAGGATTGCGTTAGATATTTAAAAGTTGATCGATTTGGTTACCGCATAAAGCGTATATGGACCAATATAAGAGATCACGTTGGGTTTGTAAACAAACTGAAGGAAAAAATAACAACAACAACAACAACAACAACGACTCGACATCTTCCGGAAATCACCGAGCCCGCCGTTTGCTCGTTTCCGGTGATAAGAAAACTGCCCCCAGACGCGGGAAATTTGAAAAAGCGCGTTCCTAACAACGCAAATTGCGCAGTAAGGAGTGTATTTCAGACTTTTTCAATGTGACCATCGTACTTTTCGTGTCATTTAACCTCTAAAACGTCTATTCGCGCGGCTGTATCTCTTGCATGCAACAGGCCCATTGAAAATAAACTATATAACCATTCATGCTCATGATCAAGGTTTCGTGATGAGGGAATGCATTCCACCGACAGTTTCTTTTGAAATAGATAACATTGATACTATCACATGATAGAATATGTATAATTTCAGAACATCTTTTTTCGTAGCACGAACGGTGATATTCGAAAAAGTAATCTCGCCAGTCGAAAAAAGTGATAACCTTACTACAGAAAGCACTAAAGCTACATCAAAGACTGAACAGTTGACGGATCCCCTAAGATATCCATTGAGAATATTCGACTTACTGTAACATAGCAGTGGAAAGTCGGATTGAGGGATTCTCCTGGGCGCGTATACGAGTCCCAATCATGTTGTCTGAAAAAAGAGGTATGCGAAGTCTTAAAAATAAGCTATACATTTTAATGGGTTTTGAAAACATTTTATAAAGGCTCAACAATTTCATCATTTTAATAAAACTTTCTAGAAATATTTTTAAAAATATTGAAATTACCATTGAAACTTTAAAGCCTTTTAATGATGTTTTCACATTTTGAATGTGTTTGTAAGATGACCGAAAAATGATCATAATATAGGTGTGATGTATAAAACCGTGTGTTTGTTACTCCAACTTATCTCCTCTTAGACGTTTCAAAGTCGTTTCTGAAATAGTTTGGTTTTTTCCCGCGTTAAAAAAACATCGGTGAAAGATTTATTCTGTGGCTGATCAAGTAGAGTCATCTTAATATTGAGTTTTTAAGCAATATGCGGCTCTTTATTTAGTGGGCGGTCTCATAATTGAATCGGAGCATCACACTTCACCCTATCATCTCTTATTGTCAACGAAGATTTATCCTTTTAATTATTTTTTTCACATTTTGAAAATGTTTTTAAGATTATTGAAAAAGGACCATATAAAATAATGATAAAAATAATGTAATGTAATGTACATATAATGTATAAAAACGCATGTTTGTTACTCCATAACTCATTTCTTCTTAGACATTTCAAAATCGTTTCTGAAATATTTTAGTTATTTTCCGTGTTAAAAAACATTGGTGAAAGATTCATATTATGGTTGATAATGTAGAATCATCTTGATTTTGAGTTTTTAAGCAATATTCGGCTCTTTATTTAGTGGGCGGTCTTATAATGGACCTCTACACAAGGTACGAATTTAAGCATTCTGAAACATGTTCCTTATCCCAAATTTCACCTAAAACACGATTCGCGCAACGAAAATTCCTGAAATTGACTCCCTACCGAGATATTTAGTGTTCCTTGAAGCGTGAATTCAAACCTCCCGCTCAAGAAAACTCGATGGTCTACGTGAGTCAAACCGCACACAAAACGTTACCGCGGCAGTCACTGCGATACAAAAATATGGCAACCCCAATCTTGACACTTTGCTTCAGCCACAGCAAATTGTACCTTGAACAATGAAAAGTGAGGAAGAAGCATTGCTCGGTTAAGAAGCCTAACAAAGTCGTTGTGCGGTATGCAATTTGACACACGTAGAGTAATGCGTTTCTTGTCACCGGGCAGTTCAAATTTCCCGTAACCAATGTAAAATCAAAACATTAATATCTGAGTTTCGAGTTAAATTCAATAATATTCAATGAAAGAGGCGTGTTTATCGTGAAATTCTGGTTAGGAAACATGTATTACAATGCTTAAATTTCGTACCTTATCTAGTGGTCCATTGCATTGGTGAATTATACTTCATCCTATCATCCCTTATTGTCAACGAAAATTGAGCGAACCCTCGAGTTTAAAGGGTAGCGTGTGCTTACCGCAGATCATGTCTATAGTGCACAAATGGACGGGGATAAATATGTCAAACCCATCACCGCCTACATGCTGTTTTAGTTGATGGACGAAGACTTCGCCATGGTGGTAAAAACTATCATCAAAAAGCATCAAGACGTTGGTCCGAAAGCTTGGATTCACGATATTGCGCAGAAAACGCCACTCTGCTCCTGGAAAAAGTGAAAATATAAGTTGGCCGTTACTTTAGGGATATATAGATGCTTTTTGAATGACTTTGTAGTTTATTGTGTAACCACTCACTGGGAAAAATACATTGGATCTAGAGTCTAGAGTCTTGAAAACATTGAAAAGAAAAAGGACTCTTGATTCAATCAGATTTAAGCTTAAATCAAAAGGAAATCCGCTCAAATGAAGAGGCTGGGTTCTTGATTTAAGCTTAAATCTGATTGAATCAAGAGTATTTTTTCTTGTCGATGTTTTTAAGAGTCTGGACTTTAGATCCAATGTGTTTTTTTTCCAGTGTGATGATGACTGCTGTGACAGCTCGAAACGTCTCGTATGTCGACGGTGAAACTACCAAACCACGTATCTCGGTTTGCGACGTCGCAGACTTCCTGTCATACTTTATTTTTTAAATGAAAAACTACTTAATGTCCAGTCTTGAAAATTTCTGTGATTTTTCCTCTTTGTGCGGAGAAAACTCCGTGAAAATTTCAATGAATGATATTGATTTGGTCTACTTCAAAAAAATAAAATGTGAGCGTAGATTTTTAAACACCGCAAACGAGATACGTGGTTTGGTAGTTTCACCGTCGATGTGTATTTCCACCATTGTACAACGAGTAATGCCTGTTTCAAATGACCTAATTTTATCATTTCTTAATTTGTAAATAATTGGCTATAGCTCAAGTCACATGTATGAAGAGATCATTAATATTATGAAAAAATGAAGCAGTTGGCACTCCCTCATTTCTTCTAAAACCCCCTGTCGCCACCCTTTCACTGGGCGACCCCTTCGTCTCCTCCCAGAAAGAACCACTAGCGCACCGGGATGCTACTCATTATTCAACATGGCCGACGCCAACCCACCAAAAACCACGTGACGAGACGGAGCTTCATCAACCAGCGTGCTCCTATTTTCATTTTTTTGTGTTCATAAAGACCATGGTGCTTCCTTGCAATTTGCGCGCGGAAGCCTCAGAAATGTTGAATATTGTGTAGCATCCTAGTGCGCAAAGTATTGTGTGGAAGGACTGTGAAATGAAGTCGCGATCATCACCAGACACCACCTCTCTAACTTTTGAACAGATTAAGATGGAGAATTGAAATTTTGTGAGTGCTCCTAGGTCAAAGAACGACCTCCAAATTTTATGGGAACCTCCTTGCAAAAAAGCAAGAGTTTTAAGGTTTACAGGGAGCATGCGGAACTTATGGATCACCCTGTGTACTGTTGATTCCCGAATTTTTCGTGTCATTCATAAACCCGGTGAAGACAGTCTTTCTTTTTAGCGCCCGAGCAGGAAAGCTATCAACAGGGTCATTCCAAAGCAGGCTAAATGTTCTCAAGGCAGTACCTAATTCTCTTACCTCGCCAAGAAAAAAACTATCGAACATTTAAATGAATGTTTCTTGTATTTTTTGGAGGACATTTTCTCTTTATGGCACTTACCGAAAGCAGAGAACATCGACCTGGTAGCCATTTTAAAGTATGCATAGTGGTAAGTTTTTTCAACATTTCCGGAAGATAGAACTGCCTGAAATACGACAGAAAATGAACAAGGTGTTGAAATGAATGCAAGATGTTCAGTTAATTGGGGTTGAGCAGGAACCCATAAGACCACATTCATGTCAAGGCCCATCTCACACTGGAAATTTTTACTTTTGCTGTAAATACTTACATCCATTCCGTTTATCATCAAGATTTAATTGCTCTTGTAATTATTTGTAAGTCCCTCGATTATAATGAAGAAATTAATCAATCATGTGCTAACTAAGAGTTGCAACTTACACCGAAAAAAATTGGTGCTCTAGTAACATCTAAGATGTTTTAAAAAATTTGCAACAGCTCTTGGATGGTGTCATTACCGATGTCATATTATTTTTTGGTGTTAAAGTTACATCCTAGGATGTTACTTGTACATCATTAGATGTTATTTTTACATCCTACGATGTTACTTTTACATCCTACGATGTTACTTTTACATCCTACGATGTTACTTTTACATCCTACGATGTTACTTTTACAACCTATGGGATGTTTCTTCAGCACCAAAGTGTTAATGACGACACCCAAGAGTTGTCGCACATTTTTTAACACTTTCTTTTTCAATGTATCATAATACTGTTACACTTTTTCTTCGGAAAATATTGCTCAGCTCCACCTTCTCAATTTTAATAAAAGAAAAAAAACGATGAAAAAAAAGTTTATTTTTACTCTTGAACAACAGCTTGAATGATAAGTCAATGTTAAAGAAATATATTAGATTATATACTATATACCACATTTCAAGGTTGAAAGTCAATTTCTTACATTGAATACTTCCCGACTGCTTGTGACCACGTGAGGCTCTTCCCGCTCCCATAATCCAGCGACACCAGGATAATTCTTCGCAAATGTTTTAAATTTGGAACATATATCTGAAAATAATCCGTAAATCGATGCATATGAATTTAGTATATAGATTTATAACTCGATTGTCAAACCGATTATATCCTTTGGCTGTTGGGCCCAAGAAATGATCGACACGATAGAGATGGATTTTTGGCGGAGGTCGGCTGAAATCTTGAGGAGAGAACGTATCAGAATGATGAAAGAGTGGCAATACCCCGGGATTGCCATCTCTGTGCCGCTCTCTGATTGGTTCATCAGTTTTAGGCTATCATGTAGCTGCAAAGTTGGCCCAATGTGAACAAACCCGACCCAGAGGAACACGCATTATTGGCTGAGAAATGAATGATGATCACACACAAAGGTTAATTTTCGGCATAAATATCCATCCAAGTTCGATCCAAGAGACGTGGACGTTAAAGATATAACTGCAAGCAGATTGTTAAAATTGATCGACAAAACGATAGACAAAGAGATGTTTATTTAATAAAAAATTTAAGTGCTGTTTCATGTACATCACTTAAATATTACTAACTATTTTAGTTTATGTATATATTATTCTACCTCTCCTTCTCTATTGCTTATGATAGGAGTATGCATCGGTCCTATTGGTTGAAATGTGTGGTTCTTATAGACGGACTAACTAATGGGTCTCTCGTGGGTTGCCATTAGCTTACCTACTATCTACTTCCTTTGTCCACCAATAGGATGCCTCCGTATCCCTTTTGCCTTTTTTGTCTACAGCTTTATCTATACATTTCAACAATCAACCCCCTGTGCAGTATATTATAACCATGCAGTTGGTATGATATGGGCATCTGCAAGATGGCCGATTAAGTTGCTGAAAAAGGCTTTGGGGTATGGGTTCCCCCAGCAGATAGGCGTCGGAGAGGGTGTCTGGCTGAAATGTGGATAGTGGGCATCCAAAAAAATATGGAGGGATGCTAGTTTCCGGAAGATCTCTACAATATTCTTTCTCTATAATTATTCTTTCGGCAGTTAGGCGTCGCAAAGTACCCTAGCAGTGCACCCTAAAAGCAGCAATAATACATAAATTTCGACGGTGTGTGTAAGTCGGCAATCACATAACTCGGTTTGCGACGTCGTAGACTTCCTGTCATACTTTACTTCTTAAACGGAAAAGTACTCAGGTGCAATTCTTTAAAACTGCCATGATTTTTCTTCTCTATTCAAAGAAAATTCTGCAAAAACCTCAAGCAATGATGTCAATTTGTTCTCCTTTAAAAAAATAACATAGAGCGGAGAATTTCAGACAGCGCAAATGAGATATGTGATTGCGGACATACGCCGCCCATTTATCAATTTAGCAAAAATTTGAATGTAAAGCCAACAAACCTTTTGTTTCATGCCTATTTGAATAGTATCAGTGCAAAAAATGCTGATATTTTTAACCAAGAAATGAGGTTAGGCGTCGCAAAGTACCCTAGCAGTGCACCCTAAAAGCGACTAATAAATCAATTTCGTAGGTATGTGTGAGTCGGCAATCACATAACTCGATTTGCGACGTCGTAGACTTCCTGTCATACTTTACTTTTTAAACGGAAAACTACTCAGATGTAATTCTTTAAAACTGCCGTGATTTTTCTTCTGTGTGCGAAGAAAATTCTGCATAAACCTCACACTGAAAAAAAAAAAAACATTGGATCTAGAGTCCAGACTCTTAAAAACATCGACAAGGAAAAATACTCTTGATTTAATCAGATTTAAGCTTAAATCAAGAACCAAGCCTCTTAATTTGAGCGGATTTTTTATTTATTTAAGCTTAAATATGATTGAATCAAGAGTCCTTTTTCTTGTCAATGTTTTCAAGAGTCTGGACTCTAGATCCAATGTTTTTTTTTTCTAGTGGAAGGAATGATGTCAATTTGTTCTCCTCTAAAAAAATAACATAGAGCGGAGATTTTCAGACACCACAAACGAGATATGTGATTGCGGACTTACGCCACGCATTTATCAATTAAGCAAAAATTTGAATGTAAAGCCATTGTTGCCTAATATTTTGTTTCATGCAAATTCGAATAATATCAGTGCAAAAGTTGCAGATATTTTTAACCGAGAAAATGTGCTAACCAAGAAATGAATTCTACCGAAAAAACATACTTACTATTCCGCGTGGTCCCTGCAAAAATGTAGCTCGCGCCTACAAACGGAAGAGGAACAGGTCCAGGCAGCGATGCCAAGAGTGAGTATATTCTCCGATATTTCCACCGCTGATAGAGCGCGCGGATAACCAGCGCACCAATCAAGCAAATCCATAAAATATGCGAGATTTTTAATCGTGGAATATTGACATCCATGCTGGCTGGTTTGTGTGGCAACCTGCAAAGTGTGAAGGTGTAGGTCAGTCTGAAGTCTGTTGCCTGTGAAAAAAAACCATTTTGCAAGGTCATTGAATTTGCGAGTCACCAACGGCTACGAGAATCAATGAGAGACCTACCGAAATGCGGAGGCACATCGATGCGACGGTGAGACTGCAAAAATGCGTATCTCGGTTCCGGTGTTTAAAAATCTCCACTCTTGGTTTATTTTCTAAGAGGAGACCAAACCAACACCATGGCTTGAAACTTGTACAAACTAGGTATTCTGCACATAGAGAGTAAAAATCACCGATATTTTGATCAAGAAATAACGATCAGTAGTTTTCCACGTAGAAAATATTAACTCTAACAGGCAACGCCGCAAAATGAGATACACATTTTCGCAGTTTATACATGCATCCTTTCTGAATAATCTCTGTATAAAGTTTGTTGTTTGATAAAACTCTCTATGGCGCCCTGACAATTCCATCGGTATTCTTAATTTTTATGCCAGTACAGGACATACATTTTAATTGTATTTCAGCAATGTCATGCTTCAAATATTGCGGATTAAAATGATAAGCAGCTTCGAAGAAAGAAAGGTAGGATTGACGATACCCAGATTTGAATTGACACAGTGATGAATTATGTTAACTTTAACCCACACTTTTGTTATGGTCACAAAAGTTTAATCAAAGAGCTAAATCTGATTTGGCGTCAGCTATTTCAACTTTCATATCCTAGTTTTGTTTGATATGTATTTCGGCATTTTGCGTCCCAACACTTTGATACCTAGGTTTGACTTTGGCTCTGGCATCAATGACTCAATTTTGAGTTTTTGAGGACATTAATTTTGGAGGATAATATTTGTAGTGGAAGCCATGAACGTATTTTACATGTAGTTTGCGTTTTGCTAAAAGGAACCAGCATTCCGTCGTTGCGAAGGTTGCGCAACTTACATTCGTTGCAATGAAATCATGCAAAACTGCACCACTGAAGTCATGCAAAAAATTAAATTTTCATGCAAAGGTAGGTAATTTTCCCTTAGAACCTACAGGTTATTGCGAGTAAAGATTAAACTTGTTTAGATGTTCAGTTTTTATTTGCAAGTTAAAAAAAGGTGCACCATCTCATAGCGACTGCAGCAAATGCAATCCATGTGAGTTTGACTCGTTTGGGAAAATATGGAGGGGGGGGGGGGGAAGCCCGCACATCAAACATAGTGTGAGATTGAGGCAAACCGGGAAAAAAGTCTAGCTGATAAAGAAAACAAAGTCACTGTGGGAAAAAAAGCCGGTAGAATTACCAGGAAGGTGGTAAAATTACGGGAAAACCGATGAATCGCCTATTAGGAGCATTAATAATTTTACCAAATCTTTCTATCCTTTTTCACCTGAGGCTTCTGAATTCAAAACTGGCTTGCCCTTAAATATTACACCCACACGAATAATGCTGCCAATTCAAGATCATTCTCACACTGTTTGACATCTAACGATGCGTTTATCAGCAAGTTTTTCAGGCATTTTGGTTTTTTCGTCCGTTCTGAATTCTTCCTAACTTGGATAATTGCTCTGTTATTTTCAAGTTGCAATGTGAATTATATAGGAAAAAAATATAGATAATTACTTACCCTCGTTAAAGTAGTAAATCTATTTAAATTGAAATTTCACTCTCTGAAACACAAATATATATTCCACGTACTCGCATGAGATTAATGTTAGTCGTTACTTAAATTACCACTGACTTCCTTTCCTCTGCTCACACTCTGTATTCGATTCAAATCTTTCCGGCTTCGTTTCAGTTTTTTTGCTTGAATCGTCTCTGAATTTTTTACATAAAACACAACCTGGCGGCCGGATATTGAGGTATGGTCAGCGATTTTTTCTCTCTTTCCCAAATCCATCGATGCCTCATTGTACATTCAGTGCTGGGTACAACAACAAAAACTCTTTCCATCACATGATGCCGTATCTTCTTCGTTGAATACGTTTATTAAGGTTCGCTGCAATGAAATCGACGGATCTAGAGTACAATTTTTCAACTGTCAGTTTGTGACTTATTGAGTCAAAGTTGGTGACTTAATTGTCACATTATTGCGTTAACTTTCCTGGAAACATCATTATTGAAAAATCGTAACCCGAATCCAACAATTCGCAATATAAAATCGCGATTTTTCCCCCT